>NC_046655.1:2597566-2907774 GCF_900324485.2 Mastacembelus armatus | reverse complement strand
TGATCATGTTTTTTGGGCTGTCAGCGAGTTATTAGTGCATAGTTTTGAAGCTTGGTGGGTTATTGGTACAATGTGTAATTCCTCACAGACAAATAGTAACGACAGGTTTTTTATAGCCATTTAAATCCATTTTATTTTGCACAGATAGAATCTGAAGTTGTGACAGTAAGCTAGCCTGTAAATGGTCAGCTGTATTTTAATTAATGCTTAGACTGTATATTCTTCCTTTAGGTTACTTGTTTACAGCCACACTGTGGTAAATCTCCTGCCTCATAATTTCTGTATTGTATCACTGGAAAGGCAAGGTCTACCTTTGTTTTATATCTAAGACAATATGCCTTTGATATAAAACATTTCTTCTAGCTCATAATGGTAATGCTAGATCAGCTGATATCCAGAGAGCATTCATTATAACCCACAGTTTTATTCATCAAGATCAAAATAGAACAAGGGACAAAGAACCAGTAAAACTGGTCAGCCATCATACTGTTAAAACTTTTGAGCTGAGGTCAGTGTGAAAGAGAAACCAATACCACTGAGGCCAGTCATATTATCACCATGTTCCTTTTGCTGATACTCAACTTTCTACATTATTGTTTTAAGTGACGAATGATCGATACATAATATATTTACATTTAGCTTCCCAGGACTCAGGTGGAGTCCTCAGATACAATGTCCAAATCTAGACTGCCTTAAATGGCTGAAAAATAAAACAAATAAATATAATACACATTTATATTATGATTTCTGTATAAATTGTTAATGTTTGTGTTTAAAATAAAGACATCAATAATTTTAAGGCATTTATTTAGAAGATGTAATTAACAGACACCTTAAATAACAAGTCAGAATTATGGAACACACTTTATGTGGACCAGTAAAAACACCCCAATCACAATATGCCAAATTACAGTTTCAATGCCTACTTTTAGATAAAAACTTTTGAGTCATTAAAGCTAAATGAGCACTCTGTGTACAGACTACACCTAAACCTGGACATATTATTATTTTCTTATAATATACAAACAAATTTCAGCTTCAAAGCCTGGAAAGCAACATACTAAATTATAGCTAAATTATAAATGACAAAATGTCCCTCAGCCCCTGCGTTTTCTCAAAAGAGTAAGTGAACGTTTCCTACACCCTGGATATGATACTGTCTTCTATTGTGGGGAAAAATGAGATATTTTTGAGAAAGTCAGATCTTATTGATTGAAGATGCAAAGAATAAACGCTGCTGTAGCTGAGGCCGACACATCTGGCACCACCTCTGTAAAAAACAAAATGGCATCATGTTATTATTCAGCAGAAACAAGTGAATCATTATTTGTGCCTGTGGCGATAAAACGTCACACTAGATCGCTGAAAGCATGGAAATAAAGAAGTGAACTCACCAAGATGGGCCTCCACTGACAGTTACATGTTTGGCTCTGTTGAAAAAATAAAGAAAAACCATTTAGAAAATGTTATCCCCCTCATAAAAGCAATCTATTTGTCATTGTCATTTCAGTGCATTTTGCTAGTTGACAGTTTTTGTTCCTTGGTTGTGAGAAGACTGCACACATTCTGGCTGATCCGACTCACCCCAAGCATAGGTGTTAGTCGACTGCCCATGAGTGACCTTGCAGGAGAACTTTTCATCTTTCTCAGGGGTGAAGTCCACATGCTTGGTCAGATGGAAATGCCAGTTCGATTCGAAGGCCAGATCGGTCTGTGTGGCACCAGGGATCTCCACTCCATTCTTCAGCAGTGTGATGGTGATATCAGGAGGGTGGAAGTTGGTCACGTGGCAGATCAGGGTGTTTTTAGCCCCAAACTCTCCTGGTTTCTGGCTGTACACCTGGACCTTGGGTGGACCTAAAGGCAACATGGAAGGTGAGATGATGTCAGTCTACCCTAACCACACAGTGCGCAGTTTTACCTAATGCAAATAGACCATGGGAGATTTTGGAGAAATGTGTTTGGGTTCTCCACCACTATCATCAAAACACATCAACCACATGAGATCTAAAACTAAAGTGGAAAAAAGAAAAACTAGTCACAATAACAGCAGTTTATTAGTACTTAGGATTCAGGATCAGCGCTTATTCCACTGAGAAGTTTGAAATTCATTCTTTGGATTTCATCATTAAATACACTTGGGCTCATAAACTCACACAACCCTGGCACAAGTTAAGAAATATTGACCTTTATTTTGGAAAATATAACTGAAAATGTAGAACCCATGTCTGCCTTTTTAAAATCATAATGACAGCTAAGATACTATTTGATCATTTCCCTTAGAAAGAAGTTTTCCTGGTCTCATTTGTATCTTTCAAAAAGGGCCAATATTTCTAAAAAGGTGTGCATTTATCCATCTTTATCCAAAGTGTGCTCAACTGTATATATCACACATGAAGCCAGAGGACAGTGCTGCCTATTACAGGAAATCGAAACTGAATGACTGCTGAGGGGAATTCCACTAAATCATAAACACAACCAAGTGTTTTATAAATCAGCTCCTCCATTACCGCTGGAGCTCTCTAACTAATGAGCAGCTTATTGTATTTCCTATCATTTAGCTGTATCAAACACATATAGCCTGATCTGTTATGTAGATTCCTTGTCGCCATTCAAGGGCAACGAGACTTGTATTTGAGACAGAGTTTCTTCAGTAAATGCAGAAGAAGATGAAAAAAGAAACTTACTGGATTTGGACTCCACGGCGCAGTAGACAGCTGCCAGAGCCGCTAGAAAGAAAACAGGTTTCATATTGGTTCGGATCTTCTTTGGTACTTTCAGACCAGCTCAGAAAAGATGCTTCCTCTTGCTTCAACGACCCGAGAATAAAGTGAAAGCATCGAGATGTGCTTATCAACCCACAGAGCTAAGACCGCCCACTACCTGAACACAGGCCAATCGGCAATTTCTATCACAGTTACCAGGTAAAATATAACCAAAGAGGTTTGGTTCATTATAGACAGGGGTGTTTTTTGTTATTACCCAAAGACCCACACTCATCACGTCTGATACAGTCGTAGGAAACGGCATTGTTTGGGTTTTATTTGTGTAATGCAAGTCAATATAACACTAAGTCCCTCATTTTCAGGTTCTTTTGGCTTTTGTCTCTGTTCTTTCATTTTCTTCTGACGTGTACTGGGGGAAAACCTGTCTGTTTTTCACTGTTTTGTAGACACAACATATGTTCTAAAGTCAAGTTGTGGGTTCTTGACACCAGCAGTGTATTCAGATAGTTTCCCTTACATAATGTTTATGTATGTCCTGTTTATTTTGCATATATTTTTATAGTTGTATTATTTTTTGTCGGTGTTTATCTATTAGAACATGAGTGACTGTTTTCACAGTCCTTTTTGAATGTATATGTTCTAAAATTCAAAAATGAAATAATGTAATTATGAGCAGCAGCTTGACAGGAATCAAACACCAAGTCTTCTAGTGTTCATCCTGCTGTATTATGCTTTATGATTTTGGATTTCCCCTGCTAACATGTGAGTTGGTCAGTCAGGTGTGTAAATGTGGAGCCACACAGTGACAGGGTTGTTGGAAACCAGTCTTAATATGGGTCACCCCATGTGTACATTAAAGACGCTGTATATAAAAGATGTAAAGTAAATGTGATGAGGTTTGATAAGGAGTTTGTGTGTACACACTAACACGCACATAAACAAAACTGAAACAAAAACCCTTTAGCTGACCTGTTGTTTACAGTGGACGAAATACAAAATACTCAGCAGCAGTTCTTTTTGTGTCCATTCTATAATGTCCACAGTGACAGGATCAGCAGTGCCTTAGAAATATCTCCTTGTTGGTTAGGGAGTTGACATTTTACATGGTTCTCTCCCTATGGAACAGAAGGGTGCTGACAATGACATGCGGTCATTTACATCTATATTATGAGTATTTGGCTTTATCCTGTCTATGGCTGCCCTAAATGTGAATCTGTGAATGTGAATCTTTTCAAAAAGCATGTCCTAGGGGGTTAACCCTGAACCCATCACAAACATGGGAACTCTGCCTATATTTTCCAAAGACATGCTTGTTTTTAATGTAGCAACATTTTGTCATGTTACATCCAGCTTTTACTTTACTTCAAATAGCAGGAGGACCTTTTTTTTTTTTTTTTATAAGTCTTTGCAGTTACATAAACAAGCTGTACTGGCATGGAAAGCACCATTTTTCCTCAGGTTTATTGTTTCTGAAACATCACAGTGTATGATATTACCACTGGTTCCTTATTGGCTCTTAGTCACATGTTGCTGAGTCATGCTGCTGGCTCTCCTGCTGAACCAGTTTTATAAAATTATTATTTCTATTTTTAAAATCCTTTGATTAGAAAGAGCCACAATGTTATTTCAAAATGAGGTTGTATCTTTCCTCTGTTCTGTTTATATAAGGTCAATGTAAGTTCTTTTTAGACTGTACAATCTGAAACTGTTTTGTTTTTTGCTGCGTCTCTATGCAAATACTGAATTTCAAGTTAAATGCGATTCTTCTGTAGACACACACTACACATAAAACTAGCCAAGATTCCCAGGCAGGCATTAGGCATAGATTGGACTTTTTCTCTGCTCAGATGACACATATGAAAGTGAAAGTGACTTATGTGGCCGAGTATGGGTCACCATACTTGGAATTTAACCCACACACACAGCAGTGAACACACAGCCGGAGCAGTGGGCAGCTAGTGGGAGCAGTTGGGGGTCCGGTGCCTTGCTCAAGGGTCTCACATCAGTCGTGGTATTGAAGGTGGACAGGGCGCTGGCTATTCATCATTTAAACTGATTTAGAAATTGAAGACAGTCTTAACCCTATTTCACACAGTTTGTGTATAAACTGAAGATCGTTGTTATTCCATTAGGCAGTCGTGGCCTAATGGATAGGGAGTCAGACTTGTAACCTGAAAATTGCCAGTAATTGCCCCAGTCAGTCTCAGGAATTGATAGTCATCATCAGGTGATGACAAAGTCTGTGATAACGAGGTCTAAATTGAGCTTATTGAAAAAGAACAACCTGAAAACACTTAAATTAATTAAATGAAAATGACTATTGAGAATTTGACAACATGAAAATTCAGGAGTGCTTTTGAAAGATGGTTTTCAAAGGCAAATATTTCAGTGTAGCAAATTTCAGGTGCCGATATAAAGATCATTGTCATGGATTTGCTTTAACACACACTTCAGTCACATGATGCTACCTGAGCCAGAGCTGCATATTGTATACTGTATATACTTAGTTTTTAAAAATGGAACGATAAAGTCAGTGTTTCTAAACTTTTTATTGAACCATGAACTATTCTAATGCAAGCTGTGAACAACATTCCTAACACAAAGGACAAACAGAGGAAATGATCTAAAGGCCACTGTACATCTGTCACAGTATGCTATATCACTGCCTGCTTACTGACTGCTCACAGGAGCAGCTGCATAGGTAATATTATTAAATCTATCTCTCAGTATCAAATATTACTTCGTAAATATTTAGCTTGGCTTCACTGATATAAATGTGCACAATTCAACAGTTCAACCTACAGCTTCCAAAATGACAGAGCATTATCATCATCATGAAGGAGGATTTATGCTGGGCTGTTGGATTAGACTGTCTTGGTTTTATATTGGTGTTCCTAATAAAATGACAAGTCATATATACACTTACAGTACATGTCTTCAGTAGTTTTGTAGAGGTCTTAGTAGGGCAGGTTGGGCTTAAGCATTTAGTTGTGATGCTTAAGGAATACATTATGTCAGTGTGTGTCCTCAAACTGTGGTCGTCCACAGTATAACAACACAGAACGTCTTCCGTTTAAATTAGCAGACCAAATCCCTCTAACTAGACCCAAGAAATTACACGATCCCAAAGAAATTCTGTTATTTGGGAACTTTGCTGTTGCATATTTATCCATGTCATGATAACACTGTGTTCACATCATCTGTTGGACACAGATGGGAAATGCTGAGTTCATCAACAACAATTTTAACTGAGGCAAAAAGCCCAAGTACCCATACCCAGGCTGACAAATACTGAAAGGTCCCTTTAAGGCAATTAGCTGAGAGAGTGTGTCCTGCAGAGTGACTATAAAATACCTGTTTTGGAAACATGCACTTTCCCTTCCCTGACAAACACAGCACAGTATGAATATGGGATCTGTGTCTGCGGCCTGAGCATCTTCCTTCCTTTTACAAATGTAATCTACGTGCTCTATCTTTATATTGTGGGTCAAAAACACAGAACTAACTATGTGTGTAACTTGCTGTCCCTACACAGGCAGTCATCAGTCTGCTGTGGTCTTTCACAGCTCCGTCTTCCCATCGCTCACTGAGCTGCTGGCAGCAGCATCGGCTGTGGGCATGGAGACTGAGGAGGCCGAGCCTTTGGGCTGGAAAGCAAGTGAGGCTGAGTTAATGCAGTAGCGTTTTCCTGTGGGTTTTGGTCCATCGTCAAACAAGTGGCCAAGATGAGCTCCACACTGAAACACAGTGAGAAAAGACTGATATTCAGTTAACACATTCGATAGTATCCGCACCTCTAGAATAAATAAAAATCAACTGGCTGATCATCTGGTATGGTTTACTTTAATTCATTATTTACAATGAGCTGATTTATTTCTGCTTCTATTTTAATTTCAATTTTTTTTTCAGTGTAATTTTTCCATTTGTCTGAGATGATGCTGTGGGGAAGCTGCTGCCGTCGATTTTATTTTCTGTGGTAGAAGAGTAGATGCTGTCAGTAGCTGCAGTGTTTATGATGCACCTGGCTGCAGGTAGTCTCCACTCTGTGCATCCCAAAGGAGAAATCATCCGACAGAGTTATGGAATCCTCTTTCACAAGGTCAAAGAAGGACGGCCAACCTGAACACATGACATGTTAAAAACATGTCAGCTCAGAGCTGATGGCAGTGAGGAAAAAAGAGGTTCAAAAGAAAGGCCGTTCAACTTACCCGATCCCGAGTCAAATTTAGTGTCAGAGCTGTGAAAGTTAACACAAAATGTTAAATTTGTTAATTTCATGTTTTATTTAGTGATTTAGTAAATCAACTTTCTAACATGTCTTTTATAGTACAATAGAGTCTGGCTAAAAGTGTTTTTTCATTCCCCACCAAGTTCGTGTAGCCCTTACCTGAACAGCACAGCCCCACACACGACACAAGAGAAAGTCCCCTCGTCTTTATGATATGTGAGCTCACCAGTGAATGCACTGTGGAAAAAGGCTGCATCAGTAACAGTGGACAACTCATTATGATAAACACGTAATTGCCATGTTGCCAACATGTATATGTATATGTATATATGTTCAATGATCCCTCCGACCTCTCAGTTCCTCTCTCCTGGGTAACATGGTACTGCATGGGTGTCAGGCGTTTCCTCAGCTCCTCCTGAGGGAAGCTCACTGGCCAGGTCTTCTTTGTCCTGCATGCTCCTGAGGGGGCAGGAGGCAGTGAGAACAGAACATATTAACTATGTGGGTCTTTCAACAGCACTAGGAGGAAAAAAGATCTATGTTATCATTGCAGTATCCCTTATGTCCCGCTATTCTTCTTCAGACAAAAATGTCTTGAGAGTCAAAATGTGCTGTGAAATGAAAAACGTAGGCCAAAATAATAACTTGTAGTATTATAATGTCAATGAGAAACAACAGAGCTTTCATTAGGCTTCAGATCCCAGCACACTAGCAGTTATTTTTGTCTGAGGATATTGGACATTAAAAGCTTTAAGTAACCACATGTTTGCTCCATGTTTACATCATGATTTTGAAACACACATATTCAGCGTTTGAGTGTATCCACCAAAATGTCTATGAGAAAAGAGTTCTACTAGGTACTAGGAACAAACTGGGAGATATGAATTTTTTTAGTCAAAGGTGATTCTGGTAGTGCTACAGTGGGGGGAATAAGTAATCAACATGTCAACATCTTTTTTTCATTAAACATATTATGAGTGCAGCTATTTGAGCAGACATTGGTATTAACTTAAAGCAATAAAAAAAGGTATTGTGCATTAAATTGTCAGGAATACACACAGGGCTCTACTTTCCTAAAAAAAAAAAAAAGATGCAGTCCACCCGCATGTCTTGTGAGCTCATGTCAACCACCCTTAATATTTTTTCAAGAAAATTTTTCACAATGGACACAGGTAGGTAAGTTGTGTAATTTGAGTATTTAAAGTTAGTTGTGTAATCTGGGTATTTACTGTAAAGTTGATTTGTTCCTGGAATTGGATTTAGATAGCAGACCCCCATGTGATAACAGGGGGTCTGAGCAGGTTTTAATGCAAATGTTATTTTGGTCCGAAGTGAGCACTGTAGCATTAATCAGCATAAGCACAGTCTAAATCTAAATTGCTTCTTCCACACTGGCACAAACAAGCTCGTTTGGTGGCATGAAAATTGCAAATCAGGAACAGACTTTAAAAAAAAAAAAAAAAAAAAAAAAAAAACTTGCGTCCCAGGAAAACTGCATTTGGACTAATGCCAAAATTGCCCTGGTAGGAAACAGAGCCCATAGTGAGGAAAAAAAAAAAAAAAAGAAAAACGGAACCAGTTGAATCCACTACTTTGTTCATATGTGCTAATTAGAGTCAGCTGGGTTAGTGCCTGTGGCAACTCTTCAACAGATTCTTAAGATATGTACTGTACATGGATAAATACTAGGACATTGGGCCCCTGGACACAGGCATGCAAAAGGTTCCTACCACTGGATGATATCCCAATACATAGCTCAGATTTTTTTTTTTTTTTTTTTTTAATTTCTAGATCTAGATCTTCTATATCTTATAACTGCAATATTAGAAAACCTGTGAGTAGCCCACGTATGAGCTGGTTGAAGGTGAAATGATGCTTCTTCCACAAGCAGAGAATGGTCCCTGTGGGAACATTCAGGAGTTGCCATTCTTATGTCCCACAAAGATAAACCCTTTTAACAGAGCGGACGTGCTAAAATGTTGATGTGTTGAATGCTTATTTCCCCCGCTGTAGGTGGTTCATGGTAAAAAGAGGCTTGTGGCTGCTCGCCCTGGTAGGTTTATTTCTGACATAAGTTAAAACTGGAATTCCATCACCAACTTCTGAACTCCCTGCTCTGACATTTGTTTTTCTTTGTCAGATATGAGAGAATCGTCACTGCTTCGTCATGCAGACATAGATCTTATTTTCAATCAAACAACAAAACAGAAAAACAACTTCCAACAAAATCTTTTAACAGTAAGTGTGAAGTTAACAAAACCAAAACCACTCAGTGCAAGCTGCAAGGAAGCCAAGCAGTGAATCACTGGATTATTCTGTTAGCATTTGAAACTGTGACAGCAGCTTGTGAGTAGAGCTACAAACTCAACAGATGCTAAACTCAAAGGAGACATGGACCATATTAAAGACACCTTCCAGATATTTTGACCACTAGTGGTGTTAATGTTTGGATCTTAGACCAACAGGAACCGTTCAGAAACCCTCTGTAAATATTTTATGTTTATGGGGCTTTAGGGACAAAAAAATATGACATTTAAAATAGAAAATTTCATCTTTTAGTCTCTTTAGATGAAGAATATCTGTAACTAAGTGTATTTTCTTTAACACACTAAAATTACTTCTAATCATACACATCCAGGTTCAAATGACAGCTTTTATTAAAAACGGTTTAATTACACGGAAACACAGCAAAGAATAAAAAAAAGTAGTATATACTGACTAAACAAGCTAATTTCATTGTTTAATGCTGTCTGGAGGTTTTACATCTTTAATAACAAACTTAGATTTTTCATTTTATAATACAGGCTTGTTCATGTTCCTTTTGTTGTGCGTGGCTCAGTAAACAGTAGAAGTGCAGTTGCTCTAACACCTAAAGTATACTTCAAAATTTACTTTTATAAAGTAAAAGTGGCCCCAGAAGTCTTGATACAGTACACTTAAAAATGTGCTAAAAGTACATTAATATTAGTATACTTACTGCATTGAACTTTACTTATGTATACTTAATAAAATAAACTTTAAATATACTTTTTTGTAAGGGAGTACAAAAAGCAAAGCATTGTCATTATTTTTGATGTACATGTGCAGGAGGCCTTTTTCTTTTTTGAGACTGAAGAATCTTTGACATCAAAAAAAGACTGTTCCATCGCAACTTTGAGAGAGAAAGAGGCCAAACAATGCCATGTCAAAATGTTTTAACTTAATTATGCTGCACTAAATGTGCAGTGCAGAAGCAGACACATAACAGTGTGTTTTAAAGACTCTATGCTACAAATACAAATCCAATCACTAGGTCATCATAAACTATTGAGATCAAATAACCAGCCCCATTCAAATGTGGTCCAGTCTGAAAGCTCTGAAGCATTGTTCTAAGCTGATCGCTGTTCCAAATCAAATGTGAGAAAAAAACAGAAAGCAGCTCACGTCATTCGGAACACACGCAGACTAGGACAGAAAAGACATGCTGACACACCAGCCAGGTGTTAAGGCTTTAGAAAGGCAGAGCACAGCAGGCACACAGCACCCAGTCAGTGGACCTGAGGGAAGACTGCAGGACCTCAGAGCTACAGGCTGGCCCTTGGTTATTAGATGCAGGAGATTGAAGCCCGACATGGCTGCTGGAGAGAAGTAATCCACCAACCACTAGAACCAAACACCCCCCAGCAGGGCTACACCAAGGGCTAGGCTGGATGAAGGGGAGGAGACAGGGAGAAACAACTTGTGACAACACATGTAAAGATACTGAGCAGCGTTAAAGACAAGGTGTGGAATGAACATGCTGCTCACCAGGACCTGTTTGAGACAGTTTGAAGGACATTGATTAACAGGCACAAGGAACATGGACACACTACGACAAAAAACATTAAAACCTTATCCTCCGTCGGTCACTATTCCCTTCAGTTTAGTTCACTTTTTGACTTTCAGCGGGTCATGGCTACAAGATCTACATGTAAATGAAGTTACCGTAAAAATTCAAGCAAACAAAACTTGTACTCAGAAAGCTAAATTCAGTTTATCTTTTCAGATAACATATAGAAAAAGTCAACCATCCAGTGATTCTATCATTATGATTTTAATACTGAAAACATGTATGCTCTGGTTAATGGATTTCCTATTGCTTTATTCAACAGAATAATCAGTCTATATTCAATTTGCCCGAAAATTCAGTTTGTGTGAAAAACAAACATTCCTAAAAAGTTGATCTGAAAATGAAAATTTGTCCTCATCGACTAAAGAACTTCATCAAGCTTCTGCACAGCTATAATGGAAGAAGTGTGGCACAGCTGAACGTTCCATGATTGGTCTCATGTAAGATATATTTTATGTTCCAAAATGAACACAGATCCCCATCAGCTCCAGATATATCACCACAGACTGACCACTACACAGAAACACAGAAAGAAAAGGTGCAGCTTAGAAACCAGAGACAGAGAGCAAAATGCAAAAGATGCATCATAAAACCAATTTACTGAAACTCACCGCTCAGCAACAAAAGATCAATCTCTTATTTTTCCCCATACAGCTTTACCCTTTCTGTCCCACAGCTGCCTCTAGATTTTTAATGGCCAAAAATCAATGAATCACCGACCTTTTTTGTTTCAGCTGACACTACTGGTCTAGTCAATATTATTATATGCAGCTGAATGCATGCTTGTGGCTAAAATAGCACTAGTCCTCCTCCATCAAACTCTACAGGTAGAACTACACATTCAGACAGGTAGTGCTCTCCAGCCATCTGCCAAACACACACTTGTCCACTACACTGTCAGATAGTGAAGCATGAGTCATCAAACTACATGGCTCTGCTGCTCCACAGTGCAGCGTGATTGCTGTTGTGCATGGTGATCTTGTATATGGAAATATATACCATGAATCTCCTGACAAACAGTTTGAGTCCACATACTAAAGCTAACAGGTTACTCTACCTAGAAGAGCAGAAGGCAGTGCAGGGCGGAACACTGAGCTGCTGCCTTGCCCAAGGGCATGATGCAGGCCCACAATGAGCCCACGTCTGAGGAGGACAGCCATGAAACCCAGCCACACTGGAGAGAGAGAGAAAAGCATAGCAGCTGGGTTATTCTGCTCTGTCCTGTTAGTCTAGTATTAGCACCGCTGGGCATTGATGAAATGTGTTGATATAATACTACTACTTTTTCAGTGACAGGTAGTGTAAGAGACTACAATTTCCAAACCAAATATTACAGTAATGCAATCCAGGTTTATCTCAGTCAAAGACACAAAGAACATTATTGTGTGCTGTAAACTTTGTGTGGGCACCAAAATGAGACCAAAAATAATCAGTTAGAACAGCACAGCAATGTGAAAGTTGCTGAGAGGGAAGCTTCTGCTGCCAGCGATCAAGCACTTTGCCCAAATCACTGAGCTTCACAGCAGGACACATTGATGGACAGTTCTGTCCACTCAGTAAAGTAATATTTCTGCCTTTAAGAAGGATTTGTTGAATAATGACCAACAAAATAAACCAGTGTATACCTTCTCTGTGATTACCCTAGTCAGATAAAGGCTGGGGTATTTTAAACCTCTCTGTGGCAGCATGGAGACAGAACAGGACGCCAGAAAATATTTAAAGCCAGGAAGCCAAAAGCCTACAGGAAAATCTCCCTCTGAGGTGCTTTATCATAAACTGCTCTGCCATGATGGCCTTATAAGGCAGGATGTTCAGCAGTGTTTTCATCATGTGACTCACATTAACCTGCAGGTAAACAGTATTCTATCAAAGGATGTGTCAGATGGAGCCAGCACTTAGTTGAAAAGACTGCACATTAAGCCATCTTCAAAGCCTGATTGACCAGACCCTTTGTACTCCCTACAAACTTCATTGAAATATGCAACGATAAATAATAAAAATAATAAAGCATTAAGACCACTTGCTTTCTAATTTTAACATGGTTTCAGATCTGCTTTACCAACACAAACACAGCATGAAGGCTTCGACCTGCAGTATGACATAAATTAAAACTAGCCATTATACTGTTGTAGATAAATAGATGGACAGGAAGATAGATAGATCGATAGATAGATAGATGGATAAACCGACAGATAGATAAATAGATGGATAGATCAATAGATAATAGATGATAGACAGACAGACAGACATAACATTAACTCAAAATAGTTGCAAATAGTTTCTTCAGTGATGAACTCCTGCAGCTGTTTGGTAGAGACCCAAATACCTGCGCCATATTGAAGCTCGGGGAGTGTTGTCCATATCCTATTTCAGACAGGGAGCCATTCTAGCGCTGGCCCGGTCTGCTCTGCTGGTACTCGGGTTGTGACATATTAAAGTTGAGGCACATTGTACAACAGCGTTACGTGTGCGAGAGCTTAAAATAACCACAGCGGTATACACTGTTATCGCGGTGTCTCCACCCCTGTCAGGTTGGCAGTTATTCCAAATGTGTTTAAAAGGCTTTGAGTTATTTCTGCCCACAAAGAACAGGTGTCTTTCAGCGACAACACATCCATCGTATGTGCTAACTGTAGCTGGCTAACTTGGCTAACGTTAAAGTACGAAGTACAAAACAACGACTTACCGAAGAAAAGCAGCAGCAGGAAAACGACGCTGACAGACGGTTAAATAACGCTATGTCTCATGAGCTGGGCCTGGAAAAGACGGTGTGTCCCGTTGACCAGCAGGCTGACAGGGACGTGTCCAATTATGGCCAGGACCCCGGTGAGTTTCCGTCACAGCGCTATGAGCCGGACAGCCAACCGAGCCCTGCCCGAGCTACAGTCACTGGTCAAACAGCATCTGCACTACGAAGAAAGAGACTAAAACACAACAATTAACGTTACACAACACCGGATGAGACAGGTGTGCGTGAAAATGGAGTGCAGCAAGTTTCTACGTTAAGGTTTGTACTGGTAGCGTTAAACTTTGTACGTTGTGTCTGTACGTACATACGTTTGTGCGTCTCTACGTTTATGTTCGTACGTAACTGAGGAGGTTATGGGTATGGCAGTCCAATTCAAACTAGTCAGTGTAAGGTACGAAATAATCATCAACTCATGACAATCACAATAACGACACAGTTAAATGATTATTATTTTTGTGTATTTGTTCATATAATATGTTTATTAATGCTTCATATTGAATAACAACGTATTACCAAACGGAATGCTGATTTAAAAAATAAAGTCGTTTCTACAACCAACACGACTCAGTGAATGAAATGTAAATGATGATGATAGCCCTCTTTGCTCTCTGGACATTCTGACTTGCCATTTTGTCTATAAATCTGCCCTCAATTCCCATAATGACAAAGTGAAAATATGTTTGTAGAATATATTTGCAAATTTAAAAATCACAAACTGTGATCAGTCATTTCAGTGTTCAGGCCTAATTTGCTCTGGCTCCAAACGTGGTTAGGTGAACTTGATTAGTGTCCACCTGTGCCAAACTGAACAGAACAGGCCCTGGTGTAAAAAGCTACACATCCGTGAAAATAAGGTTCCCCTGTTCACTCTGCATGTCAGGACAAAAAGCCCAACCAAGAAGTCCAAGGGGCTGTCTGTAAATCTCTGCCTTTATTGTAGATAGGTTTATGTTCTAATTCCTTATTGATATTTGGTGTGACAACTTAAACCACATACTTATGACCTTTTTCATAATATGCAAAATATTGTGATCCTGCAGATTTGCCCATTAATTGCTTCCCTCTTAGGTAAGGGGCCATTCATGAGCTCTTCCTGTGGGCTCCAGTAAGCCTGTAACAAAGTGCAACAAGTGCAGAACTGTCTGGCAGATACTAACAGCCTACAACTACAGGGGCCTGGAAGGAAAGCAATTGACAGAACATACAACAAACAAAAGTAGAACATTTTCTAATAAATCTTTAATTTGAGCAGTTTGTACAATTGAGAAATTACATTAAAACATCTATCTTTTTAAATGTGTAGTATTGTATATCTCCCACCTCTGGCTAGCAGGTTAGAGATACCAAGAAATCCAAACGTATAACTCAGTGAAAATAAAGCTGCATATAATGGTACATATTAGTTATATCAATGTACAGTGTTTGCATAAAATACATTAGAAGAAAAGAATGCATCCATATGGATGTATTTACATTTAGCTTCATTACAGTCAGTGTGGGCTGAAACGCTGCAAGTGCACCATTCTGCTGGAGATGTACAAAAATAGATTACAGTGATGCACTAACAACTGGCTTTTTTCTGAGTGTTCACTTTATTTTCTTGTTTTACACATCCCGACAATTGTTTGAAAGTGGATGTAAGGTCGATCCTTGAAGGAAATAAAAGATAATGACACATATGTAACAGGTCTAGTGACATTAAAATAGTACATCACCATGGCTGTTCAAAAAAAAAAAAGAAATAAATAGAGAAGCATTTGGTTTAATATCAAAGAAAACTGACAAAAACTACCAAAACTACATCTATGGCAGGCCTAACTCACCATTTAAACTGTTTCTAACTCTTTCCAGTACATTCTCCAGTAATGCAGTGCCTGTCTTAAAAAGGCTAAAATTTAAGGCACTATTGGGTTGTCTTGAACATTTGAAATGTGCATCATTTGTAATTTCACACTGCAAATACTAAATCCAACTTTCAATTCACTGCATTAAAAAATTAAATCATGTATAGGAACTCCTGAATAATTTTTAGCATCTTCAAAAACACACAAGCAAACAGGACTCCCTAGGTTCAGTACACTATTTGGAATGGAGTATTACAAAATGTAAATACCCTCACAATCGCTCCTTATGACAACATGGCAGCATCATTACAAGAGGCCGATATGATCAAAAGGTCATTAGTGACATAGTCAGGCTCCATCACGACAGGAAACTTGCCAAAACAAGATGAGCACAGTCTGTAAACTGGATGTGACACATCCTGATTTGAGTGTGCTATTGTGGGCTGTTGATCATGTACACAAAGTCATGACAATACATCAATCCATTCAGAACAGATTAGGAAATCCAATTCAACAATGCACTAACAATAAAAATGACCTAACTTGAAAGAGGTAAATAATAAATATAAGTAAGAATAAGAATTTGGGAATATATTGGATTATATCAGAATAAAGCTTCAGGTGACTGTTACATGTACACTCCCTGATTTTATTATATTGCTCAAAAGTAGAGTTTGGGAGCACTGCTGGATGCTATAACAAAGTCAAGGACAGAGGGAAAGAAAAGGCCATACATGGAGTACATGGAGGAAACAACACACAGTGGCTGAGTCAACATCCCCACTGTTGCTCGGTTCTACCGCCTGGACTGTCCTGTATCTATCTGTGCTATTGCAGCCTCTCAGGAAGTGATGTACTCTGCTGTGGTAAGTGAGCAGCAAGGAAAATGTGAGCTTATAATTTGCTTTTAATACAGAGGATGTAATAAAGCTTGTGCCACCATTCACATGTATTTACAGCACACCCTCTACGCGTCTGTTCATGCCTTTCCTCACTTGACTAAAATGAAAAAAAAAAATCTAAATAATAATCTTGAGTACACTTTTAGGTATTTAACACCCCCACCAAGTTGTTTTGAAAGCTTACATATGGGCATACTCCGAAAACATGCAGTCATTTCCATACGGAGCCCAGATAAACTCCAGTTAAGAGTGTGGAAGAGAAGCAGGGAGGGATGAAGTCTCTGCACACATCTTAAATATTCCAGAACATTTCTTCCTTGTAAAATCCATGTCATTTCTAACACAAAGATTACACGTAACAAACACTGCACTGCTGAACAGTTTCTCTTGCAAAGATTCGGTGTGTTAAAAAAACAAAACAACAAAAAAACACTAAATAATCAACAAAAAGGCTCTCCCATGACACAGACTGAATTCTTCCCCGTTATAAAGCAGTGAAGGAGCAGCAGCAGACCGGTGCCGTGGTGCTGGGAGGGGTTAAATCTAACGCTTGCCGTCATCTCACGAAAAGCCTGAGGAATTGGCTGGGCCATGATGCTGCAGGCGGGGTGTAGTGTTCGTGGTGCTTGTGGTGTTCCGGTGGAGGCTTGAGGCCTTCAGGGGTGTGATGCAGCCCTGGGCCTGTGGGAAGCGCTGGTGGTATCGGTCCAGACGCAGGTACTTCACAGTCACCAGCTTACCTGTGAAACAAAAATCACATCAACTAATTTTCTATCTGGCAACTCGCACTGTGACGGAGCATGTTTTTTTTTTTGTTTCACTGCACAAGAAGTTAACTCATGTTGTATGAACATGGGCAGCAGAAGCTGGTTTAGCAAGACAATCACTGAATACATCTTGTGGATCTTGGTGTAACATACATCATAAACCGTTGCAAAGTCATCTGTGAATGCTTGAATTCTGCACTACAATGTCACTGCACTACTACTGAAATACTGAATGTGCAATTTACCATCAAACCAGGAACCATGAAGTGCCTTGAAGGCTTTCCCTGAGTGCTCTGCAGAGAGACACTTTACGTAAACACAGCCCTATGGAGACAACAAAAAGCAGAGGGTAATGTCAATGAAGCTAACAGCACCCAGGTAGGACGTGAAGGTGTGTCCATTGCTCACAGGACTGAGAAGAGCATACCTCTCGTGAATTCTTGTCTACGGCAATGTGGACTATGCCATCATTGTCGCTGCACTTCTCCAGGATAGCCTCGTGAATGGCTAGATCCCAGTTCTCCCCCACCTCCCTGAAAGGACACATAGAAAGTAGTTGTAAGCAGAAAATTCAAATCAGGGATAGAGAAATGTCTGAAAGCACCACAGAGCTCAGACACAGACATGAGTACTCACATGACTGGGTCAAACATGTTTCTGATCTTCAGACATGGAGTCAGGCTGTTGGGAGGCGAATTCCTCCGGTCCAGTGGGAAAGCTGCAGAGGAGAGGCATTGTGGGTGGTGTGGTCAGCTGCAAATGTCTGTCCATCCATGATACCTTTTTAGGTATCAAAGTCATTACTACAATGGTAATATATTGGATTATACCAGCAGAAGCAGGAGCATTTTTAGTGTCTCTTACCTTTGCCCTGCCACATTTTGGAAGGCATCACGGACGTCTTGTCACAACTAAGAGAAGGCTGAATCCACCGCCAGACCAGGAAGTCTGCTCCACCAATCCTTTGACTCTCTGTTCGAATTCTGGACTCATTGGCTGACAGAAAGCTCACAGCCTGATCCCAGATCTTCTTCATTTTCTTCCTGTAAACATTTAATAACGCTCATCTTAACGCTTGTCTTAACCTATATGGATGCACATCAACTTGTGGTGGTGCTGGTAAACTGACCGATCCTTAGGCTGAACCAGGGAGTCTCTGACATGGGGGATAGGCAGGTAGGGATGCAGGTCCTGGTTCTCTTGGCAAGCCTCACTGTGGCTCCTCAGCACATCTAAAACAGCAGCACAGGAAGAAATTAAGGATCAAACACATTCACCTGCCTGACAGTCAGGCAAATGTGTCGATACTCACCGATAATCCTCTGCACCATGTCGTACATCTGCCTGGTCTCCTCCTCCTCCCTCCTCCAGCGATACTTCATGTAGCAGATCACACTCCACACGCTGCCTGCCACTGCAGACACACACACAGGGTTAATCAGGTTCAACCTGATAAAAGGTAAAGGTCTATTTCACGTAACTACAAAATCTAAGATCCCAGTGTTCCTAATCTAGACAAACATGATTTCAACATAATTTATAAAGATGCTCCCCATTTTTTCAGCCCTACTGTTATTAATGCAATGTGCCTTATCTCACCAACTACAATGAGGAGGACTCTGCTGATGACGGTGAGGAAAGCTCGGCGGAAGCGGCACGTGAAGGGCATCTTGGGATGTGTGGACTCCAGCCGAGAAATCTCAGACACATCGGTTACTTGTTCTGCACCTTGCCCAGTTAGCCTGCATGCATACACATACACAGGGTGCCCGTACAGGGTGAGTACAGATCACACACATGAAGGTGCTGTGCGAGTGTATGTATACTGTGTATTACCTTATCCCAACATCCTGGCCTGTCCGGATGATCCACTCCAAGGAAGTGTGAATAAATTCTTGAAACTCCTGATTCTGAGTCTGAACAAAAAGACACATGGGACTAATAAAAAGAACAGCACCTATTTGAATTTTATGGGGACTATCATGCTGACAGGTTTTGTTCAACAGACAGGGGCAGTAACATGTCGACATACTAGTAAATACTCAGAGGCCTCCTCCATGGACAGACTCCTGTTAGGATGCTTCTGGTCTCCACAGTCATGCTGGCCTGCAATTGCAATATTAAACCATCAGCGAAGAAAGAGAGCACACTGTTTGTTTCTTCACAGCCTGGATCTCTACAGGTTAACTTTACATCCCAGTAGATTAGACATACTGAACAGAATACCCTACACTGGATGTCACAGTAAAGGACAGTAGCACTCTGGTTAAGAAACTACTTATGAAAACACTGTTTAATGTTTAGTGCTACACATCACTGGCCAAACTAACTTCATATTTCCAAAAATGTGAAATTTCTTATTAATCATTAAAAGCACTGATAACAGTGTGTTTGTTAGAACTGCTAGACTGTGCTGTCTAAAGTGTACAGGCGACACCACTCTCTAACAGTGACCTAATGTAACTTAAAATAGCAAATAACCCAACTTTATATCTGCATTACAGATACATATTGCTTGGCCACCGCATGACAACAGAAAGACCAAAGCTCTTGTCTTCCTACAGCTCTACACAGTCAGTGGACAGTGCTGTGCAGAATGTCAATACCTACCGGCAATGTGGGCCAGGTGGTCGTGCAGACTGAGCAGCAGATTTAGGATCAGGTCTTTCTCTGTCTTGTTCTGTAGACAGCAGAAACTTAATGTATACCAACAGAACTGCATTTATTTATTAGTTCATTTGTAGACCTTTTTGACAGCACTTTGATAGTTGCAGGAAAAAAAGTTAAAACTAAAATCTGTAAGAAAAGCAAATAGTTTTTTTGGCCCCAAATTGCAATCTATGATGTTTTTTTTTTTTTTTTTTTTTTAAACCGAGACACTGTGTCAAACTTACTAATTACCTGATCCAAGCTGAAGGTCAAAACTGTTACGTTTACAAGCTTAAATGTTACATTTAATCAGAAATGAATGAAAGCTAAACTGGGACAATGAAACTTAAAAACATGGTGGATAAAAAACATTTGCAACATTTTTCAGAAAGATCATTCTCTAGCTTTCATGGCTTCTTTCCAGGTCAGTTGTCCATGTGGCAATTTCTCTATATATCAAACTAAAACCTTGCTATCCACAGACCTAAAAGAGAGACTATGCACAACATATCTACTTACATAAGAAGAGTCGAATTCGCTGCCAAAAGGGTGGCTCTTAACTGAAACACAGGAGAAAGAGATAGAGTCAGTGGACACAAACAGCAACATGCTCATTAAAAGGCATGGAGAAACAAGGGTCAGATCAGGAGAATGAAAACCTCTGGCTTTTACCATAGGGCGCTATGTCTGTGGTGACCTGGGTTGCGAGTGCACTTCAGACATCACTTAAAACGTGAGTCAGTGTCTGTGCATGAAGCTCAACCACATCAGCTAGGAACCTGGAACACTGCGCTCTCACTACACCAACACATGCACAAAATCAATCTGTTCAGGAGACCTTTACATCTGGCTGCTGGAACACTTCACAAAGTGAAGTGATAACTGTGTATATCCCAGTGTCACCACAAAAGTATTTATGAAATGATTCAGAATTGTGATCCTGTGAACCACGATTTTAACCTTAACCTTTGTATTTATCCATACATGAAAGGAAAGGTGAGATAGGCACTAAGCCACATCCTGGAGACTGCTGAAAAATGCTTGATCATAATCGGAGCCATTTAGAACCTGTTTGGTCAGGAGTTGCCAAACATGTGTGCCAACATTTGTCAGAGAGGAATGGCTGTGGTTATTACAAAGCAAATGTGGTGATTGCACCTGCAAGAGAGAGAGACAAAACACAGGTCTGTGCACACTCACCACTGCGCCAGGTTTGTGTTTGGGGAAAAGATACTTTGTTTTCACTTCAGTGGCAGAAATGTTGTGCCATGTAGCAGGGATCAGCACCAAGCAGGGCGCCACAAAATGACAACCAGTGTTATTCATGGGGAAAACAGTTAGATTTGATTAAACCTTTTCTACAATACGATGTAACATCCAATCATGTACACGCAAACTCTGCTACTGATCTCAAGATCAAAGATAAAACGGTGGCCTCTGAATCCGGCCTTGAGATCCATTTGTTTTCCCCCATTTGACACAAAGCTATTTTGGACATAGGACATAGTGATGCCATCCCCATTGTGGTATACCATCGCCCCCTTCAAATAAGTAAGAAGGTTTTTGACAGAGTCTGTAGGAAAGCAGTCTTAGGGTGACTTTAATAACTGACAGTACTGTCTGTATGGATGAATGGTGATCTTTTATTAACAAGCATAATAAGAAGAGACTTGTTTTTGGAATTTTTTGTTAACTCATTTTTGCATTTGTGCTGGGAACAAAATTTGTTTTTGTCATGACAAGAAGTTGTAATAACCTCCAGCACATCTGTGTTAAATGAAGCACAACACTCTTTAAATTAAAATCAAAATATCCTTGTAGGGGGCATGCCAAATTGTCTAAAAACACATCCAATCCTCTGTTCTCCTGAATCAGTGGCTTTAAATTTTTGGTCAGCATCTTTTACTAAGGGGGAAAACAGCATATGGTGTAAGATACTCACTGACTCCATCCACCACAGTGGATCCAGAGCCCCTCATCCTGAGATACATGAGGCCCAGCAGCAGAAAGAAGAGGCAGGCTGCCATGAGCAGGAACATGGACAGGTAGTGAGCGCTAAACAAGTTCCCAGAGGAGGCCACCTCTTCCCTTTTGAACTGCTGGAGCAGCTCATCCTCCGGGACAGACAGCTTCTGCTTCAGCAGTGCCTGGCTGTGGGAGTGGTTGGGGCTGGTGTGGTTGGAGTGGTTGCCCCTGTAGGTCTGGGACAGGCTGCTGTAGTTGGAGAAGCGCGGTCTCAACCCAATGCTGAACCTGCTAGAGCTGCTGCTCCTGAAGACTCCGTCCTCGCTGTCGACATGGTTGTTTTTGGTGGCCTCTCCTCGGTGGTTCTCGGCGAGGGACAGGTAGATGGACTTTCTGGGAAAGCAATGGCTCCGCAAGCCTCCCAATGGGCTCGAGTCCCTTCTCTTTAAATCATCTTCCTCCTCGTCCTCCTCCTCCTCGTCCTCCTCCTCCCTTCGGGTTCCCATCATGTTTAGACTCCCAGGCGGGTTAAACCCTCTGGCCGCCCCTCCCGTCTGAAAACCTAGACCGACTCCGAGGGAAGGGGACGCTGCTTTTGGGTGACTCCGTCTAGGCTCCAACCTATCCCGCTGTCGGTCTCCTGCGTAAAGGCCTCCGACCGCCTCCTCGTCGGAGTCAGAGTACTCCCCGGCTAGCTTGGTAGTGTTTAGGTTAGACGCCCCACAACCATTTAAAGATCGACAGTTCTTCTCCGATTCCCCATCGTAGTCGTCCTCGTTTCCCGATTCGTCGTCATCCCTCCCTTCCGCCTCAGAGCTGGATCTGGCACGGACTCCCCAGCCCAGCGAGCCGTCCGGACCCGGGGACGAGTTGTTGCTATTCACCGTGCTCCCCGCGCCATACGAACTCTTGCTGGCCACGCTCGGTGTTGTAACTGGCCTTATTTTAGCTTGTTGAAAACTGGAGCTGCGGTCTGTCCTGCCGCTGTGATTGAGGGCCTTTCGTTTCAGCGGCGTTTCAGCGTCTGATTCGTCGGAGCTGAAGCCGAGGACGGACGACTTCCGGCCCGGTCTCCTGCTAGAGTTCAGGTGCGTGACGTCACGACTGGCTGGCCTGGATCCCGCCGTGCCGCCGCCGCCAGTGGTGCTGTTGATGACCCCACTGCTTCGGGTCTTACCCAGCCTAGAGCCCCGCTGCTGCTGCTGCTCTTCGCGAAGCTTCTTCAGTTTCTTCAAATATACCGGGCGGGTGTTCTCGGTAACAGGGCCTGGAGTGAAACCAAAGCGCTTTAATTCGGAGAAAAGCTCCTCATCCGTTAACTGCATTGACGCCATCTTAGACCAAACTGTCGAAGGTTGTGTGGCGGAAGTGACGGAGAGGTGAGGCATTCAAGAGCAGCAAGGAGCTTCCCACACCACATGCTCATTTAGAAGGAATTTCTAAAACAGATAATATTAAACCGTAATAAATACTATTCCTAGTATGATTCTACAGCAGCAACCTGCAAAAAACACGACGGCCTAATTATTTCTTTTATGAGTGTTAATACCGTCACTAGATGATTGCTTTTAATTATTTCAAAAATACAATACCATTAAGTTTGAAGCCAAGGATATCGTAATATTTCATAATCTAAAAGTAAACTACATGTTAACTTGCTAATCTGCTTGCTAAAACCTGCTAATTTGATAAAAACATTCTATCTTTTCAGTTATTCATTACTGAATTTAAGAAATGACATGGAGTCTGTTTATCCTGCTCCAGGAGTTATTCAAAAGTATTTCTACAAATGTCTTCTGTGCCTTTTTTTTTTTACATTTTACATACTTGTTTATTTATTAATCTCTAATAACTACATAATACTTTATATTAATGGCTTTATTTGCCATTAGTGTTTATCCTGTCTCTTTTTTTCTTTGTATCACTTCACGTTTTGTCCTAGTTTTTCTGTTTCAGCTTGTATGTACAGCTAAAATATACAAATATACAACATACAAATGCAAAAGGGGAAAAACTCATGAATACAAAAAAATCTTTCTGATACATTTTCTATACAATTATGGATAATATAATGGCCCTTTATTTCCACAGCCCCATAAAGAGCAATTATTTACAGCAGTCAATGAGCAAAAGAAAAAAAACCCCAGCAATTCATCAGGAAGAATAATTAAAATAAACATGTGACAAAATGACAGTACAGTTTTATCATTTAAACACTGCATATAGTCTTCATTAAATTATCTCATTTAGAAATAAGTTGCACATATTCCCTCCTAACATTTACCCAAATGCCAGTTTGAGACTACTCGAAGAGAATCATACAGTATTTCTCAAATGCCTTCACATTAAATTCTCCACTAAATTCACTACTTCAAATAGTTTTAGCATCTGATCCCAAACCCTTCATTTACATTTATACTGTAAAAATTACAACAATCAGAAATATTCATAAACCCAGGCATACACTTACATTTTATTAAAATAAACAATATGTGTATTTATTTTGCTATTGCACAACATTAACAGGTGTGGAACATGAAAGTGGGCAATAGTAGCTGTAGTAGTACTAAGAGTAGTGTAATGAAATTACAATTTAATAATTACAATTAAATTACAACGTTTTACAACATTCAGCAATAACTTCAGTTTGAGAATAAATCAGTGGAATTATAAATTGGACAGCCCACTGCTCAGATGTACTGAAAATATGCTGTGGGAGAGAGAAACTGTCTTGCACCAAAACAAGATGAGCAACAATAGGCCAATAGGAGATCGTGGTGGGTTTCATAGCCAATCATAACAGCACTGACGCAGACTTGCTTAAATGAATACAAAGCATAATCAGCTACAACAGTAGTTGAATGAAAAAAACAGGCATGTAATGCAGCTGCCTGGAAAGACAATTCATCAATCACAGACGGGATTTTTTTTATATATTAAGATTTCTCTCTAAATTCTCACTTTTGATGGAAGTAAGGATAGTAATACTCAAATGAACATAGGGTAATCACAGCACCAGCAAATCAGTTGGTTTCCAGTAAAGCAGTAAGGACTGATGACAAGCTGTTAGAACTACGTAAAGTTTTTAGTGCTTCTTCATAGAGTCGAGGATACGCAGGATGTGCAGGAAGAGGTTGACGATGTCCAGGTAGAGGTTGATGGAGGCCAAGATGTGCTCCTCAGGGGAGAGCTGCTTCATCAGCAGGTGCGTGTCGTAGATGATGAAACCGCAAAACACCAGAGCTCCAAATCCTGCCATGATGAGCTCTGTGCTGTCAGTGCTAAAGAACAACTGTAGAGGGAGCAGAGGCAACATGAAGGGTGGTGCTTTCTTCAGCAATAACAACTGAACATTATCACCTCCACAAAGGAGGGTTTATGGCAGTGCTGTTGGATTCAATTGACTTAGTTTTGCTAATGTGTACCTAATAAAGTCAGGTTTAATGCTACTGACAGACAGTTGGACTCACCCTCATTAAACTTGCAATGATGAGGATCCACAGGCAGGCAAACAGTCTATAAGGACAGAACAGAGCAGATACTGTAAGTCTGGTTTCCTAGGGGGGGGGGGTACGGCAGTGTTGCACATTGCAGATACATCACAGCTGAGCCACCATCATCGAAGCAGATGCAAGTGACTCACCCTGCTCCCATTTTGCTGAAGTCTCTCTTGGACTGGAAGGTGTACGCTGTCAGCCCAGCAAACACAGCACAGGTCAGGAACAAGGCTTGCAGTACAGTGGAATATTCATAGAAGGTCACTGTGGAGGGAAGAAGTGCGCAGTGAGGTCTTTCTGCTCAAACAGGCTCAAAGGATGGAAAGTAACAGACTCCTTCAAAAATGACTTACAAGCTGTGGCCACAGAAACTGCCTCCAGCAAAGTCTGCAAGTAACATACAATTAGTTCACCAGCCCAAAACAAAATAAATAACTACTTAACAGACTGGGGAAAAAAAGACTTACAAATACAAGCAGCAGGTAGAGGTTGACTGGATGTTGGTGCCTGTACATAGCCAAGGCCAGCAGGAGAACCAGAGAGCCAAGAGCTGAAATCAAAACCACGGCAGGGCTGAGGAGGAACCCATACCACTGTTAGACATCATGGCCAACACAAACTTCATAATAAACAATCAACTCTTCCAAAAATCCATTTGTAAGTAAGAAGAGATGCTTGTCTATTCAAGGTATTATGTTTTAACTAACAGCTTCTGAATGATCATTTTACATTTATTCATTCTCATATTGTTGGACTCCTCACCTGGCATGGACAAAATCCTTGATAGTGTGAGAGAACATGAAGAGGGCAGAGGTGGCTGTGGTCAGAATGATCTGTAAGCTCAGGAGGGTGTAGACCTTCCTGAGGAAGTCTGATCAACCAGGACAACAGGGAGGACAGAACATCACATGTGTGCACACTTCAGAACCAGCGTGTTAGAGCAGAACATCAGCTCGTGTTCTCACAGCTGGTTAACACAGTCTGATCACGTGACTACGGTGATAAGCGTACACCTGTATGTGGCAATTTTACTCTTACAGGTGGCGTTCAAGCTACCGACGTCATGTAACGCGGATAAACAAAGCAGCCTAGGTTAGGTTTACACGTATCAAACGCCACTGACACAGTAGCGTTAGCTGTTATTTCCACAGATGTTACCCAACATTAGCATGAACTAGCATTAGCTGACGTGGCAAAGTGCTGTCGACGAGTCGGGCGTTAGTTACTTTACCTACCCATGCGGATCTGGATACTGGCTGTAGCAACATTTGTGCCATAGTTGAAGTCGTCTTCAATAGAAGACCTGGGGTATTTCTCAGTACTCATCGTGTTACTGTAGCTGTCTTGCAGTGGCTTCACGAAGACACGGAAGGACCGCAGTTCACAAAACTACGCCACTGTGCTGTAGCGCTGCGTTCATGAACATCGGGAATATGTCGGAAACGTCGCGCTCAGCGCTCACAGCAATTAAGTAAAGAATCAAGGCTGACGAGCCAGAGCAGTGCCAAAGCAAAATAGGAACAGAAAAAAAACAGGCATTTAAAAAAAGTACTAAAACAGAAAATAAATAGCTACAATCATATCAAATTTTATTGATGTGCACTTTTTTCAATGTGTATCCATGTGTTTTCAATGCCAAAGATTTTTTTTCGGTTTCAGCGTGGACGGGAGGGCTCTGAGGGGCTAAGAAGAGCCTGATCACTGTGGTGACTTCTTTTGCTTCAGTTCAGAGCCCAGTGTGAACTTCAGCTGCTGCGCAAGGTCTCAGTGTGTTAACACGTAGTGTGGCAGCCTCAACACCAGAGGGCTCAGGGTTTGTACTCGGTCCTGCTGCTCATGTAGCTGCTGCTAAACCAGTGTGAAAACCAATGTAACGTCATTAAGCTGGTTAAAAGATAACGTTAACTTCCTACCACGCCAATTCTGTGTGGATAAAACAGGATAGAGACAAACTTGTTGTTTGGGAGCTCCAGCTGAATTCATGCTGGTCTTCAGTCATGCTAGACAGTGAGACTCTCACTGTCATGTAAATGAACCACACTACTGTCTGCAAATACATTTTAGATATCCACAATAACATTCTTACTAGTAGAAACTGTGTTGATGGCATTTCAGCATTGTAATTAGAGTGGATGGTAAGGCATAAACCATGCTGTTTGTCCCTTAATAACAAATTCTATGCAGAACATGTAGTAACCATGTCCTTAGGCCCAGCCCTCACAGGCCTCTCCTCCATGCCAAAACACTAACAGTGAAGTGAAACTGAAAAAAACCTTTGGTATTAAAAAAACCTTTTTGTTGACGGAATGACTTTGTCAGTGTTAGATTTGACTAAGAATTAAATGACAGATGTCTGACAATGAAATGTTAAAACGGTTGTATCTTTAAGAAATTTTTATATCTTAAAATACAATTTCAACTAGTAAGAATGTTAGTGTGGATATCTTTAATTAGCATTCTGATTGGTGAGAATACAGTTTTCACTAGGAGAAATGCTATTATGGAGATCTACAAATACTTTTACATACCTTGAGAGCATCCTCTTGAATAGTGAGGCTTTTATTAAAACCTTAGCAGTTGTCAGCAGTGAAATTTCAGTCCGAGTTGAACAAATAAAATAATAATGAGTAAAATAATGAATGAAAAAATGAAATTAATTAAGTCATTGTGGTCTGGTGAATGTAGACTATGTGACAAATGTTGTAATTACACATAAAAAAAACTTCTTTAGTTAAAAAACTAATATGTAACATGAGCACATGTGTTTGCGTTTGATGGGAAATGAATGTGAAATGTCTAATTCTGGGAAGTACCTGGCAATGTGTATATGACATTATGTTTTATTTCATTTCTTGGTTTTAGCATATTTCAGGTACACTCATGAGTATTTTGTTACTATGGTCTAGATCAGGGGTATTCAACTAAAATTTAAAGAGGTCCAGTTAGAGAAAATTTCTTGAAGCAGAAGTCCGGAAGATCATGTCTAACTAGTTAGTGTGATATATATTTAAGTAGCCTAGTAGTTTTATCAACATCTGCATGTAATCAATACCTGACTGTCAAATCAAATGAATTCAGTACAATTCAAAAACTTTCTGACCATATTTATTGTCATGTAACACACAACTGAACATATCTGTATGGCTGTAGATATGTATAATGTTCTCTCATTAACTAAGTTCTCTCTCTTTCTCCGTCTCACTTTACAGTTTCTCTCCCTTTGTTTTCTACATGTATCGCTCTCTTTCTTTTTCTTTGTACTGTCTTTTCATGCAGTGTTGCCAACTCGTCAGTAAGGAAAGTAGCTATTGGCTGTCCTAAAAGTTGCTAGAAGTCGCTGAATGACGTCATCGCGTAATTTGCATAATGTCCATGGCACATGCTGTAATTGTGATGGACGCTTTTGCCAACTTCAGAAATGGAAAGTAAGAAACAATTGTGATTCTTTATAAGAAATAAGGGACAGAATAAGGGACACTCAAAATATTTGTACTGTGCCATATAATGTAGCATGACGGCCTGCAGTTAATAAGTTCTCAGAACTAAATACATTTGCCTTGCTGTAAATGACTGAGGCTGTTTGAGTCAAATGCAGTTATTTATTTTAGACAAAGAACATTTAACCTTTTTTATTTTATTTTATTTTTTTATTATGCCATGCATCAGTACAGGTCACACACATACATGATCGCACGCGCGATTCATTTGCGGTCGGGACGCGGAGGCGTGAACACTTCCTGCTGTGACTGCAGCTGGGAGGGAGGGACTGTTGCGAGAGGACTGGGCCGCCTGTGGAGGCTTTGGGACGGGGGAGAGGCTCGCGGCTGCAGCTGATTAGCCGTCTTACTGCGGCAAATTGAGAAGTGTAAGAACGGTGCAGTACAGACACATCAGAGTCTACAAATGTCTCCAGTAACACCAGAAAAAGTCGCCAGATTTGTCGCTAGTCGCTTAAAAAAAAAAGTGTCGCTAGAGGGGTCTGAATACTCGCTAAATATAGCGACAAAGTCGCTAAGTTGGCAACACTGTTTTCATGTGTAACTTGCCTCTAGCGCTGTTTACACTGTAGAGTCGTATTGTTTACCGCCTGGGATGCACAGACTTGATTGGCTGAGTGGTATCACGTGGAATGGCTCAACTCGCATGCAATTGGTCTGTGCGTTTCCACTACTGTAAAGTCTAAAAAAGCTGCGCCAGTGGAAATAGAAGCGCCCCGTTAGGTTTTAAATCACAATCCTCTGTTTTGGCTGTAGGTCCGGGTCTGTATGGGGCGGCTTCTGGGTCCGCACCCGGACCGCGGTCCGGCTGTTAGTGACCTATGGTCTAGATAATGTAGCCTACCTGAGTAATAACAAGGCATCAGCTGTGCACTGCAGAATGTTGTGGTTGCTAACGAGGATCTAGAGGTACAGCTCATAAATATACCAGCACAGCTATCTGTTTCTTGTATAGTTATTCTTTGCTAAATGAATTAATTGAAAATGTTTCTTCAGTTGAAAATAAGAAAAAACAAGGAATTAGAGAGAGGCAAATACTTTTTCCATGTTATTTTCAGTATTTTATTCTTTTACATGGATTACCTACCACCGATTTCATGCCCTCTGGACTGAGGACAGCCTCATGCAGCTAACTCCCAGGAAAATGGATGACTCAATTTACAGGGCAATACTTAGTCACCATCACTTAAACATTACAGGAAAATGAAAATGAGATAAATGAGAAATTTATAATTCAGGGCATGTTTTTTCACTATTAATCCTTCAGTACCCATACACAATTTTTTAATACAAGCACTTTGATGCCAATGTTTCCTTTTTCAGTTCCATGTAATTTTTCGCTCCACCTCATTCAGCATTTTGTGACTTGATCAGCCTCTAGTGGTCATCTGTGGGAACTGCATCAACATCTATTGGTTATTGCTAGAATAAATTACACTCTTTGTTAACAATACATACATATAAACAAGATGGAATAGTGCTGAGATCAAGTTGCTATACATAAATGGTTGATACAAAACATCCACAAGTGTCCTTTAGACTCTGGAGCAATCTGTTCATGCTTAAATCAGTAGTTACATCCTTCTGCTTGTAAAGACTTACAGATGTACTGATCCACAGTTTTATAACCGATTTCAAATGGTGCTAGAAGGTTGTACTGGGCTCTAAGCACCAGAAGAAATCAGTTATCTCTTAGTGGAGAAAGGAGAGTAGGAGGAGGGAGAAGAAATGGCTGTACTGTGCTTGTTCTCCAGAGGCTCACTCACTGCCGGAGCTGTCCTCCTGTCCCCAAGAACACTGATTTCAAATGGTGCTAGACAACGGGAACACACATCTAAACCACCATGTGAAACCAGCTTCTGGGGGAAGACGTTTTTGGTGTCAGACCACAGCTGCAGCGGTGAGATACATTCAGCCATTACATCTTATTTTATGTTTACCATTCATTTGACAAACAGCTACCTGCATGAAAACTGCAGGGGATGCAAAGGGGATTATCTTTGTTAAGATGAAACACAAATGAATCCTCACTTGGAAAATATATATCACCTGATGGTTCTTTGTCTCATGATTTCATCTCTGTGAACAATTGTAAAGAACCCAGTATCACTTCAGTAATAACTGCCTATGTTATGACAAGTGCATACAATTATCACAGCATAGATTCCTTTTTGTAATATGAAGTCAAACTAAGTGACCTAAACCAAACCTGGCACAGCCAGTACACTGAAAAAACCTTGACTGGTTTGACCCCTGGTCCTCCTACCAAGTCAATCCATGCAAGCTGAGGTTTCTATGGTCAAAAATGAATTTTAAGTGTTATTATAACAGTAAACAAAATAACATTACCATTCCTATTATTAATGCCCCTTCTACTAACACTAGTTCAGTCATACTCTGTCCAACTGACACCCATCTTGCAGTACATCCATGTGTGAATCTATCATTGGATGAGCTGTCCTGTCAGAGTAGGAGAAAAATGACTTATTTAGACAAAGTCAGTGTTAAACACGAATGTCGTTGTCATGGTAGCTGGCATTTTAAAATGTGTCTCCAGCAATAAAATCAGAACAGATATCACATGAACCAGGACTGGCAGCACGTGACAGTGGAGCCCCATGCTGTCAGCTGCATACATAAAGCTGTTATTTCAGACATAGAGAAACAGTACAATGGCAATACTTACTGTTCACAGCCTCATGCTTGCTGCCATTAAGCTGCAGGGCAGAAGAATAACATGACAGCAGAGTGGAAAGCCCCACTTAATGCATCTATGTGTGTGCATGCATTATTATGTACAACACTGTGCTCCAATAGCTTATTTAACATTCCCACGAGCTAAAGCTATGTGACATTTTATATAAGTTGGCTGTACCTGTCCTGCAGGTTTGGATCTGAAAACACGTGAGCATGTGACAGTGACAGTGTTCATTTGACTCAACACTCCAATATTCACATACAATATGTATGTGAAATAACCCCTAAAAACTCTGACAATCCTATTTCTCAACAAAAACCTTAGTAAAGCAGTGACATAGCTTCACTTGTGTGATGAATGTTCAGCAAGTCAAGTCAAGAGAAAAAGCAGCTAAAGGAAGAATTCAGATTCTGTACTATCAAACCCCATCTGTATGCAGATCTGGCTTTATACTGAGATGCTCTTTAATTCCTATCCCAGAATTGCTTCTTGCTGTCATACGTGGTTTAACATGCTGTTTGTAACCTGTAATTGTCACTTGCAGACACAGGAGGGCGACATCACTCTAGACACTATCCGACGCAAGTGTTACTGTGGTGATATGATTATCAGTTTACACACGAAGAGATCACATCTCTACTGGCCTTAGTTTAGGGAGCTCAAAGGTCAGGGTCAACTGTGCAGCAGCAGTTTTGCCAGAGGCACAGTGTGGCACAGGACTAAAGACAGATGAGTGGATATGAAGTTCAGACAAATAATGGGAATATCTCACCTCACTATATAATGCAATCCAACGTGGCCACCCCTTATTTTGGAAGCACCAACCCCCTGTTCACAGTTTGTCCACAGGTTTGTATAAAGAAGTGAGCTAGGGGCCTTTTTTGTGTTTCTCATGAGAGAAAGGCTTCTTTGTGGAGGTCAGTCTAGTGTGTTGTCCGCTCTCGTTTCAGCTTCCTGTTCTATTCTCTCCCAGGAAGTGGTCTATCTATAGTTATGAGGACACTCATTGATATAATGCATTCCCTAGCCCCTTACACACACACACACACATATTGCTGGTATGAATGGCATGTCCTGGCTCTCAGGCTCTCAGTGATGGTGATGTCATCGTCCCTGCCACCCCATCCGTCTGCCTGTCCATCCGTGCTGCCTCTGTGCCTGGAAGGAGAGAGGTATAAATACATTAAATGATGACGACTACAGGTTTATATAAGATTTATTTTTGCAGAGTCATGGTGCAACACTCCACTGCACTGATAATTGGGTTTCTCTCATAACAGGTCTATTTTTTGAGTTGGATATTTGTCTTTTCTGTATCACAGTGGTATCCCAAAAACTTTAAGGTTAATTACCGGGGGGGGGGGTTAAGGGTTAAGTGAAAAAAATGAACAGGTGTACTGAGACTACACATCACAATTTCATAACATGCTGTCCCAGGGAAATTCACCGCAGGAGGTTTTTGTAGTTGATGATTGGATTTGGAGCAAATTACAGAGACACTGGGACCTGTAATCATGTCATCATTTTGCCTTTGAGTTGTAGATATTTGTAGATAGTGAAAACAAAGAAGGTAGAGACAGAAAAATGAAACTGTGGCCTCTAATACCTTCAGGACCTATGATGAATGAATGTCACTGAAAATGTGTTTCTCAAAGGAGATCTGTGCTGTAGTGCAGTGGCATTAAACCTTTCAATTGTTTTTGTAAGAGAGATTAAGGACTATGAAAAACTATAAATCACCCTCTGTTCATGACTCGTCAGCAGGCAGCCCACCAGACATACGCAAACCTCTTACTGACCCTCCCTTCCTGTCAAGAACCCTCCCTCAGTGAGCCATCATATTGTTCATGTGTGTCTATTCCAGGAAAATTAGAGACTTGACAGTCACGAGGAAGTAAAGATGCCTAATAGACTCAAAAGTGTGTGTGTGTGTTTCTCACAGAACAGTCAGCTGTCACTACTGATTAAACCAATAATACCATACAATGTCGTCAAGGATGAGTTTTTTCTTTCCATTCCTGTGACTGGAGAGTGAAAGTTGGCACAAACCCAACCATTCATCATTGAGAAACCAGCCACAACAGGAGGAGAATGTGCGCTTGCTCAAGTTTACACGTGTGTGTGTGTGTGTGTGTGTGTGTGAAGTGCAAAAACTCAGATTGTTCTGTGAATCAATGAGCTCTTTCATTACATGATACTGCCCCCCCTCCAAGAATGATGCATGCCTCCAATGGGCCAATCAGTGACAATAGCTACAGTATACAGTAGCCGGTGATACTGATACAGTATCTGCATTCAGCCCAATATGTACCAGTGTTTGTAAGCAGCACCTTATAAAAAACACAGCCCCTTAATTATTTCAAGTAGACCAGTGTATGGGCATTAGGTTCCTGAAGCAGAGAGCTTCTGGCTTCTCTCATTGGTTACATTACCATAAATCAGTTCACACTAAAGCAGTGTGTACAGCTTTGGGTTCTGGTGTGTATGAAGATGTGTCAGTGGTGCGAACAGGCAGAATAAAAGCTCAGGGGGAAACGGCCATGAGCCCCAGTGTGCAGAGTTATGCTAATGAAAGTGCTACTGATGGCAGCAGGAGAGAGCGTCAATCTTAAATAAGGAGCGTGATGATGCAGAATGTCACAGAGGCAAGCACGCCTCACAATACCATGCACACGCACACACACACTACACTGATGTTACATCCGCCCAGTACACAGCTGACAGTAACACAGTAAAACAGATTTACTGTGTAGTTTACAGCTTAATGTGGGCTCTGTTTACTCTACTTTCATTGTATAAGCAGATTTTTCAAACTTATATTTCACGACGGAGTTTCAAACCTACTGTAGCTTATAATTATCTGCTGTAGAGTACACTCCAGACAACATGGACGTATTGTCTATTGTGATGACAGTGAGCTTGTTGGTTAAGCATTAATTCCTGAAAGAGTGCAGTTTCTTTCTTTGACAGCTGATTCACAAGAAGGAAAGCATATAACAAAAAAGGACTGATGTGACAGCATGAAATATGGATGAATCTGACTCTGACTAAATGAAATGAAGGCTTATTGTGCTGGACTTTCTCAGCATGTGGGAGCTGTTGTAAACAAAGTCCCACTGATAAACTTTACCCCCAGCATCCACCATGCATGGTTTATTCAAAGTCCAGCTTTGTTGCAGCTGTCTGCTGCCTTTCTAGGTGATGTGTCTGGGATGTTACATGCAGTGTTAAGGTCAGGAGATTTGTGCAGCGCCCTGACAGGCAAGTGGAACACCCGCAGCGACATCAGTGGTTCAGTTCCGGCCCTCGACCTGTGTTGCAAGCCTCCGCCTGCCCTTGTTTCCTGTCCACCACTCTGCAATCTACTGCTGAATACAGGCAAAATGTTGAAATAAATTTAGAAAAAAGGTAAGGAATTTTGTTAGTGGAGCTTCTCACCTGAAGCTCGTACATGCTTCTTGCTACAGCAGCATGTGCTACAGCAGCTTCTGTCTATGAAACGTGAAATTCACTCATCATATGGTTTTCACTTACCCCTGTGGTTTGCATAGACAATGTTATGTGACCAAATCACAAAGTAAAGTATGGGGTACTAAAGTCACAGAGATGGTAGAGAAAGCTTTGACTGCCTAGATATAACATCAGGAGGAAATCCAAATTCACTGAGGGATCAACACTGCTGGGCCCTGCTGCAAGTGGGACACAAGATGAATGTAAGACTGGCACAAATTCAAAGAGTCAGACTAAGCTCTGACATTATCCCGTGAGTAAACACTATAGCGCCCACAGGCCATCAATTTTCCACAGAAAATAAATCTCACAACGTTTGGTTAAGCCTCAAAACTTCCTGTGTTTCCACAACACAATCAGTGTGTTTCTCCTCACCCTCCTTTTCCATACTGGAAAAGAGAGGACAAAACAAAAACCTCTTCTGGAGACTTTCAAACATCTGGCTTTGTTTGGGCTCAGTTCCGGGAACATATTGCCACTGAGGCAGCCAGCCAGCAGGGCTGAGAGGCCTTCCTCCCTGGACACAGATAAACAATCTTAACAATTTGAAGCAGGGGTAAAAATAGCAGTGGATTGTCACTTGTTGATCTAAAGTTAGCTGTAAAACAGGCCCTGGTTGTTGTGGTTGGGGGGTTTGATATGCAGGTCCCATGTCAAATGGATCCATGGGGTGATGTGATACGGGGTCACCCTGGAGCAGGGGTGCGGTTGGATGTATATGTCAGAATACGAGATGATATCAGACAAGGCTGGTTTCAGAACTTTAAAGAATGAACAAGCTGGTGTGAGAGGGAATCAGGTCATGACCTAATCTGAACACATCACCCACTTACAGTAAAGCAAGATGTTTCTTTGCCAATAACAGCACCTACTCATCCCCCAGCCACTTAGCAGCTCAAACACACTTGCACATGCACACACATTTAAAACACCCATGAGACCTTTATGGATTACATTTCAGTTATTTTTGAGACTGACACACTTCCCCCTAGGCCCACAAAGGAGTGAGTCAGAAAACACACACACACACACACACACACTTAAATTACAAAGAGCAGCCTTTATGGTTGACGTGGAGCCAACAGATCCTTGTCAAGTAGCACAAACACTCTGAACTCGCTGCTGGGGAGACACACAGCAGCCATGTGTTGAATATGTTTAGGCTGAACACACACACATACACACAGAGTTAGTCAGCAAAAGCACTAACCACAAGCCAACTTGTAAATCTCCAACTTCCTCTCTGCTTCCCTCTTGGCTCTATGCCACAGCAGCTTCCCAAAATGAGCAGCCTGTTACAGTAAGAGCTGTTACGTTCCTGGAATCTCCAGTCTGCCGACACATCACCACTTTGACTCACCAAAAATCTCCTCACTCGAGGCCTAATATCCCCAGATATCAAACAAAAATCCTAAGTCTGATTGTGCTGCAGGCATGTGGGTGTTTTGTCAGAAAGTGTAGGCGGATTGACTGCAAATGAAAGATTTACGTCAAGGTCTTCTGGCAAGAGTGTAAATAATCTGTGGGCAAAAAAAAAGTCTTCTTTCAAATTTTGTTGGAAGCAGTTCAGCATTCATTATCTCTCTTACAAAGAACCTGATCTGGGAGTGTGTTAACATTTGTATTTAATAACACCAAGAGCTGCTCTGGAGGAAACCTTAACAATGTTAAACTGTCCAACTTTGCAAATCAACCAGTTAGCTGTGAACAGGTTACATTTTCTTAGGGTTTTTTTAAGGTTCTAAAAGCACGACTGATTGATCTACAGCTAATACAGCAGTTCATATTTCTTTGGTGCTCCTCTTAGTTCAGATCAGATGCAGAACCAGCTTGATAAGAACACTAGTCATTTAAAGTTTTTACGCATAAGGAACTGCTGGCTTTTAGATGTCATCTTCTTGCACATTTCCATTTCTATCTATGTGATAACAAAGTCATAGTTTATTTTATTAAAACCTTATTTATAACCAGGTAAAATCCCACTGAGGTGAGCAACCTTTTTTTGAGTGGGAAGTTGAGTTTCAGTGGCTAAAAAAAGAATCAAAACAATGTATTTATTTACACATTTGTACATTGTTTTTATTGGTTATGCTAATATTGTACAGCTAATGAATTGGTGAGATCTGGAAAACTGTTACGATACAACAAAGTCAGACTGGGCAAAAATCGCTTGTGTTTCTGGCCCATTGGGTGAGAGCACCCTTTGACTTTAGAGCAAATTGGTCCTGTTCTCTCTGAGAGATCTGGGGAGGTTGGTAAACTGGTGGCATGTTGGCTATTTAATCTGGCACCAGACCAGCTCTGATAAAGCCACTGCCCACTACTGGCTCACCAGCAAACAGCACACAGACACAGGGATCTGGTTGTGGTCATAGTGGAGTGTTAGGCAACTAAAGAGTCTAATATTTCCATCCATCCATCCATCCATCCATCCATCCATCCATCCATTTTCTACACCTGCTTATTCCTAACCAGGGTCACAGGGATCTGCTGGAGCCTATCCCAGCTCTCTTTGGGTGAAAGGCAGGGGTCCACCCTGGACAGGTCCCCAGTCCATCACAGGGCCACATAGAGACAAACAACCTCACACACTCACACTCACTCCTATGGGCAATTTAGAGTCACCAATCAACCTGACATACATGTTTTTGGACTGTGGGAGGAAACCAGAGTACCTGGAGAAAACCCACACAAGCACAGGGAGAACATGCAGACTCCACACAGAAAAGCCCCTGATGGGTTTCAAACGAGGAACCTTCTTGCTGTGAGGCAACAGTGCTAACCACTCAGCCCCAAATATTTCCCTCAGAGCAATATACACTTATATCTTTCAGTTGTACAAACTAAGAAGTACAAATATATACTAATGTTCCCTTTTGTCTGTTCTCCTCAAGCATCCGTGCCAACTCTGTCTGCCTTCTAACTATTGATAATTGTCCAGGAGTGGAACATTCCTGACCAACTCTCCATGCAAATAAATCAATAATGACAAGATATCCTTTGTGTTTATTCAAGATCAGTCATTTCAGTCACACTAGGTAGCAATCCTGTGTTTTGAGCCTACAAGTTGTGTCTTAAGAAAATAATTGCTTTTTTGGTTGTGTGTGAAGAGAAATGTATCCAAGAAAAGAAAAAACAACAGTTTTGCAAACCACCTGCTGATTGTGTCCAGAACAGACTGCAAGCTTGAAAGGCATGTTTTCTGCACACTGACATCCCAACAACTAAGCAAAAGACATCAGAAAAGTTCAGACCCTGCACACATTATCATCTCCACATACCTGCATCATTTTGACCATGCAAAAGCTCTTCTTACTGCACTGCACTATGCCCATGTGCCATATATATGCCCATATACTCATGTTGCAGAGTCATACAACTTTCAGTCAGCTGCACACACATCAAACACACAATCACTGATACTAATCACTGGTACTAATGTCGTGTACTGGGCTGACAGTCACGTTCACTTTTTCATGGCATGTCTACACACTGTCCATACAGTATGGTGCATTTGAGGAAGTATCAGCAGAATTTTGTCTAATTTAAGACAAGTAAAACTAAAAACCTCTTGTTAAGGAAACTGTGGGTTTGGTCAGGGGCCAGAAACAACAATGACCACAGGGCACTGATGATGGAGTGACAGGCACACAGGTTTTGAACAGCTGGCCCACTTTCTGACAGTATGGTCATGTTTGAATAAAGAGATCAACATGCCATGGCATTATGAATGGCAACTGATTTACCTTTAAAATGTTAATCAAATACCTCAAACTGAAAAGAGTGTATAAATGGATATGTTGTCTCTTTGCATACTGAATTGCCAATTGAACAAAGAGGCCACAAAACTTTAGAATGTGCTTCAAAAGGCAACATTAAACCATCAGCTACCATTAGCATAAGCTAAATATAATTACTGTAAACCAGGAAGACCATGATTAAAAGAGTTATTGTTAACTCGGAAACTGATCAAAGTCCAGAAACTAGATTCACCATCATACGAATACAGTGGCCGATAAATGTTGTAATGACAGGCTTAAAAAATATTAATCTAACTGATCGGTCTATTTGAGCTTTTCCAGTTCACATGAAGGGCAGCTATTAAAAATATATCACAGATAAAAAAAAACAACAACGTGACTTACATTGTTCCTGGGGTTTATCCATAAGTTTTGTACTGTAATCACAATCACAGGATTTCTGCTTTAGTCTTTGTTCTGCTTGGGCGGAAAAAACATAAAATATACTTGTTAAATGGTGGAACATTCAATAGCTCATCAACCGAAAATGTAGATTCTAATCTATTCTGACGTTCTTAATTGAAGTGAACAAGAGTGTGTTCATTTCCTGTCACAAAGAGATCCACCTTGTTCAAGTCACTCAACTCACACAGCTCACAAATTCAACTTGACTGAACTCTGAGCAACTCTTCAGCCAGTTACAGAGATAGGCTGGGGCTGACTTTGAATTCAAGAAGTATGGATCATTTTCCACATAACAGAAATCCATCTGATGTCACTGATGGTTCCTGCCACCCTTCAGTGCTTCTCTGGGGCTGGCTTGTAAACAAACATAACTGGATTTTGGACAAAAGTCAGCACAAAGCAATGAAAGTTCAAGCAGGTTATTTTTATATTTTTCAATTCAGTCATAATAATCCCGTAACTGCATTAAAGCCAAGTTGATCAATACCACCCCTCACACCTCCTGTTCCTCAGCAGTGTCTGTGCTTCCACTGAGAACTGCAGAGTCAGAGACTCTCTCACAGCACATTAACGCTTGCCATGGCACATAAACACACCCTGCTGTGACATGGGCTCTCCCTCACTACTTCCATCTCACACAAAGTGCCTGGCGTGGCCCCTGCCAGCTCCCAACTCGGGTAGGAAATGACATAAGGCCAGCTTGAGTCACAGCTCTGTCTCCTATCTGAGGCCACTCCTCTGATGTCTATTCATGGTGAAGTGTCACATGCTGGGATTGGTGAAAACATGTTTTTGGCACTGATATGTTAGCATGGACAGGCTGAACAGGTATAGAAATGGAATTAGGGATAGGCAATTAGACAAATACACCAGTGTTTAGCAAATGGCAAATAAAAGGACTGAATATAATATAACTGAATATAATACAAGTCTGAATTTAGTCATCATACACATGAAGTCACTGCCGGGAAATCATCTGAAGGTGCCAGGGTTGTTGCATCTGTTGAATTTCGTGCTAAAAGTGTGTATACGTCAGCCATGCATTGCAAAGTGCCAGGTAACTATCTACAGGCACACTTAAATAGCATAAAATGCCATGTGACGCTGGTGTGACCATTTTATTACTACACCGCCTGAAGTGCTGTATTGCTGAGTCATAGAACTTACAGTCAGCAGCACATACAGGATAGTGCATTTGGGGAAATGTCAGACAGCATGTCAAAATGAGTGTGTCCAATTTTCAACAGACTAACAAGCTCAGCTAAAGTGGTGAACATGGTGAACATATAATACATAATCCTAAAACGGCAACACCGCTGAACCACAACAGGTGTGTCAAACAAGAGCTATAAAACAAGTAGGTAGTAAACCAGTTTCACTCCACTACCACACTCTGTGGAGGACTTTAGGCACTGTGCAGTATAAACGGTTGCTTTGGTCACACACATGTAAAAAAAACTACATGGTAATTTGTCTGTAATCTGAAGTACCAGCCAATCTGACAACCCTGCAGATGCTTGTATCCTCAGGTAAGGGTATTGCTGTGTGCTGTATGAACAATAAGACCTCCTAGCAGAAAAAGAACACCCTGGGGTGTTTCACTTCCGACATTTGGCATCTCGTCAATACTCCCAGTCTTTCACCTCTCAACCTCCACACACATACTTTGCCTGTCTGACAACCTGTCTCTCTCTCTCTCTCTCTTTGTAGTCTACACAGTGTTCGTCTGATGACAGCACAGCATTATGGAGACAGGTCAGGGTAATTGTTTCTGAGAGGAGGGGTGGTGGATCCTATTACCTTGAACTGATGTGAGTTCATGTGGGAAAGCATGCAGGCAGGTAAATGGACCCACACGGGTACTGCATGGGGTAGTCGTGAACACTCACACACCCACACTCTCCCGTGAACAAGCCAAAAGCCAGACATTACCAGCATCAGATCTGTATTACATAAACCCGTAAAAATTAATTTACTATTTTAGTACATTTCACTCACCGTCTCCTGTGTTATGGTTAGTGTAGGTGAGTGTGTGTTTGCGTCTGCTCAGCCTCTGCTCCCAGTTTTCCCTCCTGCCTAACATTTGCGTTAAAAAACTTCCTTTTCTTCAGAATCTGACCACAATGAGTGCATCCGGTTCATCAGAACTGTTGTTTACTCCCCCTCTGTTGTTATTTCATCCCGTCTTACAAGCAGCTGCTTCAAGTGATAGTTCCAGACCATGACAGAGTTACACACATCCCTCTCTCTTCCTCTGTGTGTGTGTGTGTGTGTGTGTCCTATGCTACAAAACAAAGTGGGTGTGACTCTCTGAAACAAGGCAAAAAATGTGAGTAAAGAGGAGGAAGCTCATACCCATGTGTGAGCAGACTGGATATGCTCTGTTGCATGGGTGTGCATAAATAGGTGTGACTCTTCTGAACAGTGCATGTGTGTGTGTGTGTGTGTGTGTGTGTGTGTGTTTTCATCCAGGCTCCATTTACCCTCTCTCTCTTTTTGTTTCTCTCTCAGCATTTCCTTGACTTCAGGATGCACACACACTGTGCACCCAAAAGTATTTGAGTGAGTTTGATTGTGTGTGTGATTGTGTAATGCCAAGGGCTTCATTCTCCCAGGTAACTGAGCAAGATCCCAGCAAAGCCAGACGTATGACAGGGAATACCAGGAGAAAGTGGAATACCGGCATATTTCTCACAATCGGCTGCACATGGAGTTGAACCGAGAACCCTGGCAGCTTTCAGCTGCACATCAGGACAACATACACAGCCTTTCCACTCCGTAGTCAAACAAGAAAAAAAGCCTCAGTTCCTCCAGGCTCTAAATTGTGCGCTTCCAACATATGATGTGAATGGTAAACAGCAGGAGAATGAGAGCAGCCGGGAGACTCTATAAAAAGAGCCCCCGTCTCCATGGCGATACCAGAGGCAAAGAGCGGTTCTGTCCGAGAGACCAAGCTCACCCCCACCCATTCCCCATTGCCACCTCCTCTCCGTACACACAGGGAATTGTGGGAAAGTGGACGCATTTCACATGCCCTCTCTGTGGGGTATCAGTCTCATTCACCCATCACACTTGTTTCCTGCTGAGAGTGGTCTCAGTAATAAAGGCAAACATACTCCCTTGGCATGGACCTCATCCATGCTGAGGTCAAAGGTCAAGGACAATATTTGTTTACACTGGAAAGGAATTATCTGACAAAATCATTTCTATATCAATTTTTCTCATACATTTGTCTTACTACTGTTTTCAGCCTCTTGGCCTCTTCTGATTATCAATTCAAAGAAACTGTATAAGAAGCAGTCCAACCCTCAGTGCATGCACCCTATGATTACATGTTGTTCATTTAAAATCATTATAAGCCAATTCAGAAACTCAGTCTTCTGAACTATTTCACCCCCAGGGAGTGCGGCAGCTGGTTTCTCAAAGGAAAACAGTTTCAGTTGTGTTTTTGTGTGAACTGCCCCTTTAGTTGCCTCCAGTGAACTGTCTCAGGTGTGTACCTGGTGTGTATCTGGGTCACATCTGTAAAGAGAAATACAGCTGCTTAGAGACAGTGAGAGCAGGAGAACAGGAGCGGTGTCTCCAATTAGAGAGCATGATCCATGGCCACACACACAGACACAGCTGGTCCAGACCTTTACAAGCGTGTGTGCAACTGAAAGAGGCTGCACATCAGACCTGAGCAGTGAGCAGTTTTCTCACTAATGAGGCTGAACTCTAGTTTGCCCCCCTCTAATTAAACACAAACACACTAGCTAGAACTAAACTAAACAATAAGAGCAACACTGCAGGCCCTACCTATCAGCTGCTTGGATAAAGATGCAAGACCTTCATGTATGTGCGGTGATCAAGCATTTATGATTGTGATGTAGAGCAAAGGTACATCAGTGCCACACCCAGCTCTCCCAGCCTTTCACAAACTCTAATAAGATTCTACACCAACATAATGTGTGGCATTAAAATGATGAGTGCACAGTGGCGAGAGAGCAGAAACGAAAGGGCCATTTTATCTGCACCTTAACATCAATATTTTTGGGCAAGATAATTCAGTGGACTCACCACAACTTGCCTGGAAGGGTAAAGTAAACCCAAGCTTCATATTTTCTAAATTTTAGAGAGTCCAAATCAGAGGAACCCATTAGTACAATAGATAAACAACCAGATCTAGTTCTTTGATTAAAAAGTACTAGACTATGGGCATGAAAACCCAAAGTGAAGAGTTAAGTACAACACCCAAGGTGTGCCCGGTCACACTGCTTAAAATGGAAGCTAAAGATGACAATGTTTGCAAAACCTATAATACAGTGTCATGTTTTGCTCATAAAATCAATGCCAGTTGAAGCTTGTCAGACTGGAAATACATCAGATAGTCTATGTGACTGTTAATAGGCCTACATTTAAAGTTCAATATGTGACTAACACACACACACACACACAATATATATATATATATATATATATATATATATATTTCTTTCTGTGTGGAGTCTGCATGTTCTCCCTGTGCTTGTGTGGGTTTTCTCCAGGTACTCTGGTTTCCTCCCACAGTCCAAAAACATGTATGTCAGGTTGATTGGTGACTCTAAATTGCCCATAGGAGTGAGTGTGAGTGTGTGAGGTTGTTTGTCTCTATGTGGCCCTGTGATGGACTGGGGACCTGTCCAGGGTGGACCCCTGCCTTTCACCCAGAGAGAGCTGGGATAGGCTCCAGCAGATCCCTGGGACCCTGGTTAGGAATAAGCGGGTGTAGAAAATGGATGGATGGAATATTCACTAACACGTTAATATATATCAACTTTTTGTAATTTAGAGTTTTAAAAAAATTATTGGTTGTGAAAAGTCTCTCCTTAAATGCAACACTTTTTACTCGCTCTTCAATTCATTAAGAAGACCACTTAGCTAGCAATAACTTCTGTCCAAGACTGCTAATTACTGGCAGAACAATAAAACAAACACACACACACAAACGTGATCCCATTTCTGCTGGGAACATTACATCGACTTAGGGTGTACTCACACTAGGCAGGGTGGCCTTGTATTATGCCCGAGCACTACTGCTCCCTCTCCCCACTCCCGCACTCACACTGCACTTGAAACTATCCAGGACAGAACATGCTCACGTCTCCATGATACAGCTGAAGAGAAGCACTCTGGCAGAACACATAGTCTTGGTGGTCTGTGCCCGGGCATGGTTAGCGATCACACTGTGCTTTCCTTGCCTGGAGACCTGCCCTGAGCTTAACTAGAACCGCTAACTGCCTAACCCTTACCCTTGCCCTAACCTTAATCTCACCCTAACTTTAAATCAAGTCATCTCTTTAAAATTCAGTGATTTACATAGTGGGGACCTGGATTTTTTTCCCCATGAGGATACTAAGTCCCCACATGTCACTGTGTAAGCACAATGTAGCAAAAACATGGTACACACACTGCAAGAAACAAGTGGGAAGGTGCCTACTGTGTCTGTAGTCCTGAAAAAGACCAACAAGTACTCAGTTGAAAGCTTCTTGGGTCTGTTCTCTTCCCTTCAACACAGAAAATGTCTGAGTATGTCAGCTGCTGGTAACTAGTGTGTGTTTGAGAATGTAAGTGTGCCTGCTGCATCATTCATACTGTAAACCCATTAGAAATGTTGCCATACCAGTTCTGATTCAACAAATGAGAAACAATGGGAAAGCCCCTGACCATCTCCCCTCATTGGTCCCATCATATCTGTACTTGAAAATTGCAAAGAAAGTCTGTTTTCAGTGTGTGTGAAAGAGAGCAATTTCCAAACTGTAGACTGTAAACTTCAGCCCCAAACCACAGAACACTACATCAAAACACACAAAACGCATGCCTGTGGTTTACCCTCATACACTGAGACTACTCTGTGTGTGTGTTTGACAGGTGCTGGTGCACAATAGGAAATGAATAAGACAATACAGAGAGGTTTCTTTGTGTTTGATTTTTGACTGAATGTAAACACACACACATACACACACGCAAAATATTCGTCATCATGAGTCACAACTAACGCTGTTGCGTGTGTGTACATATATTTGAGTGTCAAATCATCCCCCATCTCATCATAAACCTTCACCTAGTTCTGCTTTGTTCATCATGCCAGTGACGTGATACCCTTTCAGCTACAACTTTTTACCCCAAATCCTAAGCTGTATTTTAATTTCTGCTTTCATCTCTTTCTCATGAAGGTAGAATGTTTTCCTTTTTCCTCAATTCAAATCAAGGAAATACCCCCAAGAATAAATTACCTAACTCATTCCCAGTGAATGGCTAGCTTGGATCTCATCCAATGGGAGTAGAGTGGGGTCTGGCCTTATGGAAAAAACATGTATAGAAAGAGGACCGATCCCTAAATGCAGTGCTTTAAACTCAGTCCCCATAAACACAATGAATAGAGTACAGGGTGGGGAGCCAGTTACAGACTTGACGTGTCCTTGTTACCGCACTAGCAGCTAACTTCTGGTTATTCAAGTTTCCTGTGTGTGCACCATCCAAACAGTGGACTAGTTCAGGTATGTCAAAAGTGTTAATCAATAAAACTGATACCAATGTCTACACTATTTCTAATAGTAATTTAATAAGTAAAAATAAAATTAATCCATCTAAACCCGCTTATTCCTAACCAGGGTCACAGGGACCTGCTGGAGCCTATCCCAGCTCTCTTTGAGTGAAAGGCAGGGGTCCACCCTGGACAGGTCACCAGTCCATCACAGGGCCACATAGAGATAAACAACCTCACACACTCACATTCACTCCTATGGGCAATTTAGAGTCACCAATCAACCTGACATACATGTTTTTGGACTGTGGGAGGAAACCAGAGTACCTGGAGAAAACCCACACAAGCACAGGGAGAACATGCAGACTCCACACAGAAAGGCCCCTGATGGGTTTCAAACCAGGAACCTTCTTGCTGTGAGGCAACAGTGCTAACTACTAAACCACTACTGCTGCCCAGTAATTTAATATATTTAACAAAACCATATAGTGTGTAGAAACAGGTTTCGGTTTAAGTGTGTTTAGTTAAACCAAACTTTTTAGGTAATGTCTCAAGACAATAAATATAAGCCCAGTCCAATTTGTATGAAGTCAATAGGGTACATAGTGACAGAATCAACTATGTAAACCCTTTAGAATGGTCTATTTTTCTGTAGTAATTGGTGATAAATTGGGATCTGATCTTTATCACATTACATATCACATATACAATTTTTCTCCCTCCAAGTTACTCAGATCTTTTCATCGATGGTCAAACCTCCTTTGGCAGCAATATTCAGGAGCCATTCTGGACCATGCTTTATAGAACTGATTCAGCTCAGCCATATTTTGTCCACAGCAGACATCTTAAGGCACCTTAAGATGTCTGCTGTGGACAAAATATGGACAAAAACAATATAATATGCATGCATGTTGTCAGTTAAAACAGACTGTGTTTACTCATTATTTTAGCTAAGATGAAGATGTGACAATTATTTTCATAAATACAGGCAATTCCACATGGTTCACTTATATTTTCTATTTCCATTGCAGGAATTCAGATGTTTGGTTTGCTGTTGGTGAAGATGTCAGAATAACTTGAAAACATTTAATGACCAGTAAAACAATCCATTCATTCAGCCATCTGTCTGTTATCTATATCTCCTGTAAGGGGCTGCATCCCTCCTGATTTTGGGCAACAAGTGAGGCACAGTCCTGGCAGTTTAAGTTAATGTGGGAATATCACCAATAACACTAACAGGGAATATATAAATTTGGCTAGAGCAGCTATACTGACTTATTGAAAAACATATAGTCTTCCTGTTACAAATGTAGGCCAGCCTGCACACAATGTCATGACTTCAGCTCTCTGTTTGTCTCTTGCGACTGCTAGCGTATGCTGGCTGGAATTAGCAAGAATTAGTCAAATTTAAATACAGCTGATTAACTTCCGAGTGTATGATCAACTGGACCGAGACACCAACATACCAACAGAGATCAATTTAGAAATAAAACAAGGCATAATAACACAACCGTTCAGCCATTCTCGTCATTTCCTTCATTCGCTCCTCTACCACCTCTTTCCTCTTTATCTTAGCATCCTCCCATTCTGCATGCATGCCAGCATACATCACTGCAGGGAGAAAACACATCTACACACCCAGATCAACCTATAAAGGCCACACAGAGTGGTTAGGAGGCAAAGTTCACTGAGAGAGAGGGAGTGCCACGGTGTATAAAGGCCATAGACACACACACACACACACACACACACACATACAGCTTTTCACAACAGGTAGGATCATGCTGTTCGCCCACACACACATTCTTCTCGTTCCGCAGCTAAATTAACAATTTGGTCCGAATGGGTGAAGCATAAAGAGGTATTAACTGCACGCGCACACATGCATACACACACACACACACACACACAGAGCATCTTCAACTTAGACCTTTGTGTTTGTAATCTGGATTCCTACGAATTGGAAAAATGATCACACAAAATTCCCTGCAGAATAATGACTTGCTTCCTCATTTAAAGTATTACCACCTCCACCCCCAAATACACACACACACACACACACACACACACACACACACACACATATAGAGAGGTCAAGACCTTTATGCCAGTCGTGTATCACTCAAGTCCTTTTTGTTTTTTTGAAGCTCATATGCATCTGCAGCTTAAAGGTCCATTGAATCCTGTAGGGAGAGAACAGAGAGAGACAGAGACCACGTGGTTACATACTGCCTGAAGTTACTGTGAAATGGACAGTGTGTCTTTAATGTCTGCCCTAGGTGATCAACAGGAGATAAATGCACAGTGTAAACCTCAAGTTGGAGTAAGAGTAAAAGCCAAGGCATTAACATTTCACATTATGTAATATGTAATATATTTAAAATGGCTAGTCACTGCAGAATGAATAATCAATACTGAATAGTGGCAGAAGAACTCTATAATGATGAGTTAACAGGAAACAGCCTGAGAGATATTAGAGTTGCATGACTGATATTCTCAGAATTGAAGAGGTTCCTTAAAACCAACAGAAGCCATTATACATGTTTTTTTTTATACCAGGTCGAGTAGTTCTTTTTCCCATGATTAGTAAAATGACTCTGAAGGTAAAACTGGTACAGTCCCTTCAAGTATGAAAGTGTGGACATGGTACACTATAATTTACACATGTATACACAGCTCTAGAAACAGAAGTCTTTCAAATGTCAGGGAAATCCCCTGAATGTAAGATCTGAGGGCAACCATACCCTTTGACAACACAAAGTCGTTCCTTCTACACAAACACAGACAGGTAGACACAGCCATCTGCTCTTGGATCAGTGAAGAACTAATGGATGTGCTTCCATCCTCCAGACACTGATCCCTGTGATTTGTCTGATTGAGGAGGAGCGGCAAACATGGAAGGATAATCAGGAGCAGCACATCAGCAAGGGACAATGAATATATTTGGCACAATAAACAGCCGGTTCATCCTTTCTGACCTCTTTTCATCTCTGTCCTCTCTGGCTCAACCTTTCCCTTTGTGCTATACAATGTGCCCATGTTATCTGCGGGAGTGCTACACGCATACACAAACACCATTTCATTATTCCCAGCTGCTAGTTCATGTGGTCAGCACAGCACAAAACACTGATGAAGCCTGGTTCATGGAGTACTAATAGCCTTTATTAAATAATGTAAAGTTGTTCCATATGTCAAATCACACAAACATGTGATACAGTAATAATAGCATTAAGTGACAAACAGGCACATAGATTAAATTCCACTTCATCAATTTCAGCTCTCAGTGAAGCTGCAGAAACTAACAGTCCTGTGGCTGAGGGTTGGGTTAAAGCTGCACTAGATAAGAATTTTATATACATTTTCTTTTTTAAGCGCAAATTCAACTTGCAGGTGCATTTTACTGACACTAGAGGCTGCTCCTTGCAGTTTTAAGTGCTTTGACCTGCTGACTAATTGTTAGTAGGCATCAAATGACTGTTGATATGCACTTTCAGTGGGCAGTGCAATGTAAGTGACAGGTCCATACTGGGAATACAGTGTGTGTTCTCACGACAGTCAGAACAGTAGGATCTACACAAGCTAGATGCTCTATAGAGTAATGTCTTCGTCAACATGACCCCATTTTGTATGTAACGTGTGGAAGCACATGTGGAGAAACACGCGTTAGTTTCAGGATGCTTGCAAACCTTTATTACTGTTGGGAGCAGTAATGTCCGAAATCCACAGTTCAGCTGGTCCTACCAATATTGCCCTTTGGATCATAATACTGTTGTTGATATTTGTTATATACATTTAACGTATTATTGCGTATTATTCTTTGTGTTACACTGTTCCATATATTACACCTTCCCTCCCTCCTATTTTTAAATTCTATAAAGCTTTATTTTAACCTCTGTGTCTAGTGATTATAACTCACTCTGTGGGGTAGTGACAGGCGCAAAATAAGTCAACCAAGGTAAGCCCACACTGATCGGAAGAACCTGCACAGTGTGACTGACAGTGAAGCAGGTCACACATACTGCAGTGCTGCAGACAGAGGGGGCAACACAGCAATGACTTTGTTCCTCAGAGGTTCCTCAGGCACTGGGTTAGGCATGAATATATCCAGAAACAGAAGAGACTCTGATAGATTGAACTTAAACTTAATTCCCTTATTAGTCCCACAATGGAGAAATTCCATTTCCACCCAAGTGCACACACACAGTAGGGAACACACAAACACACTCCCGGAGCAGTGGGCGGCCGGAGCAGTTGGGGGTCCTTGCTCAAGGGTCTCACCTCAGTCACAGCATTGAGAGTGGACAGGAGTACAGGGTCAGTGCACCCACCACCCACAATTCCTGCCAGATCTGAGACTTGAACCTGTGACTTTCAGGTTACAGGTCCAACTCCCACTCCCTTAGGCCACAACTGCCCATACATAATCTAACAGTGATTGACAGTGCAGTGTCAACAATGTTTCTGAATAATTAGAAATGGTAATAGTTTCTGCTTTTCTGCCAGCCATCTTAGTGTGTTTGTGTCTATGTGTGTGTTTGGGCGGTTGGGAGTCGGGGGGGGTAGGCGGTAATCTAAGGCCAGCGGTTTGGCTGCATCTGAGAGCACCACACCATACAGTGTGTTCCTGAAAGACCAGCACTGTTTGTTTTTACAGAATGTGCCTCTAAAAGTTCAGACTGAACTAGACAGAAACACACACACACACTCAAACCAACAACAATTCCCCCTAAAAAAATCCTGTTTTCTTTTGACCCCTATTTATGATGTTTCAATATTTGTTATTACTTGCTTTTATAGTGTAACCAGTTTCCCCTAAACTTGCGTCATCAACTTCTGTTTCCATAATGGGTTTCCTACATTTCCCAGAATGTATTTCCATGCTTTTGCTCTTTCTTGTGAAAAACTGACCAAGCAGGAACTGCCTCAGCTGAGTGCTGATGACCATCTGAAGTGCCTTCACATTCACTTCCAATAAACGACTTCTAGATGCTTGGTTCAGAAATCCTTTGTATTGAAGCTAATGGGAGAACACCAGGCTTTGAATTTGGAAACAAAAGATGTTGGTAGCTGTGATATTTTAATATTTTAATTTGTGATGTGTGTGTTCTCATGATGAGATATAAATATTGTTTTGGCATATACAAACATCCTCTTGTAAAATAACTGAGCAATTAGCATTTGGACACAGGATTGGAATGTATTTTTTTTTATGCCACTGGGCATTTACAGCTACCCAGTAGAGTATTTGACCACCAGTGATACTGTAGAGAGGGAGCTATAAAAAAAATCAGCATAGTGGTTCCAGTAATGCTTGAAACAGTTCTTCTTTGAAATATCATCACAATCTGACTGTCATAAATCCATTCCAATGAGTAATATTTGAATCTGGCAGACAAAAGTCCCTGTCTGAGGGGATTTTCTTGACTAAATGTGTGAGCTAGCAATAGAAAGACAGAGAAAAAGTATAGACTGTGATATTTCCATTAAACTGTCATGCCATAGTTTGGTCAGATGACCTACACTCCCTCCCTGCGTGTGAGTGCATATGTGTTTTCATGTGTTATGTGAGCAGAAGGTGCTTGTCGGAGTTTTACTGAATGAATATATGGTTGAGTGTGCAGCTCCAGAAAATTGTGTTACTACTCTCTCAGGTGAAAATCAGGCCAAGTAGTTGATGTGTTACAACACTAAGACACAACTGCACAGCAACAGTTTGAGTCATAACGCAACCTAAGAACTCACTCACTCGTTCGAGTAGTTCTGTTCTGGCTATGTGACGGCTTGTTACTCCCACTGTTAGGTGCTAAACTACTTGAAAGGAAACCAGCAATCTATATTGCAGGTTGTGGGATTCAGTTTATTCTTAAGTACATTATTAAATGAAAGTCAAGCAGTGTAGTCAAATGCTTTAACCAAGACCCATGATGTGAAAGAATATTTGAATTGTTATTTTGTCTCCTCTTATGATTTATGAGTCTCAGAAGGACAGGCAGTGTAATCACTGGTGAGAACAGGGGGTGCTAGAGCCCTGCTACACCTCTGCTAACCACTTTATCCGGTCCTGATTAGTATTAAAAATCATGCAAAAATAAACCTATGCTCTATATGCAAAGTACACGGGCACAGAAGCAACTCAACTACAACTATATTATACATTTATTATGTTCAACCTCTGCAGATGAAATGTATGAAGGAGAGTCTCTGTAATAGCTATCAGCTGAGAAAGGACACTTTATATGGCAACTTCCTTGCCTTTACAATTTACCAAACATGAAACAGCATTAAGCAGAAGTGTACGGTATGAGCTCTACTGCACAGCAGTGTTCCTATTAAGCTATTAGGCCAATCTCAGAGCGTATACAGTCACATCAACAAACTGATCTCTGAGGATTCGTCCTGCAAACACGTACATGTTTGTACTTTGACCTTAAAGCCCTCATCCCATCTCACACTCACAGCAGCCTGAGGAGAACAGAAAAACACACTCAAGTAGCAGCTCTGACACTTTGATCTTTAACACCCTGAACATCAGCCACCAGCCAGACAAAATGAGCTACATGATCTCAGAGTACTCACGGATGTGTTTCTACCCAGCATGCAGCAGACGCAGAGCAAGCAGTGGGAAAAAATACTCCATCAGCGTGTGATGTTCTCCCTGTTTTGCCCAATCTTCTCTTCTTTTTTAATCTCCTCTCCTAACTGCTTTTGACATCACAGCAGCGTTCGCTCTGTCTCATGCAATAATGAATGAAAAGAGGAACATGACTCACAGATAGCATTCCCACTCATAGACCACAAGCACACACACAAAGAGTTCTAAGTAACCCAACACGCTTACGTATATATATGTATATATATATATGTGTGTGTGTGTGTGTGTGTGTGTGTGGTGCTCCTCTGAAGCTCTGTGTTAACCTCACTGGATGAATCATAGCAGCGAGGCATGGGAGGCTGGTTTATGTGACCCTCACTTGAACACACACATATTTGCAGATAAACAGGTGGATGTAGAGAATGGAGAAGCAGAAGGGGAGAAAATGTAATTACCTGCAGTGTTCTGGCTGACTGACGTCACTCCAAAGTCCAGCATTAAAAAACAAAAAAAAGCCTTAATCACAAAGTGAAGTTGAGTTTGTGATGAAAAGAATGATCAGCCAACCTCATCGACACTGGCTGACTTGATACCAGAGGAAAGTCCCACATGCAGTCAAAAACATACTCCAAATAACATCAACAGTCACAGCAGCAGATTTTATTGGTTCCTGTGTAGCTTTTGGGTCCTGGAGTACCAATACGTAGCTGGCAGGGTGGAGTCTCAGTGGCCTGTCAGTCATATTGCCCAACTTGTTGTTCCTGCAGGAGTGGTGTAATCTGGTATCATAACAGCAAACAGCAAAACAGCCAGGTTACAGAGCAGCTCGGGAAGGAAACCAGATCACTGCCGTAACACTGAGCAGTACTGTCTGTACCGCTGATCCTGCGATAGCGACAGCAGAGAGATCAGGAAATGACGGGAGACAGAGATGCAACAAAGATTCCATAGTTGTAGGAAAACTAGGGAACTCTGTTAGCACCTTCACCCCTGGGCCATCAGAACACCACAGGACTCACTGGCTCATGTACCGGTGAACACAACTTGACACAAATATATCTCAGTCAGAGGCAGACATAAAGGAAGTCAATGGTTACACAGAAAAGGCTGCGCTGATAAATGGCGCTCTGAATTCTGCTGACAGAGCTAGTCGTCCTTGCACACACATGAATATTCAGTCTATCAACAATACAAAACACAACACCCAAGAAAATGGTGGATGAATAAATGTGGTCGGCAAATACCGATAAGTGTCAGGGTTATAATGCCCATGATAAACACCAGAAAAAATGAATATAGTTGTATAGCTACACACTGTGAATGAGCCAATCAATTTGTACTGACCAGCCAATACAAGCACAAGTTCAATTCTCTGCCTGAACATTATGAATATTTGTCTGTGACAGCACCACAGAAATGATTTGGTAAGATTAAGCACATTAACTAGAAACTTTATAGTAGATTCAATAAGGCCAACAAATCTCAAAACCAAACCTCCCGCCAGCCACTTTATTCTAATATGCTTCCAGAACAGCTTAGGGCTCAAACATGCTTCTTTGGACTGCACAAAGGAAAGAGCATGGCTGACTCTTCCAAACTTCTACATTTTTGTGAAATTACCATCATCTGATAATGTGGTTGACTGCTTATTCAGATTTTCATTAAAGGGTAAGTTCAAGGATTTTGACATCAAAAGTTGCTGTCCAGCGCTTGACACTGAAATCCCTTAAGACTTGTGTGCTTATGTAAAAAAGAGTTTTACATAAGCATTTGAACAAGCAAGCAGCAGCTCTCAAGTACAGCTGACACTTATTTAAGCCAATATCCAAAATTTGACTCCAAGTCAATGCTGCAATAAACATGATGCTACTATTATAATATCATCATTGAGATATACTCAGAAAACAGAGCAACACGAGATATAGTGTATAAGTATTTTCACAGGCTGACCAGTACTGACAGTGTCCAGCACATTGAGCTTCATGTGTAAATGCTGCTTTGAATTTCATGATTAAAGAGTTGTAACTAAGATATGTACTGAGATGCAAATTTTGCGTTTGCAATAACTTGCAATGAGTCTGGTACAGCGCTGTGGAGGAATTTTGGCCCACTCATCTTTGCAGAATTGTTGTAATTCAGCCACACTGGAGGGTTTTCCAGCATGAACCGCCTTTTTAAGGTCATGCCACAGCATCTCAATCGGATTCAGGTCAGGACTTTGACTAGGCCACTCCAAAGTCTTCATTTTGTTTTTCTTCAGCCATTCAGAGGTGGACTTGCTGGTGTGTTTTGGATCATTGTCCTGCTGCAGAACCCAAGTTCGCTTCAGCTTGAGGTCACGAACAGATGGCCGGACATTCTCCTTCAGGATTTTTTGGTAGACAGCAGAATTCATGATTCCATTTATCACAGCAAGTCTTCCAGGTCCTGAAGCAGTAAAACAGTCCCAGACCCTACCACCACCATATTTTACTGTTGGTATGATGCTCTTTTTCTCTGGTATGATGCTCTGTTACTTTTACGCCAGACGTAATGGGACACACACCTTCCAAAAAGTTCAACTTTTGTCTTGTCAGTCCACAGAGTATTTTCCCAAAAGTCTTGGGGATCATCAAGATGTTTTCTGGCAAAACTGAGACGAGCCTTTATGTTCTTTTTGCTCAGCAGCGGTTTTTTGTCTTGGAACTCTGCCATGCAGACCATTTTTGCCCAGCCTCTTTCTTATGGTGGAGTCTTGAACAGTGACCTTAACTAAGGCAAGTGAGGCCTGCAGTTCTTTGGATGTTGTGGGGTCTTTTGTGACCTCTTGGATGAGTCATCGCTGCACTCTTGGGGTAATTTTGGTTGGCCGGCCACTCCTGGGAAGGTTCTCCACTGTTCCATGTTTTCGCCATTTGTAGATAATGGCTCTCACTGTGGTTCACTGCAGTCCCAAAGCTTTAGAAATGGCTTTATAACCTTTTACAGACTGATAGATCTCAATTACTTTCTTTCTCATTTGTTTTTGAATTTCTTTGGATCTCACCATGATGTCTAGCTTTTGAGGATCTTTTGGTCTACTTCACTTTTGTCAGGCAGGTCCTATTTAAGTGATTTCTTGATTGCGAACAGGTGTGGCAGTAATCAGACCTGGGTGTGGCCAGAGGAATTGAACTCAGGTGTGATAAACCACAGTTAAGTTGTGTTTTAAACGGGGGCCAAACACTTTTTCACACAGGGCCATGTAGTTTTGGATTTTGTTTTCCCTTAATAATAAAAACCCTTTTGTGTTTACTTGTGTTATGTTTGACTAATATTTAAATTTGTTTGATGATCTGAAACATTAAAGTGTGACAAACATGCAAAAAAATAAGAAATCAGGAAGGGGGCCAACACTCTTTCACACCACTGTGCATTTTATAATAGCCCCTGTATGTAATGATAGACTATGTTACCAAAGTTATATTTTAATATCAATATGCAGAGAAACATACACGTCAGGGTTTCAAAATAAAAGGCCTAAAAAGAGTAATAATGCTACTTAAAATTAAAATGATGGCACAAAGCTTCATGGATACTGCAGGGTTTGCTGTTTGCATTTCACCTTTCTATGGTGTTATTAAGTTCCAGACGTCTTGGGAGAGAATAGCAGGTGCACAGCCTGAAGCAGCAGAAACCAGCGGTATCATATACGGTGCATTAACGGTTGCTGAGGGTGTGCTCAGTATCGTTACGGAATGGCACCATAAGCTAAAAGCCACATCATAAACAACCTAACAGTCCACATCAGTGCAGGGGTCATATCTTGATTGCTTTATGACTGGTGAAGGTCTGGTATTTCTGATCGTTTACACCAACAGGAAGTTGAAAAAAAAAAAACCCTGAACTGACAGGAAATGGTCTGAGGTTTTTCATTTCTCTGTTCTTGATGCAACTGGACTCCTTTTTTCTTTCTCATCTCCCTATGTCCAATCATTAAATTCATTAAACCATGCGCTATTACCCTCATTTCTATCACTGTGAATCTTTTCTTCCCTCAAAACACTCAAAACTCAATTTCTACTTATTTTTTGCTGCTTTACGTTCTTTTATAATCATCTAGCACTAATATGTTATATTTCGGTATGCTCTACCTGCATGGGTCTTCATGTTAGAGTGGGTGCTTTCCTCGCTCCTTCGAGGTTCCATTCCAACACATGGTGACCAACGCAAGCAGTGTGCCCAGTCCATTTCCGCTTCTTCCTCTTGACAGCATAGTCTGTGCCCCACTATTGTATTGGAAAAGTTACATCATACACTGTTTTACTATAAAATCCAAAGGGAAGCTGAAAAGTTGGCAACTGGGTGGTAGGCAACTGGGTATTGTGGGAAACTGAGTCCATGTGATTGTGAAAGCCCCTACAATTATAATTTCCTATATTTTGCACTGATTTTTACACATAATTAACGATTTTCAAACTTCATTTTAGATATACCAGATCAATTCATATCTTATTTTCAAACAAATTCTCAAATTCTCACTGTGCCCTTGTACAACCAGATCTTGACAAATCTCTTACTATCAAAGACAAACATTTCAATAAGATTTTCTTACTTACAGATGTTTTTTTCTAATGTGCTTAAAATCATCTACTGCTTTGATTTTGCAAATGCTATTAACATTGTTTAGAATCAATACTTTTTGTTTTGTGCTTTAACTTATTCAAAAACAATGTTGGCTCTAACATAACATAGGGTTGGACTTGGCTCGGTCCGGCAACAGCAAGATAATTGAGGGACAACAGGAAAACCTGCTACCGCTAATCCTGGACAGCCAGGATTGAGATTTTTTGTCCTCTCTCCGCTCTCGCGATCGCTGGTCTCTCTCTCTCTCTCTCTCTCTCTCTCTCTCTCTCTCGCTTCTTCTCTCTCTCTCTCTCTCTCTCTCTCTCTCTCTCTCTCTCTCTCTCTCTCTCTCTCTCTGCTTCAACATTGACTTAACCTGAAACTCACCGTTCATCACTTGTGATGTTTCCACGTGCTATATAGACCAATGTGACCAAATTCAACAATCTCAATTCTTGCTGAGTGAAAAAAAATCTAAACCACAATTACCTCTGATTCAAAACGAGCTTTTTACTTGTCAAAAGAGGACACATTAACAACAAGGCCCACTGATGACACATTAAGAAAGACAAAGAAACAGGGAGCGTTAATACTGAAGGTCTATTATTGACACATAAATGCTCAGGTACTTTTCTTGCTCTGCGGCAGTGAACAGACAGCAAAATGCTGGTGTGGTTTAACCAGTAATTACCAGGTTGGGGAGGTGAATGTGAACTCGGTCAACTGCGAGAGATGTTCTGAGGACAAGTTTCTAAGTGACTGCAATGAGAAACACACTTTCAAATCAAAACATTTTGCAGTATTAAAACCCATAACTAAGTGTTGTACATCTCTCACGGGCCCTTATCACGGGGCCCTTATTCTGTAACAACCAAATAAACGACTTCAACAAGAGAAAGTTACCGTGAAGCATAACAACCTGATGCTCAGCTTCTTTAACTTAATAGCAAAAATTGAAAATTTCAAAATAAAAGTGCATAGAGACCATGACTCTACTTGCTAATTAGCTGCACACATCAAATGTGCTCTCTGATGGATGCAATTTCATGTGTTGTATGCCATCTCTGCATAAAATGTAGTGAATATAATTACCTTGAATTGGCAATAACACAAGCACATCAAAAAGCTGCTCATTATAATAAGGAGTGGGTGGGAAACCATAATTCAGAGGTTCTTCAAATAAGGAAAATAAAAATGTATTTACTTCCATTTAACAACATTTAAATAAATTATATCAAAATATTAGATTAGATAAAGACCTTTCAATTGTAATAGTAATCTTACCTAAAAAAAATATTTCATATAACATGTAAATGCATGTACTAATTTAAATAACATTCATTGTTATTGATAGATAAATCAATGTTTGACATGACATGAGAAAAAACTTTTTTTATTTCCTTATTTTTTTATTTGCTTATTTATCAAAAAAGAGCACCACAATTTTCCACCTTACCTTTAATTAGTGTTCGATCATACAATGCTATCAAAATAATAAATTGTTACTAGTACATAAAAGATTATTTTTTTCCCTGAAAGACTGAGGAGGTTGCAGTAGGTTTTAATTTTAATGAGAATCAAAAAAAGGAACATTTCAATATTTCTTGTTAAGAAATCTAATTTTTAACAGGAAAATAAATGTCATCACCATCTATACTATTTTTGAAGGTTTAAAAACAAAATGTTTGAATTTAAAGTTCTTCAAACTTTATGCCATAGTTTCACACAGTTTACTTCACCCCTGTGAGTAAATCTACTAATTTCAACAAGCCCTATTAATTTTTCTCCAAAATGCTAGTGTTATAAATGCTGCTATGAGTGTCTCAACCTGTGGATTATGCAAAAGAACTAATTTAAAACAATAAAAGAGGATCAAAACAAGCAATAAAAAATTAGATTTGGAGGGAGACACACCTCTTGCCTGCTGCAGTAGAAATAGTGCTCTTGCATTTACAGCATAAACGATATCTAAGTAATCAATGTTACATTTTCCATGTGGACACTGTCCATCACATTCTGGAGTGAATGACTTTGCGGAAGAAATGCCAGACCTGTCACAGCTTGTGGATAATGCCAGGAAAAAAGCAGTTAATGTGCGATTTCCTAGATATGTGCAGAAATTTCCCTTTATGGAATCATTTGGGGAATTCACAAGAAATTCACTTCACACAGAGTTTGCCCAGTTGTAGACTGTTGAGCAAAGTGGCTGGGGATGGATGGGAAAAATGAACTCAAACATACAGTGTCTGCATTAACTACATGGAAGTGCTTCATGTTTAATGTGTCATCTTTGGGGAAAAGACGCATACTGGCCACACCAGTGAGCATTGTCCGTGAGACCTCGTTTTGCAAGAGATGACTCAGAAACAGAATATTGTTTGAAAAGATAATCTTGTGCTTTTCTTAAACAAATGCAGAGATTCTCTTTGGCTAAATGTGGAAAAAAGAGAAGAATTACCATGGAGGCAGACAGAATATTCGACAGGTGGTATTAATGAGACATGTAATACAGAAGCCAGAGTGATGGATGGATGAAGCCTCAGCTGAGAGCAGAGCTGGGTCCCATCACTTGATCCAGTTACGTGATGTACCCTGACAGGAACAGGCTCACAGGCTTACACATCCACATCACTTGTGCACAAGCCTCAACAAATCTTATACTGTTGTGGATGTTTAAAGAGGAGGATGACTGCTTTTTATGAAATAACTCTGACTCTGAGCAGGTTAGAACAAACAGCTCAATGGGTAACACACAAAGCCTCCCAGTAATTCACCGAAACTGTCGGAGCCTTTGAGCGCTGAAGAAGTTCTGTGTTTATACAAGACATGTAGGAGACACGTGCAGGCTGCACAACCACATGTGTTGTGTGATTTAGTGACAGTTTTTAGGCCATAAATCTCATTGTATAAAAATCTGGTTTTTCCACAGTTTGGAGCCACACAGAGGAAATATAAAATTAACAAATTTATTTTTATGATTTTTAAAAAAAACAAAACAGTTTAATTGTTTAAAAGACTAAAAAGAGTTTTCTGTTCTACCCTCCAGATGGTGCCTGTTCCATCTGAGCCTGGACAGAAAAACGTTGATTGACAAGTCTTGGACTTTGAACGGGGCACAACCAGGCGCCCTTGTTTTGATTACCCGAAAGGACAGGCCAACACTGGGTATAACTGTCAAAGAACCAATCTGGTGCAAAGGCCAGGCCTCTAGTTTTTTGCAAGCTGAACTGCAGGAATTAATGTCTAGAGACAATCTAAGCCAATCTTGCAGAATGGACAGAACTGAAAATTCACCAGAATTCATTGTACAAAATCATAAGACAACTTTTAAAACACATAACATGCTGAAAAATATTAGTGAATTATACAAGCACCTGAATGACTGGAAAAGGTGTGGTTGTTCTTGTTAATAGTGTCAATGAAATTAATGAAAAGGCTTATAGTATGGAACAGGATCTGAGTCACCTGAGCAGGTCAACTCTGTCCTCTTTTGTACAGTGTAGTTGTGTTGTCTGTCCAGTTCAGCAGATACCGAAGTATCTGTACTTCTGAACAACTCCTGTCTTCACTCCCTGGATGCTTAACAGACTCGTAATGGTACTTTTTACCTATAAAAAAATCCCTTTGGTGTCATTCACACTGGAGCTGCAAGTTCTGCTGACAATACTGAACAGAATCCTGAAAAAACAGGCTTTATTCATCCTCCTCTCCAGCAATGATGCATGAGCAGAGCTGTCAAAAAACATCTATAGATGACGGTGTCAAGAGTTTAGTTAAAGTCTGATATCGTGAGTGTGTGATGAAATTGAGGGAGGACAGCTACAGCTACAGAACAGTCAGCCACACAAGTCTTGCAGTCTCAGATATTATAGTCTGTTGCTAGGGTAGGCCATGGTCCAGGATATGGAGAATTCACCATTCCTTTGCTCCATTTTGTCACTAAACAAAGATGGCTGTTGATGGTGCTGAAAGCAGTGGAGAAACCAAAGAACATATCCTCATTGTGCGTTCTCCAGGTGTGTGAATGATGTGTGAAGGAGGTGGGTGACAGTACTCTGTACGCCAATGCATGGCTTTCAGGCAAGTTGCACCAATTCATACTCAATCTCACCAGAGGAGATGAGCAAGGACAAATATCAAATGGGATGTTGAAACCTCCATAGTCATAAGGTGTGAAATATGTGAAATGTCTTTTTAGTTGTATTTTGTAAAAAGTTGCTGTATTTGCACCTCAAGACCAGCGTAAGTTAGAGACCGATGGAGCATTCAGCAGCTTTCCTTTATGAGGTGAGGTACTGAACTTTGTCTGGTGGACACCAACACCGCTGCATGGTATGTGCTGCGTAGAAATAAATGTAGAAATGTAGAAATGTAGAAATAAACAAGGGTTTGATAACAAGTTAGTCATGTTAGCTCAAAGGTGATCGTATATCAGTGTTTTGTTCACTACTTTATTACCCCAGTGCGACAAAAAAATCAGATACTGTAGAATTAAACAATGAACCTTCTGACTTTTGGCTTTTAAAGGATTTTTGAATACATTTGTTGTCATCTTATAGAAAAAGTTGCATTTGCCACATTCATTTCATTGTCACTTGGCATGCATAAGGGGATAGTGCGGTCGAGGACAGAGCAACTCTCATAAGCCCTAGTGAATGCAACATGTGCAAGGGAAGCCTCCCTCCACCACCTCAGGGCCCTATTCCCTCTCCTCGATCTCTTTTCACTCTCTCTTCGTTCAAAGCATGTTTACATTTCGCACAGGGCAAACCACACAAAGAGACAATACGACACCATTTATTAGGAAATGGCTCCTGTGTGCGTTACCACTGCCTGATCAGACCCACCCCAGTGCAGTTGCTGTGGAAACTTGACATAAAAGGCAGTGCTTCTGCCTTTCTGAGTGGACTGAGTCACTAAGAAAATCAGTGGATCCAGGCCAATCAGAGGCTGCCAGGAGAACTGAAGGCCAAGTCAAAGAGCCAATCGTGTGGTCTGATCAGGAAAAAATTAGATTAACACACATCACAACTTTTGCTTTCCATTTGACTAATGACTTAGCAGTATGAGTGGATTACGCTTTTTTAGTCATTGTTTTTCTTCAGTTTTCACCTCTCTCGAGCCTCCCTGACGCAGTGTCGGAATGGCTCAGGTGACATGGTCCTCTCAGCAGGTTAAAACAGCTCATTACCGAGTCTTACTTTCTGCAATAAGGAAGCGATACCAAAATAAAAAGCTCTCAGTCACATGTTCACTGGAAAACACGAAATGTCATACCAGGAAGAAAAGTGTTTAACCATTAACTATATTTGCATGCTGACTTTTAGACCAGACAACCAAACACAATCAGCCATCCCATAACATTATTATTTAGTCAGTGTAGCTATTAAAGATTATTATTAGTATTGAAGTAGCATCTATCTTTGGTTTACTAATATTAGGCACCACGATGAGAGCATCAAAATGAATGCAACTTTTTACCTGTAAAAGAGGGTGTGTTTTTTTCTTCCTTCAAAAGTATTACACTCAAAGAGTTGGAGAATCAACAATGAAAAAATAAACAATGCAAAAATCCAAACACCAACTTCTTTGTCAACAGCTACTTATAATTATGTATGTCTTTTGGCACTACTTTCATAGGTTGGGAGCAAGTACAACCACAAGTGCAGTTAGACAATAAAACAGCTTGTAAACAAGTGAAAAGTTTTTGCACAGCAGTGATTTGAGTGCTAATCCCAGCATGCACTGTGGCTGTGGCAATATGCTGACGTTTTGCAGGTGAAATGTTTACCAATGTAACCAGCATCGTTAACATAAGATAATTAGCACAAAACACAAAGGAGGAGGAACCTGAGGCTGAGCAGAATTTGTTTTCTAGGTATTTTGATTATAAACTAGAAAAACAGAAATTAAAATACTATAACATGTGATCTGAATCCTTTTCCAAATAAAATAAAATAAAACATTACACAAAAAACTAATAAAAGAAGACAACTGTTCAACTGCCTCAGTGTCCCAGACCATCAAAATCTCTGAAGCACCATGGGATTTCGTAGCAGTGCAGCTTGATTATCATAAAATAGCTTACTTACACGCAGTAGCAGCTACAATGTACACTAAAATGATATGGGCCTTTTGGTGGCTCCTGCATTATTAACTAATCGTGGGAGCTTGTTTCCTAGAGGGTCCATGTGTTAAATTTTAATTTTAATACCTTTAAAATTTCATTTGTTATTAAAAAAAGACAATAAAATTATAACCAGATTTATATGGGGAACGTCTTTTCCCAGAGCCCCCTCAATTTAACCCTGATTACAGGAGACCCCTAATTAGTTCACAGTATCCCCCAACATAAATCATTTAGGACTCTACCTTCTACCATTAGAAAACATTCAGGAACAAAGAAACTCAGGAAGTCCTATGAACATACAGTTACTGTTAGGTCCTCGGAATTTGTGGAAGCCACTTTGGTGAAGCACCTGTTGACATAGCAGAGGCAGTGCAGTTCATACAGGGTACAGTTTGCTGCTGTACACCAGCTCCCCCTCTGGAGCTCTGAAAGAGCAAGCTGCTTACTATAGAAGCACACGCATAAGCATCATCCATTTACACAAACACACTCCCAAACCTTCCTGAGTAAACACTAGCAGCACAAACAAAAATCTAATCTTTCATTGTTTTCTTCCTTCGCAAACACACACATTTAGCCTAATATCTAAACACAGGCCTAACAACCATTACAATCGCATATTTTAACTGTCTTCTGTGAAAATACTCCTCTGGGAGTGGTAGAGTGGAGTGTTTATCTATTGCTTACATTTCTCCCTCATAAATATGAAATGAGCTGGATTATCGTGGGTACCCTGTGTTGGCTAAGTGAAATGAACATAAGCTTGCCGTCCCCCCCTGCTGAGGCATGCCTGATGCTATTAGATGGGATCTGAGAACAGGGCTCTGGGTATGTGTATGTGTGTTTCATCTGACACTCCCACACACATCCACATTACTGTTTGAACATCCACTAATCCCCATTCATACCTCCAACAACAGCAAGGACACTTACTGAATGGAACAGCACACACGCACGGGAGCAGCACATACACTCATCCTGTGTAGGAGGAGCTGTAGAGAAAATGTTAATGATCAGCACCTCGGACTAACGACACCTTACTCACCATCCGTCACTCATCTAACACTTCACTGGACTGACTGAAGCACTAGATGTTTGTTACATTGTCCTTATCTAGTGAAAATTATGCAAAGTACACAGCAGGTAATGGCACACACGCATGGTCATACACACACACACACACACACACATAACATGCGACAAGTGTTAACACTATCAATAATGCACTTGCATGAGCCTGAAGGCTTGTCAGAGCTGAGAGCTGCATGTTTCCTGTTAGTGCCGCTCTTATGTAACAGTGGGAGAGGTGGGGGGTGAAGAGACAGAGACAGAGAGAGAGAGAGAGAGAGAGCAGGAGCACAAGAGAGAGAGAGAATAGGAGATTGAGAGAGAAAAGCAATGAGGACCATCAAATCAGTAAGATGACACTGCAAGACGCACTGCACTTTGTTTTGGTAACACAGTCAATCCACCCACACCTCCCAGCACTAGTGGACGAATACAGATGGGACTTTTAAAAACTGATAAAGATGTTTTAAACATAAATGAAGATTTTGATAAGACCACTGAATTGTGACCAAAGGATGTAACGAGCACCGGACAGTTTACAATTAAAAAAAAATCAACTTGTCAGTGCTCTCTGGTGGACAAACGTAACAATCACATGGTAAACACTGTACTGCAACCTCTTATTAATTATATGATTTAAACTTACAAATGGATCAAGAATAGGCTGACAGTGGCCAATACTGGCCATACCTAACAACTAGGCTGTAATATAATGTTTATCATTTTGTAATAAAGCTTGATGAACCCTGGAATCTTGAGGCTGATATACAACACAGGTATGTACTGATAAGGTCAAATCACCTGAAACTATATACCATTTTTTCAAATTTAGTTTATTAACCAAGCCTGTTTATGTGTGTGCTTCATAATTTAGTGTGTTGCTGTGAACAAAATCGGTCTGTGTTCCCATGTGTCAGCTTCATTGGCACAGTGAGACTGCTTTGAGTTGGTGTGTGCAAGTGTTTCACTACAAAACGCTTTGTTATTCCAGATTGGTCCACAGATGACTGTGTTCTCAAAATCACAAGTAACATTTTAGTTTTGGACAAAACACAGGCAAAAAAAAAAAAAATCCAAGCAGAACAAACGCAGCATGGTGGAAAAGAGCTGGTGTGGCCTGGAAAAGCAGCAGCTCTGGCTCATTTCTATTGTTCTGTATGTAGGAAAGGGCAGCAGAACTTTTTGTGGGAAAGTGGTGCTCTGCTGTTACATCAAGGGGAGGCAGGGGAAAGGCTATAAACAGCAAGTGTTCCAAGTCCATTTTCAACAATCTAGGCCAGTCACTGTGACGTAAAAGCCAGCGAGGAAGAGGAGAGCTGTTGCATTGCTTGTCATCGTGTAGCAGTGGATGTGGTTGACAAGGGATGAACAAGTAGTGGTGTGCTTGTATGTTTGCACATAAAACACTACAATGTCAGCAGCATCACCACCACATCAAGAGGCTTTCTGAGAAACAAAGCCTTCTGTGTGCTGTTTTTCTGAATTCACAGGAACCAGAGATTTTGTTTTATCCCCACGTAACCCTGGCATTTCCTCCTGCAGAGTGAACTGGTTTGGCCGATCTACTCGGTGCCAGTTACTGGGGAAACTGGTGCCGTGGAGAGAATCTACCCCCTCCTCCTGGAGCTGGACAAAGACGAATAGGCTGAAGAAACTCTCTCAGAGAACGGATGTACAAACAGACAGGATGAAGTCCGCCAATAAACACAGCCACAAGGGCAGCAATAATGCGTTTGTCTGTTTTTTTTTATCCCTATTTGTTATGACTGTTTCTCTAACCCTCCACCCCTCTTTACTTTTTCCCATCTCTCCCACACCTGCCAGTCTTCAGCTGCCTTCTGTATGTATCGCACTCTAGAGAGCTTACGTGACTGTGAGAGAGTGACAAGAGAGAAGGAGGAGAAGGAGAGCTAGTGGAGAGCATGCCAGGGTGTAAGCAGATGACAAGAGCCTGGTCAGACTTTTGCCATGAGGACCAGGTCAAACTTCTGTTGCGACCTCAAACAAGAGGTGGATGTCAGCCCTGAGCCTGGAGAAAACACCCAGCTTTACTGACCTCCTGCACTGGTTCAAGCAGTTCAAGAGAAGGTCAGTGCCATGTCCATGGAAATGAGCACTTCCCCTTTTCAGCAGTGTGGTTTAGAGTGTCAAGCACAGACGTCAAGCAGCATGGGATATATGACGCACTGCCTCTCTATCACCCCCCCCCCCCCCCCCCCCCCCACTCTGTGGCTGAACAGGACACTGGAGAATGGCTAACATTGCAGTGTTGGTTCATGTGACACTCCCGGGTGCCTTTGGCCTACTTAGCAGAGCTCAAGCAGTCTGCACCTCCCCTAAAACTATCTTCTCTTTAACTAATTCCTCCCCAACTATTTCGTCCACTTAGAAAACTCTTCTTTCTAAACAGCTGTTCATATCACTTTAAAGTCTCATCAAAGTGCCACACATTTGAACCTGTAGGGGTAGAAAGAGCGCCATAAGACAGCATTAATGATGGCCATGTTCTGTTCAAATGTTATAATACACTTTGACAGTAGGTCAGCGTAAACAGTACGAGACTTGTGAAACTAAAGCACCTATCTCTAGATTGCTCCAACTATAAATGCATAATTTAACCAAACTAGAACTACATCCTTTTAGATGGTATCATCAAAACATATATCTCTCCGTCAACCCAGCCAGAATCACCTCACCGTTCTGCTGCTGGGAATACTTGGTGGCAGAGCTCGCTAGGTCATGCTCTGCAACGTGAACGCCTTGTACTGGATGCCAATCAAAACAAACAAGTACAGCGTGTGTGTGGCTTTGTGTGTGCAAGAAGTGGGAAAGGGAAGGGCAATGAGAGAAAAAAAAAGAACTATGAAGAGCTTGTGGTTGCTACGACTTAGACCATCACTGTTTCCTCTCTCTCTCTCTCTTTACATTGTGCGTTTTAATCGCACCCCTGCAGGCCGATTCCTTCCCCATTTAATTGCTACGGCAGACATATGGACAGTGGCCTGCTTGCGGAAAACAGTACATCATTGTTAACACTAAACCTGATGTACAGCAGCTCTGCCAGCTAGGAGGACAATAAACATACAAAGTAAGTTAAGGACAAATACCGTGTTGTTAACTTATTTTTTTTCCTAAATCTTACTCTGTTGTTGTCCTCTCTTTTTCTCTCTTCCTCCCTCCCATCCTCTCTAATAAAGACATGGGCAGTTTTCTCCTCCATTACCCATGCCCTGCTGAGGTTTCATTTCACATCCTCCCCAGGCCGGGTGTATGCCAATGAGGCTGGTGCCAGGCCAGATGCTCCTTGCCAACTCACCCTCTATCCTGCAGGCTGCTTAACAATGCAATCTGCTGCTCACCTCTGACCAGGCCAGATCCATTCACGATGACAACCCAACTCCTTAAAGAAGGCTTGCAGTGCACTTTAAGTCATTACAAGCAGCAAAAGGGAATATCTACAGTCTATGGTATAACCAGTAGTGAATGAAGTGATAAAGAATTTTCTAAGCCTTAATTTATATTTATGATCTCCAATTAATGAATCCTTCTGATTTCTTTTACAGTGATAAAGCAGCACTTGCCCCTCCCTCATCACCACCTTTGTGGTGCCCTTGGGCAAAGTCCTTAACCTGAACTGCTCCTGTGGAGCTGCACTGTGGCTGCAGGGTGTACTGTGTTGAGCTTTTCTAAATATTATATTTTAATATAACTATGATGCTTTTAATAAATTACAGATTTTATACCACAAAACAATCTTTTAAGAAAATGAAAATGCAAACATACTCAACTTCTTTGTCTAACCCCAGTTATTGACTGTTTGCACTGACATCACACATCACAAACATATTCAACAAAGGAAATTACATATAATCTGATAATAGCAAAAGCAAACACAGGATATTTGTGATGTAAATAAATGTAAGAAGAGGCTGGTGAGAATCCACATTTGATAACACTATCAATACAGTGTTTAGTTACATTAAATCATGCAGATTCCACTGCAATGACTGTGGGCTAAACAGATGTTACCTGGGCATTATGACTATGTGCTCTTTACCTGTCCACCTTCTCACCTGGTTTTCTCTCTGACTCTCTCTGCCAACTCCATTCTGCTCTCTCCTTCTCTCCTTCCCTGTTCTACTCTCTCCCTCTTTGTGCTGTCAATCAAAAGGCAACCCTGACAGCCAAACAGATCATTTATGCAATGAGGTATCTCTGATCCACATCAATTGAAAACTGGGTTGCAGTGGGCAAAGCAGTCAGGTGATGTTTATTTACTCTCCCACTTGAACCTGTTTTCGTAAAATAAATAAATAAAATAAATAATTTACATAATTTACATTACATGATTTTTACATTAAAGAAGACATAGCACCTGCAATAAAAACTGATATTCTCATAATTATAAATAATTTGAACAGCCTGCTTACCCTTCAATATTACAATAAACCATTAAATGCTGTTAAAATTATTGTGACAGGTCTGGTCCAATCGAGTTCAGGTCTCTATCTAGGTCTAAAGTGACAGAAGCTGTTTTAGCCCATTATATTATGTAAGGCTATTTCTGTGAAGTAGTAAACTATAAATGAACCAAGAAGTAAACTTTAGTAAGAAGGAGAACAGACTAAAACTGCTGTGTAGCTGCTTATTTCAGTAAAGGGAACACAAAGTCGAGCATAACGTTAAATAGACCAGCAAAAAGAGGATTAACAGGTGTTGTCATCACTGTAGCTTATAAGGATGTTACAATCATATGTTAGCTAGCTAACTCTTTGTATTAAAGTGTTTGCTTTAGGAAAGTTTACTATTCATTGTGCTTATATGGTAAATATCTTGGTTTAATATGTTTGTCTTATTGTATAGCAAATATGTATAATTTGGTCCTAAAAATTCTAACTGAGCAGTGTTTACTAATTAGCATGTGTTGGAAATGGAAATTAGGCATATGGAGTTAAGTTAATGTCAACATAAAATTGAGTTTTCTTTCATTTGTTAAAGAAAAATGTCCATTTATAATAATTTATGTTACTGCTGTTCTAACATAATTATTGTTTTAACCACGTCATTAAATTCTTAGCTTTTAAGGGCCTGATAGACTATAATATTTGAAAGTGCCGCCTGTTGTACCGGAGTGTAACATTACAGCTTTAAAGAGAATACTGCTATTAAACCTGTATTAAAGCCACAATAAAGCCATTTCAAGCTGTATTTGTTTGTCCACTGTCGCCATGAAGCAGGTTGTCCTAGGGTTGCTGTGATGAAATTTAGGTGTGGTTGAGCACCCATACACAGAATCTAAATCACCAGTTGTTGTAACCCTACCCTCAAGACAAAGGTTGACATTTTGCCCCACCAAAGGTATGGTTCTATGAATAATAAAATAGTCATAATAAGCTTTGTGGCACTCGTTTGGGTGAAATGAAAAGAAACAGGTGCAACGTGTAAAGTGTGAAAGATTTAGGAGCATCTAGTGGTGAGATTGCAGAATGTAACCTTCTGAAACCCAACCCCTTTATGCCTGCGATTCCGTCAAGTGTGTCCATTCTGGGCTACTGTAGAAACATGGTGGTGCTGTGAAAGGAGACCCACTACCTATGTAGATTTAAAAGACTCATTCTAAGATTAAGAAAATGCAATGGTTGGTATTTTCCAGTGATTACACACTAATGACAACGTATTTATGAACACTATATTCTATTTCTGCTAATTGATTGTTCTAAATATTACACATTTAACCTTTAAGGCCTCATGCGAACACTAATGGCTTGACAATATGATGGTACATAGCCAGAGATGAATCAATTTTCAATGATATTAATGTCAGCCTAAGAAATACACTCTAAACCTAATTTCTGAGTACGTTGATTTCCAGCTGATTTTCCTTTCAGCACTTCCCTGAATAATACATTCTGTCAGATGGTCCATTGGGCTTCTAATGAGCTGCTTTAACAACCATCTTCCCATGTCCCTTTTGAGTTCTTTAGGAAGCTCGGTGTTAGCTGTGGAAATATTTGAGGAGTGTCCATTACGAAAGTTGTTAAGAAAGTCTTTTGACAGCCAAGAAAGTTGGAGCTTAGAATGGCAGCTGGCCAGAGAAATGATGAGGTCTGTGAATAGCAACCAGGGAGGGTGGCTCAGAGCTGGAACAGGCAAAGCTCTGGACAAACAAAAACCTGTGTCACTACTTTTATAATCAGCAGAGGGTGAACACATTTTATAATCAAATGCGCACTTTCCCAACCTGTGCAAACATTAGTCATTTTTACTCCGTATTTGCATTTGTTTACAGTGAATCGGACAGCAGAAGGACGTCCACCATGCTACAGTCCACAGCAATAATGAAGAAAGTAGTCGCTCATTAGTCTCTTTGTTCATGTCTCACTCGTTCATCTGTGTGGTTTTCCTGTCCCTTCCCCTCTTCTTTCTCTCTCCCTCTCTCTCTCTCTCTTTCCTCTTGTCTCTGCAGCACTGTAATGTCTGCAGCTAACCCCTCTGCTGCCTCCTGCGTCACTTCCCTTCCTGGTCTGCTGCCATGTAAACACAAGCACACCCCTGCTCACAGGCGTGTTCTGAGATACAAGCTCAAAACACACACACGCACACGCACACGCACACGCACACACACACACACACACACACACACACACACACACACACCCTCACACACACACACACACACACACACACACACACCCAGTCACATGGGAGCTGCTAATTATGACCACATAAACCCAGCGGAAATACAACTTTCACAGCTGGCTGTTCGAACGACGCTCATACCGAGGCACGTAATTCACAGACAGAAAAAAAAAAAAATGCACCATTTACTTCAATTATTCACCAAACGCACAGCAGAAAAAAACCCACAAAGCAATAGGCTCATTTCTTAGATTGCCCTCTGAGTCTGGGGCTACAGATAGCAAAGATCTTTCTCTACTGGTGCTAGGGATGAGAAAGGACCGGGAGCCACAGACTGAGATTGAAAAGGATGGAGAGAGGAAGATTTAGCTGCATATACTGCAAGGAAGAAAAATAAAATTGGATCTTAGTGCTGGCCATTTACAGAAGGCAGTGGAAGAAACAATGAAAATGACACATGCTCATATACAGCAGAAAGAAACACACCTATTTGCTGAGACACGGCAAGCATAAACATCTCACAAACGCCATGTGCTGCCTGTGACGCAGATGAGAAAGTCTGTCTTCAGTAAGCACATGCATGCACCTAGAAAAACAGACAGAGATTAACTGGAACACACACAAACAGTCAGGCCATGTTATCGTCGCTGGATTCCTCTGACACACTCCAGCCATTTCAAGCATGTCACTAATCTGAGCTTTGTGTTCACTGGTGAAAATTTGAGCATACAGGTTTGCCAAGTAATGTTCTCAAGGACGGAAATAACAGCTTAGAGCTGTGAAAGTTCGCTTCTAAAGGCTGATGGATTTGTTCTTGGCTAATAAGGGCAAACACAGCAGGATTTATGCTGGTTAATGGTTAATGCTGCAGGATTATTGCAAATTTCATTATCATGCAGGTGCTGCAGGCCAGCAAAGCTTACGTTCTACCCTGCTCCTACCTGTCAGGACGCAGTTGTTGATTTGTTTACAAGGGCATGAAAATGAATACCTCAACAGAAAGAAAACACATTTGGTTTGGGGGTCTGGAGTGTAGCTTAAAAATACTGAACTCACAGGTGACACAAACCTGCAAGTTTCTAGTGAACAGAACAGGAACTAGTAATAACATGAAACACTGAAGTGCTGACACAGTAAACGATTCTCTGAACTCCATCTCATTTGTGATATAATTCATACTAAGAAACAGCAGTGTCACATGTCTGTTAGACTTTCATTCCCCATTAACACAGTCGCCATTTGGCTTTTACATGTCTGTCCTGGATTTTAACGCTCAGACCACACACTTGACACAACATACCGCACAAAAATACACTCAACTTAATGCATTCCCTTCTCTTAATAGTATGGAATAAACAGTAGTGGGGAAACTACAAATTTTTCACAAGACACCTGAAACTTTAGAATGACTTGTTTTATATAATAAAGGTTTTAGATGTGAAGTCTCCCAATTATCACCTGTGTCTTCAGTCGGCTCATATAATGCATTTAGTTCTATTAGCTCATCATTTTACTTTTACAGGACACAAATTTCCTGTTCTGATTCACAGCTGTCTGCAGCCTTGTTTCTGACACCAGCTGTTTTCAGAATATAAGCTTAGTTAAACCCACTTTATGCTGCCTGCCCAGCAGCAAACCGCAGTTCGAGCCAGATATTTCCCCTAGGAGTTGGTTGAGACCATAAACAGAGCTTAAAAGGACTGAATATTGGACTTTGATTCACCCTGGTGCCAGAACCACGACTTTAAACGAATGCAAATGCTGCTCTGTGTCCGCTGGAGGGGTAACTGGGCAACTGTAAACATGTTTGCCATATCAACTTTGTAAGGAGATAATGTGTTGCCCCTCCCCCCATAATAATGCATTAATGTAGGCTAGTTAGTCTATAAATATTCAGATGTCTTGTCTGCCGGTGAGGTGAGAATTCACCTTGATAACTGACTTAGACCGGTCATGAGGAAATGTTTGTCCACTCTATGCTCTATAAGTGTGTGGACTGCCTTTTACATCAGCCGGTGCTTCCTCCTGCTGGTGGCCATGTCCGGAAGTGCCGCAAGCATGAACACAGTCAATTATTTCCTCCGTGCTCGAGACTGCAACTGCGGCCAAAACGAGAGGCTCTTTGAACTCCGTGCCACACACACATACACAGGTGTGACTGGCCTGTCATGAATCAGCAAAACGCTGACTGGCGTGTGCGTGAGAGTGCGTGTGTTTGGAGTATTGAGATATCTGACGGCACCTCGCAGGCAGGTTTTCCAAACACCCCGCAGGAAAACCTGCATGGCTTTATTAAACAAACAGTGCCGCAGCTTTCAGGCTACACATTCATTCACTACATTCACAGTCGGAAAACTGCCACATGCGCAGTTTTTACATCTTTCATCCAATATCACTCCCCAACTCCGGGCGCTGATCTAGCCCTTAAAAGCCGTTCTTCATTATTAAACCTGCTTTGGGGATAGAGTTAAAAAGAAATAAGTCTCTCAGTCTTAGTTGTCAATAATCTTACGAACTAGATGTATAGGTCACACAAAATCCTCAGCACCTTCGCTCTCTGTTGGCTTGTGGGCACGCAGCTTCAGGTTGAGGGCGGGATGTTTCCAGTCAAGCCTTGAGCGCAGTGCTGAACATCAACATAGTGTTTTCAAGCTCTACAGCGAGGCCTTATTCCCACTTGTTTACTTCAACTTCAATTTCTATGTGCGCAACAGCACCTGGAATGCGGACACGGGCGAACACAGTGCGGGGCAACGCACATGGCACCCGATCAAAGATCTCCCCTACAACAACACTGCGCTTTCTTCAACAAACACACTTTTCCCAACAGCTGAGAGACGCGGGTCCTCACTACGATATAGCAGACTAACGCACAACACAAACGCGCAAAGACACCTGCGGTAGAGCAACACAGCTGATCCTACATTGACCGAGCTATTAGAAAGAACTTCACTTACGCTGAGCGGTGCGCCTCTGTGGGACTACGCGACATTTTCCTCTTCTTTTCAAGTGCGTGTCACAGCTGGCAGGTGCAACTGCGAATACAGAGGTCCCGTCCGATGGGGCGCAGTGAATCCGACTCGGCCCTACCCGGTCAGGATCGGCTTGGTTCGGTTCGACCTCTCTCTCCCTCTCCTTGCGGGGCTGCTGGCTGTCGGCACATAACTAAATGTTTCGTTCCCTTCTCCATCAGCCAAAAACTCACCGCACTCTGTTCCTGCCTTTTCATTATATCATGTCCATGTGACACATTCAGGCCTGTCAGTGGAAACTTAAAGGGACCTCCCACGTGATGGCGCTTTGTGCGCGCTCACGGAGGTACTGCGCGTCCCACAAAAATAAGATGCTGCGCCCTTAATAAAAGTCAAGCGGCAGGCCGAAAGGCACCCCGGTTTACCAGTGGTGGTAGTAATTATGATAATAGTGGTAGTGATACTGGTGAAGATGATGAATGATAGTGATACTGGTACTGATAACAGGGATGAAGGTGATGGTAGCAGCGGTGGTGCTGGTGTTTAGGATAAAGATGAAGGTGATGGTAGAGGTGGTACTGGTGCTGATAACAGGGATGAAGATGATGGTAGAGGTGGTACTGGTGCTGATAATAGTGATGAAGATGATGGTAGAGGTGGTACTGGTGCTGATAACAGGATGAAGATGATGGTAGAGGTGGTACTGGTGCTGATAATAGTGATGAAGATGATGGTAGAGGTGGTACTGGTGCTGATAACAGGGATGAAGATGATGGTAGAGGTGGTACTGGTGCTGATAATAGTGATGAAGATGATGGTAGAGGTGGTACTGGTGCTGATAACAGGGATGAAGATGATGGTAGAGGTGGTACTGGTGCTGATAATAGTGATGAAGATGATGGTAGAGGTGGTACTGGTGCTGATAATAGTGATGAAGATGATGGTAGAGGTGGTACTGGTGCTGATAATAGTGATGAAGATGATGGTAGAGGTGGTACTGGTGCTGATAATAGTGATGAAGATGATGGTAGAGGTGGTACTGGTGCTGATAATAGTGATGAAGATGATGGTAGAGGTGGTACTGGTGCTGATAACAGGGATGAAGATGATGGTAGAGGTGGTACTGGTGCTGATAATAGTGATGAAGATGATGGTAGTGGTGGTGGTACTGCTGCTGGTGACAGTGATGAAGATAATAGTGACAGTGGTTCTGGTACTGGTGTCAGTGATGAAGATGATAGTGGTGGTGGTACTGGTGCCGGTGTCAGTGATGAAGATGATGATAGTGGTGTCAGCACTGCTGCTGGTGATAATGAGGAAGATGAGGCTGATGCTACCTCTTTGTCAGTCAGTCTTTCAGAGTGAAGTCATGATGCATGTGACATCATCACAGAGTGACTAATGCTATGGGGAAACACAGGTGAGCTCAGATTAGAGACAGACAGTCCACAGGTGGCTGTTTGGATCCTCTCACAGCCGTTATCTTATCACAGCCTTCCTCTGCATCAAGTGGAATAACCCTCCTGTTTGCATACACACTTTCTCTGTTTTTCTCTGTGTGTCCACAGGAGGGTTCAATCCAAATCTGTTTAACATGATTATATAAACCAAATCTAATCTAACATGTAGAAATATAATAAAATCATGTTCAGAATTACAATATGGGATGCAGCCACACCTGTCATTGTTACTTATTTTTAAAGCCACTTTCTCTTGTGGGTTTACATCCATACATATAAAATATAACCAGTGCCTTTACATTTGCAGTAAGCTCTGCACTTAGAAGAACTATTATCATTCACTCCATGTCATCAAGCCTGGAAGAGGGCCACTTGCAGATGATTCATCAAAAACTAACACTTTAACCAAAAGTTACAAAAATATCATATTCAAAGTAGGGCTACAGGCAGTGAGTTTCCACACTCTGTCCTGTTTGTGGTGCTTCACTGCTAATTTCAATCTTAACAGATCATAACCGGCCTCTGTTTTCTTGTTTTCCAGACTTTTCTATTAACTGTAAATCCTCACCCAGTCTCCAGATATCCCTTGGCTTTGCCCTCTGATGCCGCCCTGCACACCTGCTACTCATTCTCTTATTATTGTCCTGATGCCCAGACCCACTACATCTTTCCACTTCCCTCATCAGCCACTGCCTTTACTGCTTAATTTGATTATCTGTAGTAGTCAAAACATCCCACATCTCCATCTTTCAGGTTATTGGTATTGGCTGTAGTAGTAGTCTGACTCACTTTATGTTACAAAGCTAAAAAAACCTAAAAAAGTGGCTACTAAGCTCAGAAAAAAGAAGGTAATTCCAAATGTTTCAAATAGATCAGTGCATCTAGCATCAGTAACCGTGCAGACAAGAGAGAGCAGGAGCAGGGTATGTTGAGGGCCATAGCGCCCAGCGAGGCCAGAACGAACATGACTAAGCAGTCAGAACGAAGCCATTGTGAGTATATTTAGTGGCATATATGTACATCTAATTTTTCTGTTCTGGGTTCTTGAGAGTTGGTGGAGATGTGGATTGTAACATGAAAGGGTGTTTCTGATACAGTTATTACAAATACATTTCACGCTGTAACTGAATTATGTATAATAAGTTAAGTTATTACCCTTATTAGTCCCACAATGGGGAAATTACATTACCACTCAGTGAACACACACCCGGAGCAGTGGGCAGTGGGCAGCCCAGGGAGCAGTTGGGGGTTTGGTGCCTTGCTCAAGGGTCTCATCTCAGTCGTAGTATTGAAGGTAGAGAGAGCGCTGGCTATTCACTCCACCCCACCGACAATTCCTGCCAGTCCTGAGACTCGAACCAAGTTACAAGTCCGACTCGCTATCTATTAGGCCATGACTGCCCCACAGTGTATGAAAATGTATAATGTATGTATAAATCAATGAGAAACATGTAAATTTAGTAAATAATAGCAGTGTGGTAGTATGTTTTACTGGCAGTTAGGAACCCCCCTGCCAATTTTTTTGTGCTATCTGCTCTTCTGAATAAGTGACACTACCAGGTCAATGTATCTCCTATTGTACTGCAAAACCCAGTGAGCAAGCAGGCTACCGATTATTGTGCTGATATTTTCATTATCAGTTAATTATCAGTTTAAATGTCACACACATGCTTCTTTAACTGATGGAGATCATGTGATATGATTGAAGGCTCCAGAATACCTGCTAAATGGTCCTTGAGAAGAGACAGTTTTCTCAAACTGTTTGGTAAATGTTAATCTTCAATGTCAATTTATAATTATACTAAGGAAGGAAGTGGGAAGCAATGTGGTGCACTGGTCAGCACTGTTACACCACACCAACAAAGTTAGGGATTCAAATCCTACTCTGTGCAAGGGCTTTCTGTGTTGCGTTTGCATGTTTTCCCTGCATCTATGTGGGCTTTCTTTGGTTTCCTTCTACAGTCCAAAGACATGCAGGTTAGATTGACTGGTGCCTCCAAAGTGAGTGTAGTGAACTATTATACCACTCTGCTGCCCACACTTTAAATTAATATTGTTTATTATTGGACTGCAGCTTTTCTGAATAGGACATCTAGTTCTGCTTTACCTCGTTAAAGCTTCACAGACCTGCTGACATGGCTGTGGAGTCTGCACCAAATAACTGCCAAGTGGAAAATACCAAGCCTAAGCACAGGAAACAAACTGTCAACACATTATTGCTAAGCACAATAAGAGCATAGTAAAAAATATACAATCTGTACTGGACTTTATAGCATTTGATATCAACTAACCCATGAGTAAATAAAATTAAACTGGTAACATTCACGTACTGCAAGTTCAGAAGGTGGTGATGGTGAACAGAGAAAGGAAGAAGTGCACTATAATAAGTTTCAGTAAAAGAGTTCCAGATAACTGAAATAAAGCTATGTTCACATTACTCACCAGATGATTCATGCACCCTGTAAACTAACAGTGACTCCACACTGAGATCACTCTGAAAAGGTGCTTTCAGAAAAATGCTGCAGCGCTTAAACTATCTTCGTTTCAGAGAGGGGCCATTTCAGGGTTTTTTTAGGCCATATAGCCTCAAAATACCTACACATGACACAAATCAGATTTTTAAAATGTGTTCGTGACGTGACAAGCATGGCAAGATAGAGGAGAACAAAGAAGGGCTTGATAGGATTGGATAATAGGACAAATAATTGTCATACAGAATGTTTTTTATTGCTTTAATATTAAAGGTAAACATAAAGATAGAAAGACTCCAAGGGACTGTATTTTAAAATTTCTAACATATCTTTTGCAGGACAAGAGGCTGAAGTTTATTACCTCATGCAACATATATTTGTCAGGCTGAAATACGAAAAAATCATGCTTACATACACCTTATTTGTAACAGTACTTTGTTTGCAAGCAAAGAACTTTTTATTTTAATATTTTTTGTCTTGTGATCATTTTAACAGTATTTATTCATTTTATTGCTTTAGGATCCAGCCATGGGTGTGGTCCATACATTGGTACTTCTCACCTTCAATGTGGAGATTGGCATTTAACCTGGCATCTGGGCAAGAGGTGGGGTACACCACAGGTGACAGGTCAATTTACAGTTTTTATATATTCAGAAATACATAGTTCCCAAATGCTGTCCATGAAGGCCGGGTTACCTACTAGAGCAGGCACACAATTACCCTGGCATGATACAAACCCTATGCTGGTGACTGGCTTATGCTCATTTGGGATATGGTATTCTCACATGTCAACTTTCTAAGATGAAACAGGCCTGGTACATCAAGTAATTACTTTTATTTCTATGAATTACGCCTTAGATAAATGTTCTGAGGTCCTAGCAGTTTTGGCTAGAGCTTAGAGAAGTTTTTTTTTTTGCTGTACAGATTGCGTAGCCTCCTAAAGCCAATTTCTGAGTTTATTTTGACTTGAACAAATGATATGGAGAAAATATGACAATGAGAAGACCTGATGTGTACTTGTGATAAAGATGGAGAAAGTGCAGGGCCTGTCCCTTTAAGGCTGTCTGGGCTTCGTGCTCGCCTCCCGCTGCTTGTTTTTTCTGCAACAAGATGGCTGTCGTTCTTGAAAGCAGAGTTCTTACTTTCACCGTTTTTAAATGGAGCTCTTATTCCTCCACATACTTGCCTGAGTGAGTAATGCGCACAGTAAACGCCCCAGGGTATGCATTAGATTTTGGGGCTTTTGTCGGCACAATGCACCGGTGTTTCTTCCAGACGGCCCGACTAGCCTAGCTCCTCTGCGATTCCAGCTAGCTAGTGCGTTAGCTTTGTTAGCAGCGCCGGGTTCGCTTGGTTTGTATACAGAGCCGCCCGGTAGTCCTGGTGCTGATGGTGCTTTGAAGCGTTTATGGCAGCTAAACTGTGGTTTACTAAAGATCGAATATTAAAGTTAGATAACATAATCTTTAGATATTTCCCCGAATTTCTATAGATGCTCACCAATCTCATTGAGTAAGCACAGATGGGATTGGTTTCTTCTGCGCTGTCCCTTCGATTTGCTGCGTTGTTTACATTACGTTAAGTTATGTTTTCTTCTCTTTAGAATAGCTTGACTCGAGGTAGCAGCCTTTAGTGCTCAGTGATAAACCAGCTCAGCACATTGTATGCAACCTCAGACTAATGGGCTGTCCCGAATTAGGTTCAGTATTTGCAGTCCGGTACACTATTATGTTAACAACGAACATCCACGTTAGCTCCCTGAACTCCAGGGCTCGTGAAGGAAACGGCAACTAGCTGCTGTTATCTACCGTCTGCTTTAGCTAAAGCAGCTAATCAGCTTGTTTACTGGCTAGCTGAAACTGCTGTTATGAAACCAGCACTCATCGACACTCCCAAATGTTAAAAATCATATTTAAAGCCAGTCATAGTTTTGGAGCCTGTTGCTCGCTCACCACTCAGACACAGTTTAGCTGTAGCGCACGGTAATGCTAGCTAACAACAAGAATATATGAGGTCACTGTAACGTTACTATAATACTTAGCTAGATACATTGGACAGGTGCACCTGCTAAAAGAACATCTATCTATCTATCTATCTATCTATCTATCTATCTATCTATCTATCTATCTATCTATCTATCTATCTATCTATCTATCTACCTACCTACCTACCTACCTATCTACCTACACGCGCACTGTGTATTCTGATCTACAATTAGTTGCGATGCCAAATTTTATCGAATGTCTTTATTTTTTGTTGTTACTGTCACGTACACAAAGACAACAGGACTTCATCACTCTTTCTCTTTTTAGGAATATCTTGGTGGACAAACCCAATGATCAGTCTTCTAGGTGGTCTTCTGAGAGCAACTACCCTCCACAGGTAGGTTCACTATTGCACAAACCGTCTCTTCATTATGACTTCACTGTGCCAGAAGGAGCTCAGAATATAGCATGCTGAAATGATTACACAAAATCAGGGAGTGACAATAGTTTGGAGGAGAGAATGCCTTAGGTGAATTATGCACTGTGATCTGAACAATGACGTAGTCATTAAAACCAAATTGTGAAGTCAACACTGTAAATGTTTTTAACATCTGTATGTAGGCTAACCTTCCTACAGTTGGAGAGAAGCAGTGTAGTTATGTACAATAACGCATCTTGAAGATGGTAATAATAGGTACATGGCTTTTCCCTTATTTGAGCATTCTTTAACTCGGAGCTCAGCCCATTTCTCCAGCTTGAAGGGTCTCCCAAAGCTCTTATTTCTGCTCTGAGTAACATGTGAGGAGAAAACGCTGAGGAGCCACAAGTGGTCTTTTAACAGTCTGACACACCTGTGTTGGTTATCTGCTGGTGATTGGATGCAGAAGCTCATCAGGCTGTGATGAAACCTCATCCCAGTGTCATTACAGTCGTTAAGGAGAACAAATAGTAACAGAACAATGTAAAACTCCCAAGAGATTTATTTAATATGTTTTCACCATCACCATCTCGTTAAAATAGTGGTTCTCTAACTCTGGGTGTGGTTAATCAAAGAACCATGAACGATTTTCTTTTTCCATCTGATATTTCTCTTTAAGGTTTACTGTTATTTGCTACTGTCATCAAGGAGAGGAACAGAGTTTCATGACATTCAGCAATAAACACATTTTACCTATTCTCTGGCATTTCCATCCATTCACATACAATTACTCTATCATGTGGCAACAGTGCAGCACTTAAGATCATACCAATACCAATCATGCCAGTAGCTTTAGTTAATGTTCATGTCAAACATCAAAATGACAAACTCTTTGACCTCATTATTATCACTGGTGGCAGACAGACTGGTTTAGACTATTTATGAAACTGCTGATCTCCTGGAATTTTCACAGCAGTCTCTATTAAACAAAAAACATTCCGTGCACAGCCAGAGATGCTTTGTTGATGAGAGAGATCAGAGGAGAATGGCCAGACTGGTTTACAATAACCACTCTTTATTTTTAAAGTTGCTTTATTAACTGTAGTGGGCAGAAAAGCACCAGAATAAACACATTCAACCTTGAGGCTAACTGGCGAAAACAGCAGAAGACAATGTCTGGTGTATGTTGGCCAAGAATAGATATCAGAAGGTGCCCTGTGATGAACTGGTGACCTGTCCAGGGTGTATCCCTGCCTTTCTCCCGAAGAGAGCTGGGATAGGCTCCAGCAGATCCCTGTGACCCTAAATAGCAATAAACAGGTATGGATAATGGATGGATGGGTGCAGACTCTCAAAAACTGAACAGTTGCAGACTGAAAAAACATTGACTGGTCTGATGTGTCTGCTAAGCTCTAATGCGACACACAAATGGGGCAGTCAGAATGTGGTTTCAACAGACATAGCATAAATCCTATGTGAATATTGTTGCTAACCATGTGTATCACTTTATAGCCATAGTTTACAAATTTTCTACTTTCTACTTGCATGATAATGCACAATGACACAAAGCAAAAGCACTCTCATGCGTGTTTCATGAACGTGACATTGAGTTCAGTGTACGTCAGTGATCACCTCTGATATCGGATAAAAGAAAAGTCAGCCAAAGGAATCTTTCCATCATCTTGTCCAGTCCATGCCACGAAAAACTGGGGCTGTTTTCAGAGCTCATGGGACTCAATATTAGCATGGTGTTCCTCATGAAGTGTTTTCGCAAGTGTCTTTACTTAATTTGCATTTTAAAGATAAACTGGATTATTGAGTAATGAATTTACAAACAATATAATTAAAAGAAGTTGCAATAATGCAATAAAAAAATGCACTGCTGCCATTAGAAATGGTTCATGTGTATCCAGTGTCTGAGCAATGAACTGAGTGATCTGAGCGCAGTTAAAATACAGACCGCAAGTTATGAATAAATGTGCAGATGTTTGTCAAATGGTTTTAATATAATCAAACAAAAAATGAAGAAGAAACATTGAGCCCATTTGGTGTTTATCCTTATTAGTATTTCAACAGTAAGTTAATAGGCAAATACAAACTCCGAACCAACAAAGGTTGCCATATAACAACCTGGATCAAGCTGAGCTATTGTCATCAGAAGCAGACATTGCTTCACATGACAGGATGTCTCATTTCTCTAATTTGCCCCATAAATCCCTCATTCGTTGCCTTTGGGTTGGACTAAGACGTAACTGAAAGGTTCAATGTGTAATGTTTAGAGTAATTTATTTGCAGAAATAGAATATAATGTTCATAAATATGTTGTCATCAGTGTGTAATCACTGAAACATACCAACCATTGCATTTTCTTAATCTTAGAATTAGTCTTTTGACTCTACATACAGGGTGGGGCTCCTTTTACAGAGGCAGTCATGTTGCTTCACCATGTTTCTACAGTAGCCCATAAGGGACAAACCAAGCACTGGCTCTAGACAGGGAACTGGGTTTTGTTTTAAAAGTGACGGCCACCATATCCTTTCTTGAGCCTGGAAACGGGGCTGAGGTGTGAGGGGTACTCAGAAGGCTGCATTCTGCAATCTCACCATTATATGCTGCTACATCTTTCACAATTTACATGTTGCACTATTAAGGAAACATGGATTGGATTGGAACATTGGAACATTTACAAACAAGGCTTTCATTATAGAAAGAAAAATACTTCATATCTAATCAATGCATTGGTCCTTGAAGCAGATAAGTATTGGTTTTATGAATATATCAAAATATACACTTCTACTCCTACAGAGGCTTAATCTTTTATCAGTTCTGTTTTTTTCTACCATTGAAAGGTTGTTTTGTCTTTGTGTTTCTTGCAGTCATTGACTGACAGCTGTGACACTGTGGTAGGGAGATTGAGGTTAAGTTTCAAGGTTTGTGTTGTATGGCAAGAGGAAATTAAGCATTTCAAAACAATGGTTAACCACTCACCCTTCAGTTTGTGTGCGGTAGTCTGAAAATTCTCTCAGTGTTTATTTCTGGTAGAGCAGGGCCTGCAAAATTGAAATATGAAATAGACATCTCAGAACCCAGGCTGCAATGGTTTGTTCCTCCAATCTCCTAACCAAATAAAATATTGTGTGGGCCACATTACAGGCAAGGAACTGTAAATGTCCTTAAACATATGAGTCATTGCAGAAACCTGATGGGAAGATGAAGCTTTTTTTATGTTGAATCATGACAAACCTGGACAAAAACAAATCAATGCCTGACAGGTAAAGCAAATTTCAGTGAAGTCACTTTTATTTCTGATCATAAATTCATGTGTTAAGACTCATGACATCAGTAATAAAATGTAATTTCCATATTAATAAATTCTCAGTAAATGGAGTGGATGTAAAAATTGTTCAGTGACATATTTAATCAGTGTTCTAGCCTGAGGTCCCAACTCATCCTGCTGTAATGGCCACCAGCGTTATGTCAGTGGATGTCCTGGCTTGTTAGAGCAGCAGTGATCTGACCTGCAGTCATAGATTGTATGTAATGCCACTTACCTGGTCAAATTATGTTCATTAAGATAATAAGCAGGTCTTTTCACATGTTCTGGTCTGCCATAAGCACAGGCAGTAGCCCTTAAACACTGACAGCATCATCTCTTTCCTCTGTGTGTTCAGTCTATTTGATGTTTCTCTCATTATTGCCCTTGCTTTTTTCAGTTTTTAATCCTGAAATTGGAAAGGCCAGCAATTGTTCAGAGCATCACATTCGGGAAGTATGAGAAGACTCATGTCTGCAACCTAAAGAAATTTAAAGTGTTTGGTGGGATGAGTGAAGAGAACATGACTGAGCTCTTGTCCAGGTAAGATGTCACTGATTATGAAAGATCAAATCTTTTTTGAGATTATTGCCATCAGAAATGACTGAATTTGTAGTACAGCAGTTTCTGTTATGAGTGAAGGACGTTCTGTCTTAGAAGAACTTCAGGTGAAATGAAGTCATAGGCAGAGGCAATAAAGCATCTATGAGGATGTCAGATGATTAATGTTTGAGATTGTTTTTGTCTGAAAAATCTGTGGAATCAGATATTTAGCCCCTTGACCTGTTACACTACCAAAAATAAGAAACCACTTACATTTTGTAAAAGTCATTCATCCATTATGGGATGCTACTGCTCGGGAAAAAACAGGTTTATGAACTAAAGTCCTCTGCAGTTCACTGAGAAGACCTTAAAAGGAAAAAGAACAGAAAAAAAAAGAGAAAAACCAAATAAATTCATTTAATTTTAAGATAACGTCATCTTTTGTATTTCATTCAAAAAGAATTTCAAAGAAGTTCCACCATTAAAGAAATACCATTATATTAATATTTTCCAACATCTTTTCCTTTAAATAAAAATGATAAATTTCAGCCAAATAAGTTTATACCTGATGGTAGTAAATTGTTGCCATTTCTGTTTTATATTGTTATATTCATAATGTGTAGAAGTGTAGTAGATAAGGATGGGTTTACTGGATTTTTTCCAATGCTGCAAAGTTATGCCAGTAATTGGTGAGTCACATCAAACAGCAGTCTAAACCATGCAGCTTCACGACATTACCAGTCAGCCTGTTTGTTAAAAAAGAGGCCAGATCATAGCTGTGAGCTGACAAATGGAGTTTGGTTTACTGCCAAAGTTGGACCGCTGTCCAAATGTACCATCATATGGTTGATGTTGGGATCGTAACCTGCTGATGTCATTTGTGAAACAGCTGCATCATCTTCATTTTTTTTCTTCCTCCTTCAGTGGCCTTAAGAATGACTACAACAAGGAGACGTTCACTTTAAAACACAAGATAGACGAGCAGATGTTTCCCTGCAGATTTGTCAAAATAGGTGAGGGCTGATACACTTTGACAAGTGTGTGTGCCTTGTGCTATATGGTGAACATTACCTGTGCTTTTTCTGAATCTTGTCTTCCTCTCTCTCAGTGCCTCTTATGTCTTGGGGTCCTAGTTTTAACTTCAGCATCTGGTACATTGAGCTGCATGGTGTTGAAGATCCTGATGTGGTGCAACCCTGCCTTAACTGGTATAGCAAGGTAACCACTGTTGATTGCCTGGATTTTGAACTCAATGTGTGAATTACAGAGTTGTCAGGCCTGAAGCTGTAAGTAGAAGGGTTAATCAGATAATCAAAATGTCATTGAGTAAGCCCATTAAGAATATGGTGATACCTACAGTTTGTTATCGTTCATCAAACCAATTTGATAATATTAACATTCCCACGTTTGGTAGCTTAGCCTAATCACAAAGGGAACATGGAATTCACATAAGAACCACAGTAGCACTGGACCACTGTAACATCCTTTAAAATAAGGCTCGTGGTGCAAGTTAGTCAAACAAAACTATCGGTAAACAAACAGTAAAATACTAGCTATGTATGTGGCGAGAATTTGTATTAAGGATATTTCAAGTTAAATACACAGCTTCAAATGGGATTATCCAATCATGAGTTTCATCTACTTCTGTGACAGTAGAAGCAGAGCTGAAAATCATTTGTTGAGTGATTTGACCCTTTACCTCTTTCATGTTAACTTTACCATTACAGTACAGAGAACAGGAAGCCATCCGCCTTTGCCTCAAGCACTTTCGGCAGCATAACTACACAGAGGCCTTCGAATCGCTGCAGAAGAAGACTCGGATAGCATTGGAGCACCCCATGCTTACACACCTGCATGAGCGGTTGGTTCTGCAAGGAGACTTCGATGCCTGTGAAGAGCTCATAGACAAAGCTGTGAGAGGTAATGTGGCTGGTTAACAACATTAAAACATTCATGGTTACTGCTGAGTTCAGATGTTGCTTTTTGAATTTTTAGAATGATTACTAGTAAGATCCTCTGACATACCAGGTTTCTGATTGTGTTCATGGTGGCTTTGCCCTAATGAATCCTCTTCTCTCCTTGCTAGATGGTTTGTTTAACCAGTATATCAGCCAGCAGGAGTACAAGCCCAGGTGGAGTCAGATCATCCCAAAATGCAACAAAGGTACAAGCGCCCAAGAAATCAACCGAGACGACATGAACAGTGAGACCATCTATTCAAGCGGGAGACCTTCCCGATCTGTCAGTCCAGCATTTCAGTACACAGAAAGCTCTCTGGCCTTGTAGCTAAACCACTGCTGCCTTCCCTTTTTTGTTGCTTCCCTCTCGCCTTTTTCTTTTCCCATGTTCCACACATCCTACATTATCCACTCTCTGACTTTCCTCTGCGTCATATCCCATCTCCCACTCTCATACACCGTCCTTGTGTCCTCCTTCCTCTTCTCTTTCCAGGTGATGGCGACGACAACAGACCAGGGATGCGGGGAGGACATCAAATGGTCATTGACGTCCAGACTGGTGAGACCCACGCAGACAGTGTTATGACTTGGCTGTTCAGCTGATGCTATGAGTCATGTCTTCCTACGCAGACTCAAAATACAAAGCTCTATTACTGTGTAATTAAATTAACCCTCCCTCCTGCCTCCTCCACCTCCAACCCTTCTCCTCCAATAGTCTCCTGCAGCACATTACTCACCACTTTGTTTTGACAGAGACACAAATCTATTGTGGTTGTTTCTTTTTTTTTTAATCTGGTGATGCTGCTGGTGTAGTTCCCTACTGGTGGTGTAGTTCCCTGCTGGTCAGCTGAAAAATAAATGCCTGTGTTTTGTGCATGTATGAGAAAGAGTGATGAATTCTGCAACTGGTGTCAAACCCGGGAGAAGGCATTACATCCCTCTAGTCTGTGTTGTAGGCAGCACACTCTGACTTCTGTGCTCTGGTAGTCGGTAGTAGAAGCTGCTCCTAGATGGTTGCCTCCAGTTACAAAAAATCAGGATTATGTGGCAAAGCTCATCTACAGCTGGCAGGAAATTGTTAGGACTGTGGTTGGGGGCTGTTATATTCACTACATAGTAAGAGTCAGAGTGCCATGGCCATTGAGCTGGACAGTCTAATTCACCATTGCGCTAACATGAAATCTCTGGTGTCCAGAACAACACAGGGCAGTGTTTATATCAAAAAGGAATAGTGTGTGAATGCACTACACAATGTATCAAACACTGTTTTTGTTTTTTTAAGAAAGTGTAGCAATTCATATTCACTATAAGGTCATGTATATATGCAAATGTCATTAAATGTAAGCCTGAGCCTCAGCTGGAACACATGGCATGAAGTTGACCAAATAGCCTTACAATATCCATAACAAAACATCAAGGGGAAAATCACTGACTTGGCCAGTCCACATTATTGCACCTCTTCACCTCGACAAGCTCTTTAGATGTTCAGATCTTTGTCCTACTGATTGATTCAAATGTTTTCTAATAGTTTTGATGCATTGACCATAGGATGTTCCTGGACGCATCTGACATTTATTTATGATTTCATTACTCATGGAAACAAGATGAATGTACTGTGTCTATTCCATTTGCATTTCCCACACTTGTAAAGAAACATTATTGTATTTGACAGATGAGGTGGTATGCTTTGGTTCATGAGCAGTTCCTTTTTTCTCCACACCTTCCCCTTTCCATGATTATGATAGAATCAGATTTTTTGTTTCTTTCAGTTTCATTGAGAAAACTTGCATTTTGTTTTGTGAACTGCTGTCTGATCTTTATGGTCAATGGCTGATCCAAGTGTTTCTTTGATGGATCATATTGGCTCTGATTGTCTGATCAAATTCCATCCATTTATTTTCTTCTGTGCATTAGCCGTAGACACTGTTCCACAAATGTTTGCTAAAAAACTGTATGAGTTTCATAATGCATAGCCTTTTGAGTGAGGAAATTGTCCAGATCTATTTTTAGATATCAAAAGAAATCATTTCACAGATGCACCACACAGCTAATGTGCTATTTTTGGTTGAAAAATACAGATGGGCTTCAGTCTTTTCTTTATACACGGGATGGAGAGAGAGACCTCCTGTACAAATCACAAAGGATATTTTGCAAATGATTATAGGAGACAGAGATAGAGGTTTTTCTTAGTGTGTGTTTTTTTTTTACTGATTTTAATCTGGGTTTATAATGGACTAAGTGTTCACTGTGCAATAGTATTGAGGTAAAAACTATATGTTACATGTAAATTTTGGAGCTGGCTTGGTACATAATATTAGGAGCAAAAAAGCTGGCACATCACCTTCATTTAGCACTTGTTAGTGGTCACTATCATTAAGACATGTATGAGGGTTTTTTCAGTTATCAGTGAACACATGAAAACACTGCGGGCTGAATATTATGTCATCCCCTCTGTCAACAAAAACCGATTCCACGTCAGTCGATCCTACCACAGGGGAACTATGACCTTAACTTGATTATTCACATTACTTGTGTGTGAGACATAGTTTCTTCTGGAGGGCTAGCAGAGCAGAGTTGAACTGCAGCCAGTACTTCCAGAAACCTAACGTGCACAAATAAGATGTACAGTGGGTACGGAAAGTATTCAGACCCCTTTAAATTTTTCACTTTGTGTCATTGCAGCCGTTTGCCAAAATCAAAAAAGTTCATTTTATTTCTCATTAATGTACACTCAGCACCCCATCTTGACAGAAAAAAAACAGAAATGTAGAAAGTTTTACAAATTTATTAAAAAAGAAAAACTGAAATATCACATGGTCATAAGTATTCAGACCCTGTGCTCAGTATTGAGTAGAAGCACCTTTTTGAGCTAGTACAGCCATGAGTCTTCTTGGGAATGATGCAACAAGTTTTTCACACCTGGATTTGGGGATCCTCTGCCATTCTTCCTTGCAGATCCTCTCCAGTTCTGTCAGGTTGGATGGTGAACGTTGGTGGACAGCCATTTTCAGGTCTCTCCAGAGATGCTCAATTGGGTTTAGGTCAGGGCTCTGGCTGAGCCAGTCAAGAACCGTCAGAGTTGTTCCGAAGCCACTCCTTTGTTATTTTAGCTGTGTGCTTAGGGTCATTGTCCTGTTGAAAGGTGAACCTTCGGCCCAGTCTGAGGTCCTGAGCACTCTGGAAGAGGTTTTCTTCCAGGATATCTCTGTACTTGGCCGCATTCATCTTTCCTTCAATTGCAACCAGTCGTCCTGTCCCTGCAGCTGAAAAACACCCCCACAACATGATGCTCCCACCACCATGTTTCACTGTAGGGATTGTATTGGACAGGTGATGAGCAGTGCCTGGTTTTCTCCACACATACCGCTTAGAATTAACGCCAAAAAGTTCAATCTTGGTCTCATCAGACCAGAGAATCTTATTTCTCATAGTCTGGGAGTCTTTCATGTGTTTTTTGGCAAACTCTGTGTGGGCTTTCATGTGTCTTGCACTGAGGAGAATCTTCCGTCGGGCCACTCTGCCATAAAGCCCCGACTGGTGGAGGGCTGCAGTGATAGTTTTACTTTACTTTGTGGAACTTTCTCCCATCTCCCTACTGCATCTCTGGAGCTCAGCCACAGTGATCTTTGGGTTCTTCTTTACCTCTCTCACCAAGGCTCTTCTCCCACGATTGCTCAGTTTGGCTGGACGGCCAGGTCTAGGAAGAGTTCTGGTCGTCCCAAACTTTTTCCATTTGAGGATTATGGAGGCCACTGTGCTCTTAGGAACCTTGAGTGCTGCAGAAATTCTTTTGTAACCTTGGCCAGATCTGTGCCTTGCCACAATTCTGTCTCTGAGCTCCTTGGGCAGTTCCTTCGACCTCCTGATTCTCATTTGCTCTGACATGCACTGTGAGCTGTAAGGTCTTATATAGACAGGTGTGTGCCTTTCCTAATCAAGTCCAATCAGTTTAATTAAACACAGCTGGACTCCAATGAAGGAGCAGAACCATCTCAAGAAGGATCAGAAGAAATGGACAGCATGTGAGTTAAATATGAGTGTCACTGCAAAGGGTCTGAATACTTATGACCATGTGATATTTCAGTTTTTCTTTTTTAATAAATTTGCAAAAATTTCTACATTCCTGTTTTTCTCTGTCAAGATGGGGTGCTGAGTGTACATTAATGAGAAATAAAATGAACTTTTTTGATTTTGGCAAATGGCTGCAATGACACAAAGAGTGAAAAATTTAAAGGGGTCTGAATACTTTCCGTACCCACTGTATATTGTGTAGCTTCAGCTTGTCCACTCATTGACCAGTTGCTTCCTCCCTGCAGAGACCGTGTACCTGTTTGGAGGTTGGGATGGGACACAGGACCTGGCTGACTTTTGGGCTTACAGTGTTCAGGAGAACCAGTGGGCCTGTATCTCCAGAGACACTGAGAAAGAGGTGAAAGGCTCAGAAAAGACACTAATGCCAAATATTTTTAATAGATCTGTGTAGCATTGGAAAAGACCTCAAACTTTGAGCATGGCTTTTTGAGCACTGAACCGTTTTTTGTGGTTTTTTTGTGTTTAGAGTTTTGAAAACCACACTGTACGTTAAGTATTGTTTGTCTTTTGGCACAGTAAAGTAGATTTTTTTAAAATGAAAACAGGACCAAGTTGTGCTTTTAATTTGTTGGAGGTGGAAATTGTGCTTGTCTTAAAATAAGACTTTGTTGTCTTCATCATTGTCAAAGACTGATGATTGTAACCGGCTTAGCACATAGTATCCCACTCTTTAAAACTGGTTATTGATGTTACACACTAAATGTGTATAAGTGAGAAACAGCATTTCATGTCCTTTCATTGTCTGCCTTCTGTGCACCGATCAGAATGGTCCAAGTGCCCGTTCCTGCCACAAGATGTGCATCGACTCCCAGCGGCGTCAGATCTACACACTTGGCCGGTACTTAGACTCCAGCGTCAGAAACAGCAAGTCTCTAAAGAGTGATTTCTACCGCTATGATATCGACGCCAACACCTGGACGCTACTCAGCGAGGACACATCAGCTGATGGAGGGCCAAAGTTGGTGTTTGACCACCAGGTAGCTGAAATCACATCACATCTTTAACCTTTCCACACAGTCTGCATTAATGGCACCAGATGAGTATTTGACTTTATAGACTGCAAATAGTAGATGTTTTCAAAGTTTCAGCGTTTTCTCCTGAACATCTCTCTGCCTCTGGTCCTGTTTGTCCTCTGGTCCCCGCTCTTTGTGCAGATGTGCATGGACTCAGAAAAGCACATGATCTACACATTTGGCGGACGGATCCTGACGTGTAATGGCAGTGTGGAGGACACCCGGACATCAGAGCCTCAGTTCAGCGGCCTGTACACCTACCACTGCCAGGCTGGAACATGGAGCCTCCTGCGGGAAGACTCATGTAATGCCGGGCCAGAGGATATCCAGTCCCGCATTGGACATTGCATGCTCTTCCACACAGTGAGTCCAGGCAGCCTGGTTACACATGGGTTGATCTGGTTGAACTGCTATAATAAATTTAATAAGACACTGTTTTCTTGAAAGTAAATCCCAATTTCTGTATTTCTTCCCTTGTATCTCTTTGTTTACTGTACTTCACATTCTCTTTTGCTCACAGAGGAACCGCTGTCTGTATGTGTTTGGAGGTCAGAGGTCAAAGACATACCTCAATGATTTCTTCAGCTACGATGTGGATGGTGATCATGTAGAGATCATATCAGACGGCACCAAGAAGGACTCAGGCATGGGTAAGATTTCAAACCCTTACATATTGAACAGCTTATGATTTATAAAAAACAAGTGGTTGTTTTGTTAGACTGATGTTATTCGATAGTAGGAGTTTGTGAGATGTAAGCAAATAACTTTAAAGACAAATTTCCCTTCTCTTTGTTTTGTGTGTGTTTACTGACAGAAAAAACTAAGGTACAGTTTGGTCACATAATCCTTAGGAAGGAATCTTCCTAAACTGAACTGTAATCATGATGCATTCAGTTAACTGTATTTGGTCTTTAATGAAGCAGCTCTTTCTGTGGTTAAATATTAAATGAATGTCAAACTAATTCCCAAAATGTGTTAATGTATAAAAATTTCCCTTCTCACCTTCTCATGGGTGGTGTGTGCATCTTCCTCAATCTTGGGTCCTCTACCAGAGGCCTGGGAGTTTGAGGGTTCTTAGCAGTATCTTAGCTGTTCCTAGCACTGCACTCTTCTGGACTGAGATCTCTGATGTTGTTCCTGGGATCTGTTGGAGCCACTCTCTCAGGTTGGGGGTCACAGCCCCGAGGGTGCCGATTACCACGGGGACCACTGTTGCCTTCACCTTCCACATCTTTTCTAGTTCTTCTTTCAGCCTTTGGTATTTCTCAAGCTTCTCATGTTCCTTCTTTCTGATGTTGCTATCACTTGGGATTGCTACATCTACCACTATGGCCTCCTTCTGCTGTTTGTCCACCACTACTATGTCTGGTTGGTTAGCCATCACCAGTTTGTCGGTCTGTATCTGGAAGTCCCACAGGATCTTAGCTCGGTCATTCTCCACCACCTTTGGCGATGGGTCCCATTTTGACCTTGGGACCTCCGGCCCATACTCGGCACAGATGTTCCTGTACATTATCATACTTGGATATGGCGTTCCATCCAAAAGGTTTATATTTTCAGCTGACCAGTTCAGCTGAGCAGTTCAGTAGATCTACATGATGGATAGGGGACTGAGTGAAATGCAGCTAAATTATTTTTAAATTTGTTGTGATTTTGATTAACTATCCTCTTGCCTTGTGAAAATGACAAATTGTCAGCTTAAAAATTTCCAGCTTCAGTCATACACTTTCTGCCCTGATAAACAGATATGATGATGACTGAGTTCTGTGCCACACTTTGATCTCCACCTTAAGCACAGTACAACTATATCTGTCTGCCGGCCTCTTACTTCTGACTTACCTTACCCTACCAGAGCCAGACAAGGAGAGACAGTCTGGGCGTAGTGATATTTTAGGAGAGAGGAATAGGAAAATTTAAATGGGTGTGTGAGTGAAACCGGGTAAGAAAGAACAGAATGTTTTGGCAGGAAGGAAACAGCAAGTACAAACAGTTCTCTTTTTTCTGTCTCTCATAATCAGTCTCGCATGTTGATGTGTGTTGTGGGTCAACAGTAGAAGAGCAGCATCTTGTACTGTCTGTAATTCTGTCTGTTGCTCCTACTGCTGTCTGTCACTCCATCTCCTGCCTGTGGCTCCTCCCTCCTGTCTGTCGCTCTGCCCCTCCCCTCCTGTCTGTCGCTCTGCCCCTCCCCCTCCTGCCTGTCGCTCTGCCCCTCCCCCTCCTGTCTGTCGCTGTGCCCCTCCCCCTCTTGTCTGTTGCTCCTCCCTCCTGTCCATCGCTCTGCCCCTCCCTTCTGTCCGTCGCTCTGCCCCTCCCACCTGTCTGTCGCTCTGCCCCTCCTTCCTGTCCGTCGTTGTGCCCCTCCCACCTGTCTGTCGCTCTGTCCCTCCCACCTGTCTGTCACTGCCTTTCCCTTCTGTCTGCTTCTGCCTCTCGCCTGTGAAGTTTTCTGGGGAAATGTCAGGGAGGGAATCTGCTTAAAATAATCTAATCGATCAGGCCTGACTTGGCAGGACTTTGCTCAGTTTTCTTCCTGTATTAGAAGAGCATAACACATAGTCAGAGATCTGTCCCACAGTGGAGATTGGACTTGTTTTAGCAGTGTTTAAAACTTTATGGAACTGTACTACACATGATGCAACTACACAACAGCTTAAATGCTGTCTTGTTGGACCAATGAGGATTAAGTCTTAATTTAGGTGAAATAAGTACCAAAATGTTAAACCATTTGCACCCAAGTTATTAAACAGAGTTGAAGAAGCTTTTTATAGCTTAGATTAATCAGCTGCTATAGAGGACTGTGTCACCATATTGCAGTTTGCAGTATTAAAATAATTGCAGTCGTTTGATGGAGTTTTCATTTTCAGCAATGCTGGAACTGTCTCCCTGAACAGGGAATTGTGCTACTGCCCTTGCAGTTTTGGTTTCTTACCCTACCCAGAGCAGATCTCAGGTCTGCTGTAAACACAAGAGAACAGTGTGTGTTTTGCGTTTTTCAATTTATATGCTGTTCACTCTGTCTCTGCCGGACCTCGTTGCTATGGCAGCATATAATATGACTGCTCGCTGCTTTACCTTTTTGGTTTATTTCAGGGAGAAGGAAGTTTTATTGTTATTAGAGACTGTCCACATTAAGAATTTTCCCTCTAATAATTAGAAATACTTAAATATTGTCATCTGTTTATCTCAGTTGAATCAGATCTGCCCCAGAAGTAAATATCTTTATCCCTGAGTTGTCCTCCTGTATTTTTTTTTTCCCACAGTGCCAATGACAGGCTTTACACAGAGAGCCACCATTGACCCCGAGCTCAATGAGATACATGTGCTGTCAGGCCTTAGCAAAGATAAGGACAAACGTGAGGAGAACGTGCGCAACTCCTTCTGGATTTACGACATTGCTCGCAACAACTGGTAAGAAACCCAATGAAAAAACACTGTTTAGCAGAGAGCTTTGTGTGTTGTGTGCTGTGTACTGCAGCAGTGAGAAAAGTGTGTCCTCACACACACTGGCAGGAAATGTTTTCACACACATGCATGAAAACAAGACAAACATATCAGCATTTTTCTGCAAATATCAACAGATTTCAGGTTGTGATCTCTCCACACACTGCTGGTTACCCCACTGCATGTTCCAGTGTGTGCGTGCGTGTGCGTGTTGCCTTGATGTTTGGATTGGTGCTTATGAAAGAACAAGCTGTAGCCTTCACTGTTCCAATACACTGATCTCAGCAACTGTTCTTGTACATAATGTCCAGTTAAATAAGTCAAAGAGACACTTGCAGCATTATGTGGACTGTTTCAAATTTCAGTTCAGGACAATGTTAGCAAGGACATTTCTGCTATTGTAGTGAGGTTCCCCACTTCAAAGGATTGTGTATGGCTTCTGACTTTTACCATTTGTCAATCATATATTTTTTTAACAGCATAAATTCAAACTTTCTACTCAAATTTTAGCTGAAGTTCTATTAGGTAAACAAAGACCAACGTGTGTATATATCTGTCACAAACTGAATTTTTTTTGTTGTTTTTTTTTTTTAGGCTTTCAGATTTAGTTTTTTGTCACTAATGTAGGTTTGTGTCTTTGCCCTCTTCCATGTGTGTGTTCATTTCTATTCTATTAATTTCTACTCAGGTCATGTGTATATAAGAATGACCAGGCAGTAAAAGAAAATCCAACTAAGGCTCTGCAGGAGGAGGAGCCCTGTCCACGCTTCGCACACCAGCTGGTCTACGATGAGATGCACAAGGTAACACACAAGCACATTTAGGACACTATCACACAAATTTTGTAACAAACATTCAAATGGTGACATGCCAACTCTTTTTGAAGGGAAGCAGCTCAGTTTGTGAGACTTTTTATTCTTCTGTGCCACGTTAACACCTCCTCAACGGTTTATTCACACACCTGTTTTGTGTTAAATGAGCATCTCCTCCTGCTGCTATTGTTCTGATTTAACAATATCAAAAGATGGAGGCTCTTTAGAGTAGGACCTCTCACAACTTATTCCTTCCCCAAAAGCAAAAAGGAACAGATCTAAGTGTTAAAATTGTGTATAAAAAGATGAGTGGCATAATATTTATGACATCATCTTAATAATTGCCCACAATAACAGGTTGGTTAATAATTAACCAATTCATGAAACACAGTAATCTGGTCACAAAACCATTTTAAACCTCTGTCTCCTCTATATGACTTGTGCCTTCTACTAAATCACAATACATTTGAAGAAGATTAAGTAAATACCTAGGTATTTGCAATATAACCTAAACGACACAAAATAATGACTAACATGATCTAAAATTGCAGCATTTCTAGTCCCATTCAGTGTACAGTAGATTAGGCTAAATGTGTTGTTTCATATGACAATTAAAGTCTGAGCCATTTTTCTACTATCAAAATGCATCTATACTCAAGGCTGGAGGCTGCTGCTTATATAATTTGTTTGTGTGTAGGTTTGGATGTGTTTGTGTAATGGGTGTTGACTTTAGTGTTGTTAGTTTTGTGTGTATTAACAGACAAATTATTGTTTAATTAGTATGTATTTGCTGTGTGTTTCTAGGTGCATTACCTTTTTGGTGGAAACCCCGGGAAGTCTTGCTCTCCTAAGATGCGTCTAGATGACTTCTGGTCCCTCAAACTGTGTCGGCCCTCTAAGGAATACCTGCTCCGCCATTGCAGATACCTCATCAGGAAATACAGGTAAGTGCTTTTTAACTCCAGCTGTCACTGCTGACACACTTCTCCAACCACTGCTGTGCTTTATCTGATCAGCACTAATATTGACCTTATTAAACAGATGGGGTGCCATCTGTAGTAACCATTTCACATAAATTGCTTAGTCACTGTGATTTGATAGTGTAACAAAACAGTTTTATGAACTGTATAAGCTATCAACTGTGTAAATTGTAAATGCATCAAACACTTCTGTGTTTGTATTTATTATTAATTGGTTTATAACTTTATTATTTGTATCTTGCTTTGAACTAGCCAAATAAAATGAGAATGTGAAAAATAGAGTTGAAAAAGTTGATCTAAATCAGGTCAGTCATACAAAGGCTTTGGAATCTTCCGTCAGGGTCATGATGAGAAACAGGACTATGTTTGCTTTTGGCTGATTACCATCTAGTGGTTAGTTGTTGTAACTGCAGCCCTGCAGTGCATATATGATGTTTATATGATGTTTACCGTGAGTGTGTTTTGAATGGTCAGGTTTGAGGAGAAAGCCCAGTCAGAGCCTCTGAGTGCACTGAAATATCTACAGAACGACCTGTCACTCACTGTGGATCACACAGACCCTGATGAGACCAAAGAGGTATGGAATTATCTTTAGCTCTAAATTCTGTGTGTCCTTTCGCTTTCTTTAATTTAGTTTTCAGTGTCAGCATACTTTTTAAAGCAGTGACACAGGAGCAAAAGGAACAGATGGAGACCATGAAAATAAATAGAAAGAAAATAAGTAGAAAGAAACCCTTCATGACATCAAGTCATATCATTGACTTCATATCATGGTCAGTTTTTCAGTTTCACTGTGTTTATTGTTATGTTTTTGATCTGCAAAATATTGTGTTGCTAATCGTGAAGAATGAAATGCCTAAACACGGAAACCCAGGGTACAAACTGGCATATGAACACGTTGTTTTCCCTGGCAGGACCGCCTTAATACCCCACTTTAACCTAACAGTACTATATAAGGCACTGTAGCAGTATCACAATTATCAATGACGTAAGTTAATTTTAGAAGTGGATAAAAGGAGTTTACTTGTCTTTAGCCTGTGGTACAGCCCACAATCTGGGGCACCTGTACCAGACAGCAGACTGGATGCCAAAAATCACTATGTGTGTCACAGAAAGCAGCATTACATGATGCATGAAACATGATACAAGAGGTTTGGAAATGTAGAAAGAGCTGCAGAAAGATTAGAGGTCGATGTGTCAAAGCACAGATGTATATTGAGTTACAGTAGAAAGAGGTTGATAGAGACAGAGAAAATATGGATAAAAGCTTTGTGTAAATGTTTGTTTCTGAATTACAGCAAAAGTCAGATTTAATTAGAGTCAGAGCTCCAGCTAGTCACACAGCGATGTACTTCGAAGGTGTAGTCTGCCCTTGTTTGTATGAGGTCGCAGCAGCAGCAGCCATGTTTACTCAGGCTACCTGTTTTGTTCATCATTGTTGAATGTTAAAATGACTCAGATATTTGTGCTTCAGTTTCAGCTTCTGCCCTCGGCTCTCTTCAAGTCCAGCTCTGACTTCATCCCTCTAGGTAAAATCCTGACATATGTGTATACTGAACACTACATGTACTGTATGACCGCACAGAAACATCTTCACACTTGGAGGATTTGTTGCTTTTCTTAAATGTTAGTAAAGTGAATGTGTCTGGGTCAGATACAGATGAAACATCTGAAGAATCATCTTGTCATCACTAATGACACTAATGTGATGGACATTTTTCTAACCAAACATCTGTCTATATATATATAGTTATCAATGATGGAAATAATAAGTTTTTGTTAAGGTGCATTCTGGGATATTACTGGAAGTGGATGAAGACATTTGGTGTGAATGTTGTGTATGTTTCCTTGACACTCTGCTGTCTCTAGTGTCTAGAACACTAGTTGAAATGAACTGTTTTGTGTTTGTTTTGGCGCTCTCAGGTTTTTCAGATGTAGACCAGACGTATGCTCAGCGGACGCAGCTCTTCGACACTCTTGTCAACTTCTTCCCAGACAGCATGACCCCACCCAAGGGCAACCTGGTAGATCTCATCACACTCTAGCCCCTTCCACCTCTGACACACCCACGCCTGTCCTTTCACCTTACCTACTGGACTGACTGAACACCACCTACACACCTGATGGGTGGAAGAGACAGAGACCACTTATTTTTCTATTTCTGAACCCATGCTGGCCAGAGTACTCTTCATTTGGAACAGCTCCATCTCCTTCACACTGAGCTGCTGCTGTCACAGTCTGCGTTACCTGGTGGTGTTGTCATAAACACATACGTCGTCAACACTGTGGTATTTGGATATGAACAAAATTCCACGGCAGCCTGAAGCAGATGTGTATTTGTGAGTTTCCTATTTTTTCCCACAGGATGTCCCTTCTGTACTTTTGTCCTGTTTCTCGGCACACAAAGCCCCTGTAAACTCTGCCAAACACTTTTTCATCTCGGCTTGATCTTTTTTCTCAGAAACATTTAGGCCAAAAAAAGATGATGCAGTTTTTTTTTTTCCTCACAGTTTTTGTGTGTGAGTTTAGGTTTGTGCTTTGGACCCACACAAATACCCTTACATTCGACAACAGGTAACAGTCCAAATTTGGGACAAAACAGCTGATGTCCTTTCTGAGCAGCTGTGAAAGTTCAGTTAAATTTCACTGGTATTGAATTTATTTCAAGACAGGACAGAGTGACCATAGAACAGGGACTCCAGTCTCTTCAGTTCTTCTTCAGTTCAGTTCTTTTCAGCATCTCTACTGCAAAATCAGCTTTCAGTTTGATTGGGTTAGCTTGCTTTTCTGTAACACATGCCCACATTTATGACTCTGATGGCTGTTCAGGTGCAGAATAATTACAGTAGTGTTGTAGGGAAAACGCAGGCGATAAAGATTAATATATAACTAAATAGACTTTTATATTGGTTTTGGTTGTTGCTGACGGAAGGTGAAATTGAATTCCTTTCCTAAGTAATTCATGGACTGTAAATTAATGCTAAGTGGTTATATGGTGTATAAGATATGTAAATATACATATATGATTCTTTTTCAAAGTTTCTAGCACTGAACAGATTCTGTTTAGGATCCTGTTCTTGTCCCTCTTTATCAAAGAGTCAGAGTCCATAACGGCACCGTTCTGGCTCTGCATGTAATATTCAACATTACTTTTTAGAAAGCAATTAAACTAACTGATGTTTGTGAGTGAGGTGCTGGTGCCAGTGGGACAAGATTATTTTTTTTTTTGGCCTGTTTGTTCTGGTGTGTTCTTTCAGTTTGGAAAAGAAGTGGGTGAAATGGCCCTTTTTTCTCATCAAAGCCCCAAATGCCTGAATAGTTTAGTGAAGTAGAGAGCAGGGTTGAGCAGAACCAACCTAAGAAGTTCTTTTCCTCTGAGTCATCCAATACAGTCGTGGAACATACAGCAACTCGTTGGCTACGGTTCCACTTATACCATGACCACTTACCAACACAGTGCTGCATGCCATCAAATCAGAAACACCCGTGCTACCTGTATAACTAGTTTTTGATCTTGCTATTTTTTCTTTTAAATAATATTAAATATTGGCCTCCTATTAACATTACTTTCATTATTTATTAATAATTATTTGCTTGATTAGTTGATTAGTTGTGCTTTGTCTGTTAAATGTTAGAAAGAGGTTTTATCCAAACAGGCCAAAGCCAAACACAGTTATTTAGTTTGCACTAATGTAAAAGTGAGAACTGAAATAAATTACTCACACTAAAATAATACATAATTTTAGAAAACAGCTGCCAACTAATTTTCATTCAGCAAATTGAATAATAGACTAATTGTCAACCCTAATTAAGTATAGCTCCTGTACACCAGAATTGTGTTTATAATACCAGGTAACTCCTTTGGCATAGATATTTGCATAGTACTCACTTAACTTACATCTTCTAAGAGTTATTTTATTGGTTCCAGAAATAACCCTAGCTCTGACCTGGTTGGCCAATCAAAATTGAGAGATTTCAGTGGCCATAGTATGAGATCCTTTTACAGTTATTTCATACTGCATTTGTGTTATGCCATATACTGAGGCTGAGCATTCTCTGTGTCAGTGACTCACTACTGCTTTGGTCTTTTGTCCTAACCTGGCCAAACACTATGCAGAAAGCCCAGAGATAGAGGGGTTTTCTGGGGTCATCTTCCAAAGACTTATTTATTATTTCTGATAATACTTGATTTATTCCCATAGGATGAATGTGAAACTGCTGATATTTAGTTCAAACTGTCCGTGGTCAATGAAGAATGGGATCCTAGCAAAGTTTTTGTAAAAATGAAAATGTATCCAGTGAGATGTATCCAAGTTTTCTCTGCATTCATTAAACAGAAACAGAAGGATGATTGAGTTTACCAGCTAGCAGGTGAGCAGATGCTGCCCAGGTCTTCCATCAGGGGGTCAAAGGTCAGGGTTGGCTACAGGAGGGAAGGCCTGATAGATTCACAGACAGATGAAGATGAAAAGTTTACCTGTTTACCTGCTGATCACCATGTCATACCTGGATGTTAGGATCCATTTTTCATAGGTGCTTACTGCTCACTTAAAGTTCCACTTTTCACTTTCTAGTTTATTGTCTCTTATGAATCTCAGAAGTGTGATCACTAACATCTCACAGACAAAATCAAGTGCTCATTAGTTGGGCAAAAGCAATGTTTGTCTCTCCTGGTGCAGCACCACATGACTTGTCTCTGACACGTCTGCTATGACTGTTAATCCCGTGTGTGTGTATAAATATATATATATATATATATATATGTGTGTGTGTGTGTGTGTGTGTTCACAGGCTGAGTACTGTTTCTGTCTGAAGAACACTGGGGACTGGTGTAGAAAATCATGTTGGCAGAACGTGGTTAAAAGTAAAATGTCAAATTTAAAATAATCTTTTATCTTCAACACTATATAGTCATGAGGATCTTGTGTGCAATCAGAATGAAATCAGTATTTAAGGCTCAAAGACTTGGACTATGTAATTCATATGAATCCCATTACATTGGAATTTTACAGATAATACACACCTATGGCACTTATTTTGAGCTCATATAACCATATGAGATGTGTGTATGTTATGATCTATGTAACATTTACTAAACGGCAACCACCATCACCGGACTGTGCATCTCATGTATTCACACAGCATTTGGGGCGCAGACTTAGGAGTTTGGTTTTCTGAAGTCTAATCCCTGTTGTTCTTAGAAACCCCTGGAAGGTTTTTGTGGACATTATAGAAGTATAAACACATCAGTTGAGTGGGCTTTAATTTGCAGAAAAAAAGAAACAGTTGTATGATCCTTTAAGTGTTAAGACATGAGCTTCTTATTAATTATGTGGGTTTCCCATCCACTGTAACGGTGGGATGCTTTACATTGCATGTGTTTCATATAGTCCAGAGGCATCACTTCCTTTTTTCTGGTTTAAAAGTGCACAGGTATCCAGCCATTAGGTTTACTGTTTGATAACATACATTTTCTCTGAGGATGTTGTTTACTGTGATTGTGGGTGACTGCTGCTGCTGCTGCTGTACCCACCACTGTTAACAATGTTGCTGGTCCATTTATGTCCCTGTTGTGTCACTGCCACTGGAGATGAATCTTTTCCATCACGTCACAGTGAGATTCTGGGTTTCTGTTACCTTGTTTTTCCAGACAGTTTAGCCTGAGCAGGAACCGACTGAAATGACCAGCTCATTTGATCAGTGGAGGAAAATAAACCCTGTATCAAGGACTGCAATGAGATGTTGCTCATTAATATTCTGACTAGTTGTTTTTAAGCAGTAATGTTGGAGAAGGGCATGTCTATTGCGTTTTTGTTCGTGTGTTTATGCCCATGATTTGGCTGCCCTGAAATTAAAACAGATCTGTAAGTATTTAAAAAAACAAAACAAAACAAAAAAAAAAAAAACACACACACCAGAACAAAATGCTTATCTGAGAAATTGAAAATTTAAGTGAGGGGTTATTGATGATGAATTGACAAAATTCAGGGCTCATCTTGATTGCTGTAGCTTTTTTTTTTTTTTATAACCAGAGGAAAGTTTAAAAAGATGAATTGCACCTTTGTAGATTTTTTTATTTCTGTAGCACACAATGCCAAATACTACTTTTCTTTTTTTTTTTTTTCTATTGAGGGTAAATCTCTTTCACATACACCGTTTGCTGTTTTGCAGTGTTCTTTTGGATTTTTGTCCTCTCTTGTTTATCCATCTTGCCCTGCTCTCTACTTAGGAGGGACTCAGGAGATTTAAGGCTGGTACTCCACGATCAGTGAGCACTACTCTGTGGATGCAGTGAATGTGTAGAAAGCCCTGTAGTATTGCATTGTATGTAATGTATATAATGAATAAAGATTGTATTTTGTTGAGGTTTTCCTAACTGCTGCATCAGTGGTGTTTCTGTCCCCTAATGGCCATATGTATGTGTTACTGACAGCTGTACTGAAGAAGAAAACCGCAGTACCAAAATGGAAAAACACTTCATTTATTTGCAAATCTGAACAGGTAAAACACATGACCGCCAAGGCGACCAACAATTTACAGCTTCCAGTGTGTCAGACCCCTGCTGTCTGCCTTCAGCAGCAAACAAACTATAAATATATCAAATACTGGTAATGTACTTTGGTGAAAATAGCACAGCTATATTAGAAGGGGACCACACACAAACACAAAAAAAAGCAAAACATACATATACACACATAGATTGGGTTGCAGTGCCTGAAGTGAGGGTTCATTTGTATATAGTTTGAAGTGAAAGTAAATACATACATATATATATATATATCAACTTGTATCTTAGTTAAAGGGAAGTAAATTATTAAACTGAGCAAAACAAAATCTGGAAGTGTTCAGGTTCTGTAGTGAGGCTTGTAAAGTCAATGACTCAACCCTTCCAGCATTTGCAACAGTGAAAAAACAGTTTACACACTATTTACACTGAATCAGAGATGCACCAATCTAGCAACTATATTGGCCAATATCATCTTGCAAATGCAATCTCTGTATCAGTCCAATTTCATTCCTATAACCAGTATTATATATTATTGTATCAAGCAATACAAGTGTAAGATGTTTTCTGTTACTTGTTTCAGGAAATCATTACAGTGTAGATAAAGGATTAGTCTTGTTGTTATAGCACTAGAGTGGGTTTTCCATCCACATTATCAGTAATAATGACATGGTATCATCCAAGAAGGCAGGTTTTAAACAAACTGACAGATTAGACTGATTTATTTGGCTGCGATTTGCAACATGATATTTTCTTTACAGTGTGTCAGTCATAGACTTTGTCACAGTCGACACAAGTGATACTGAATCATTAAATTCCAACTTAATTTCCAATGATTCTGTTGGATTAATTGCTACATCAACATTGGGTGATCTAACTATGAATGACCGAATCTGGTTAATCTGCATGGTTGAAATCTGGAAGCATGAAGATTTCATATGCTACTGAGCAACCTTCAGAGGAACATCCTGGTACACAGAACTACTTGCTTCTGGTTCAACTTTGATCCTCTGTGCTTGCTGGAAGATGGGTTCACTTAAAGTTTGACATCCAAGTGAAGATGGATTAACCTGGATCATGTAAACTGCCTGGCTGCTGGTGTGTCTTCCTCTGTTGGATGTCAAGATATCAGCTATACAATTTATCATAACTGGTTGCAATAATGGCCCAAACTACAGAAATATCACAGAATATAATCAACTTTAAACTTTAAATTTCAAAATTAGGGCTTTAAATAATGTCACGTTATTTTTACATGAAAGCTTAAAATGTGATTTGTTGATATCTTAAAGAATGCTCAATGATTTCCTCTATGTAAGGAAGGCTAGAGGGGACATAAATAAAAAAGGCTAATGAATCTTATTATTAACACATTTTTGGTCCATAATGTATGAAAATTACAGCTTTTCACAGCTGGAGCTGACATATTCAAACGTATCACAAAATAGACCTGTGATATGTCTCTTCTGGCTTTCTATACATATTAGAATTCATTACTTGTTTAGATGTTGTCTTTTATGAGTAAGGCTAGTGCTCAGTTGCACCAGTGTAACTCTAATGAGCACTGGCAGTTTCTTTTAGCCACGCAATAATGAAAAATCACCAGGATGCTTTGAAATATCCTGAGGTTGTCTCTAGCTACTCTAAGTTAGCAATTGTGGAAATGCTGCGGCAGCTAACGTTGTCATTTCTTATTGGGCCTCTGATAGCACAGAGTGATTCCCTTAATATAAAAATACTGTATATACAGGTGTTAGGGTTCAAATCCACCCTTTTTTTGAGAACAGTAGAAGAAAACGCACAGTCCTCTTCAGATTTGTGTCTTTTTCATGAGACTTCTGAAAAGGACATGTGTAATTAATTTTACTACTGTCTAAACGTTGTTGGCACTGTTGTCTTAGCCCAGAACTGAATTGAACTGTGTCTGATGGAAGTCACACTTCTATAAAAACTACTGTACAGGCACAATGGTAATGTGTTTAGTGGATACCAAACATATGTCCCTTTTAGTTCTCCATTATCAGTATGTTTGATTTTTTTTAACCCTTTTTTTTTGTTTCAAAATACAGCAGAAATACATCAAACAGCATTAGTATGGTGGTTTGATTGCTCTATAGGATGCATGTCTATATAAGAAAGTCTTCTCTGGCTACAGGGACATGATCCTGGGGTCAGCACAGAGCAAGAATCATGCACTCTTTTGTCTGTCCTGTCTAGAACTAACCAGGTCCTGTTGCCATCACCTCCTACTCCACCTCCTTCTTCTTGTCCCTCCTTTTTCCCCGGTTGCGTCTACAGGTGGGTGTCCTCCTCGTCAGGTATTTCCTCCTTCAGCAGGTTGTCAATAGGGACGATCCAGCTGTCGTTGAACTCTCCATTCAGAGTCACCTTCTTCTCCTGCATCTCTGGCTGCACCTCCATCACCTCTAGCGTGGGGTTGTCATGGTAACCATTCTCCACTGTATGCAGCTCCTCTGTCAGATGTTGCTGCAGAAAATAAGAGGACAAAGTCTTAGAAAATGATAGTCAAATTTTACACTGGCATAGTTTGGCAAGTATTTGGTCATAAAACAAATTGCTGGACAAATTAAAAAGGTGGCACGGTGGTGGCGGTTAGCACTGTTGCCTCACAGCAAGAAGGTCATGGGTTCATGACCCGTCAGGGACCTTTCTGTGTGGTGTTTGCATGTTTTCCCTTCCATGTTTTGCTTGCATGGGTTTACTCCGGTTTCCTACCACAGTCCAAAAAGATGCATGTTATGTTGATTGGTGACTGTAAAACTGCCTGTAGTGTGCAGAGTGTGTGAGGTTGTTTGGCTCTGTGTGTCTATATATGGCCCTGTGATGGACTGGTGACTGGTGTGGGTATAGATAATGGATGGATGGAGATTACAAAATTGACCAGATGATGGCGCTAGATGAACTATGATCGTTGAAGATATATATCTATTATATATAGATAATAATAATAATAATAGAAATGTGGGAAAAGGCACTCACCTGGTTCTCATTGTATGGCTTGCGATGGTGGGATGCACAGACAGTCAGGATAACAATCATGATAAGCAGAGCTCCACAGGAGGCCAGGATGGCTATCAGGGTTTTATTATCTGTTGCTTTCTTCAAGAAGAAACACAAAGTGTAAATAACTTCCCTTTCTTCAGCCTGTTAGTGTCCTTACACAGGAATTTGAGCCAGTAACCATGGACGTGACCACAACCTCCATATATTAACACTTACCTTGGTGATTTCATCATAATACTGTGTTGCCAGGGAGGTGTTCCCTGTAAGAGAAATTCAAATGCATTTGTTTGCAGATAAATAAAGGGGCAAAGGTGACTTTTGTAAATTGAATCTTGTGCTTTACCTTTGCCATTGATCTCAGCAGAGATAAATTTTACTTTGCCCTTTTCCTCCCTCCAGGTCAGGGTGCAGTTTCCTTCTATAAAATTCATCATCAGCCTGTTGCACACCTCCACCAGATCTTTGTCTTTATCGTTCTGAAGGTAAGATAACAAAACATCTTTAAACATCTTCCTACATAATTAAATCGATCAGCACCATCACATATTTTACTTTGCCAAGCCTCTGCTATAATGTTGGCAAGCATGAACGAGAATGACAGAGGTCGCAACTCAGGTCGTGTCTTCCTGTGCTCTGATGTGAGGGGTATTTGTGGTATATGATGGAAGCTGTGCAGACATTCAAAGAGAGAGAGAGGTGTGGGAATGAAGGAAACTAGTGAAAGGCAGGAAAGGTTCCCACTAAGACACTTTTTCCACTCAGTGACTGGAATTTCTTTTTCTTAATAGCGGACTGCACTGCTTCCTGTTCTGTGGCTAGAAACACAGAGTCTGGATGGCTCCACCCAGAACTCTGACCTGTGAAGGGAAGGAAATATTGGATTTGCTAATGTTGCTCTGTGTCTGCTGGATGTGTTAATTAGCAAATGTTATGTCTGATATTGTATAACAAAAATCTAATATCAGCATAATAAAGTAATAAAGTATATAGCTTCATTTTTAAAAGCCTAATTTCCCAAAGCAGCTTCTCACTGTAGTTTTTTAAATCAAATTTTACTCAAAAAGGAGGATATAGTGCATTTGTTGGGGACTATTTTCAGTGGTGGATTAATCCATATTTGTCTATAATGGCTCATTAGTATGTTTAAATAATTCTGGTCAACAATGGAGCCCTGTGGCACAGAGGGAGAAGAAACAAGGCTTTCTTAAACACAAAATATTTGTTAGCACCTCAAAGTCAGTGGTGGGTTGAATTTTAAACAATTATACAAAACTGCCAACCATGTCCTTCAAGACACTGTGTCTGCTGTGTCTTCTACCAGTTTGATTCAGTTCAAGTCAGTGCATGCATTAGCAATGATGCAAAAGGATGTGATAGTCCAATATTATAAAGGCAAAATGTCTTGTTTTTCTTCCTGCACAATTATTCTGGATGTTTAAAGTGAAGGGACCTGGAGGAAATGTCAGTAGAGGAAGGAGTGGAAGGGTGTTGGACTACTTCCACAAACACGACTATAACAGCGGTTTGGTGAGAGTTTGAGCAGAAACCAACTTTTTTGTTCACTTGTATTGTTTATATGCATAGAACCAACATGCAGCTGATTTAAAGATAGCCCACTAAGAATAAAGTAAAAACTTACCTCATGTCTGCTGTTTAGAGAATATTGCTGGGAAAAAAGTCAGAAAAAGCATGTAAGTTCAAAACAGCAATGGATTCATGTTTAAGTCGCTTTTCTGTAATATGCTATTGTAAAGGCAAGTGGAACATACTGCTCTTTTCTTTTTGATACAGTTTGTTACAGTACCTGCATCTTTACATCAGTGGAGGAGGTCACAGGGGGCCTGGGGGTTGTGGTGGTAGTGGAGGCAGCAGCAGCCGTTGGGGTGGGTTGCAGGGCCATGGTTCTGGTTGTGGTACTCATGTTGTTGTATGTAATGGACACGGTGTTGAGGGCACCAGTGGTCCCTGGGTTCTGCGATGGTTCTGTGATCCCTGATGCTGTCTGCTCAGTTCTTGCAGCTGAAACAGAAACAAATTGTTGTTTCCTCTGCACCTTCAGTTGTGGCATATGTTACACAGTCTCTTATTCCCTTACTCTTAGTCTCTAACTGCTTTATCAACATTTTATGGGGTTTTCTATAAATATCCTATAAAATAACAAGCCTGCCTTGGGAATGATGCAGGTATCTCTAAGCATCATCAAAGCTGCGCTGCTGGTGCTTCCGTTATGGACTATAAATGTTTTCAACTTTGACCTGTAATTAAACCAGTCAGTCGTGTCATGGTGGAAAAGTAGGTGCTGGCAGGGGAACCTACCTCCTGTTTTTCCGCTGGAAGTGATGGTGGTGTGGGATGTTGACAGTTCTGCTGTAGGGCTATTGGTTGGGTGCTTTGTGATGTTGCTTGCCACCATGTTTGCAGAAGTGGACACGTCTGTCCTTGAGGTGACACTGGGTCCAGAATCCTTTTGTGTCTGTTTTGTGGTAGTTTGCTGAGCTGTTGTAGTCAGGATAGTGGTCACAGTGGCCCTGGAGGTAGCATTATTCTTCACAGTAGTAGAGAAAATGGAGGCTGTACTCTGAGATGGAGATGGCGATGGATTGTTTGTGATGGTGGATGTTGTTTGTGGTGGGGGAGTGGTGGAAGCTCCAGGCTTGAGTGCAGCTACTGTTTTTGTTGTTATGGGTGCAGCAGTTGTCTGTGATAGTGGTGAGGTTTTATCAGTAATACTAACTGATGTAGGTGTTGTGTTATTGGTATTTACATGTGTGCTTTTGTTAGACTCAGGTGCCCTGGATGGCTTCATTGGTGCTGAAGGCGTCGAAATATTTTCTGAACAGACACTGTGACACAGGAAACCTAAAGAGGAAGAAAGCATGGGCTAAATGGGCAGCATCAAATTAATCCAAAGTGGCAAAGTATCTTATTTACTTAAATTTGCATGAACTACATTTTGATTGGCCACTTGAACAGAACAGCACAATGACAAAGTTACTCATTTGAAGAGGTGCCCACCTGATGAATCTAAATCTATTGTTCTGTCTCTTTTAGCTCTGTCTTTGGTCTCCATGTTTGGCTCATTAGCAGATAAATACTTCAGTATGTTCACCAGCTACTCACAAGACTTACTTCTATTGTACTATTCTTTTTGAGGTGCTATGAACAACCACTAAAATAAACCTCTGTTGAAGTGATCAGAGCACAAAAACAGGGTGTGCAATGAATTTAGAAGGAGGCAGTGCAAGTAGAATTGACAGACTACAGGTGGTGCTGTGTGTTTTGTGTGTTTCTGGAGGCTGTGTGGCGAGGAGTGTGGGGTGAGGTAAAAACAGCCTCGGTGCTGATAGCAGCAGCATTAGTGGGTGCTGTCGCCCGCTAAGAAGCAGATGCATCAGTGACATAGCAGGTCAACAGGGGTCACAGGCTGAGGGGAGAGCAGAAGGGATGGCTGGGCAGAAAGTAGAAGTACATATTTCTGAAGAAACGGTAACGTACTGGTAGTGCAGTGTGGTTAACATTAGCATTTAGAGCTTACTGTATCCATCAGCAGCCATGTGTCAACTTTGGAAAAAACATTGGACTTAAACAAGAGGAAATGTCACATCTCTGGGGCCATTTCTACAATCAGTAGCAACCATTATTTGTTTTTTATTTGTTTTACTTGGCTGAATACTCTCATAGAGCAGATGAGCTTGTTTAAGTTCAGTGTTTTTTCCAACAAGGTCTGGACAGCTGTGGGTGTGCCCAGAAGGCCTACTGGTAATATCAGGAACTCAAAAGAAGGAAATGAGGCAGATTAAGTGAATGTAGTTGCAAAAATGTTCATAGAAGGAGAAGTTCCTCAGAAAGTGAATTTTCTACGCTCTCAGAAGGTCACAGAACACTTGTCCTGTGTGTCCCAGCAATCAGCTCAGTCGAAGGGACTCCTCCGAGTGAAGAGCTCCGACAGTCTCACTCTCTTAATAACAAGGTTCAGGGCAGCAGGCTGAGGAGTGTGATAAGTGATGTGTCCCCTTGACCAAAACACACTTATCAGCTGCTTCCTAATGCTGTGTTCACATGCTGTGGGAATTACGGCTTCAACAACTTGTTACAATAAGCTGGAAGGGGAACTGCTGAAGGTTTGATGGACATTTTTCTACTGGTTAAAACACTGAGTTGCTCCATGAATCATTGTATTCAGGAGTAACTTAAAGGAGTCATGAAGCAAAACACATATTACATAACATAAATAGGATTTAGTTGTAATCATACATGTTGCTGGAACTATAGCTGTGTATAGGTGGTGGGGCTGTGAGCCATTGTTTTCTGGCTGTAGAGTCAGGCAGGGATTGTTTGCAGGGCTGTGGAAATGGGCTTTGGTTGCGGGTGTGGTGCTTATTGTGTGCAGCATCCTGTCCTGTTTACTATAAATAGAAAAAGAGGAGAAGATGGAGTTCTGCGTAACACAAAGTATTTGAAATTAAATTACGAGTAATGTGAAAGCTGTAAAAAGCCACTGTACACTATGAAACAGCAGACAGATCGGCCTGCTCAGTGCCTCCATCAGCCTGGGGTGTGCAGCTCTTGTGTAGACACTGCTGTTTGTCTCCTGGTGTGATCTACTCTGCTGGACCGTGTAGAGGCCAGACAGCACAGGGTGTGAGAACAGACCTGCTGTCCTTTCCCTGGCTCTTCTTTCTACTTCTTGGCTTACTTCAGCCACAGGAAACAGCTCTGTTGATTTGGACCTGTGAGACTTCTAATTTAGTGTAATAATAGAACTGAATGTTGGTATTCTGCCACATGTTTGTATTGTTCTCACTTTGGTTCAGCTATGAGTGGAATTAGTTGTTAATAGTGGCCACAGTGAGTACTTGGTGCTAAAAGCAGAACACGTCTGTCCACAGTGACCTAATCAGTGGATCAGTGACCTGTGGAGTGTGACACTGTGGGGGTCCTGTATGAACCACCATCCATACACACTGGGGTCGGAGGGTAGAGGCTGTTTGAATCATCTTCCCTTCCTGATTGTTGGGTTGTAAGCACATGCACCCAGGAACAAGGCCCCACACACTGAGACAGGGAGTAGATAAAAAAGCAGAGAAAAGGGGGACACTTTTATTGCTGTCTGTCTGAGCAAATACTGCTGATCAGAGTGGCTGGTAAACCTCAACCCCAGGAGCATTGGTGAGGTCCACAGCATGGGTCAGGTTCAATTCACACCAAGCTGGGAGGACTTGGCTTTGTGGAAAGGGACAACTCAGTTGAATCTATTCCTCCTAAAAGCTAATCCCAGAAATATTTACATAAGGCACAAAGTTCAAATACAACTTTGACCAAGTAGCATTCAGTCCTATTTATTCACAACTTCATTTTTTTTTGTTCATTTACTGCCTTTGTAAGGTCGTGTGATCTGGGGCCTTTTTTGTGGAGTTCAGGAGGATTCTTGCACTAGGATTGCACTATGTCATCCTCTTTCTGTTTGTAAATAAGGTTATGGCCCAGCTTGTGCATGTGTATTCATGGCAGCTATCCAGCCAGTTCTGCATCCAGCATGCCAGGCAGTCTGACGGTAACCCTGGTCTGGGTGTGAACATGCTGGGTGCCAAACAGAGCAGAGTAAATGCATAAATGTTACCTCAAAGCGCTGGCAGGAGAAAGCTGCCCCCTTAGCTTGGTGACAACCCACACAAAGGCCCCTCCTGCCCCACGTGTGTCCATGCAAGCATGGGCTACTCCCTCACCACAGACCCCTGCTGCAGCCGGGGCCTTTTAGGGATTCAGCCGCCCCCGTCCCTGTCCCATCGAGAGTGGTAATTCAGCTCTCCACGGGACTCGGGGTGTTGGGGGCGGGAGGGGGAAGGGATGAGTCTTTACTTTACATTGTGTGCTCCAGTGGAGGGAGGTGAGAAGCTGTGAATGTAAAAACACTTTGGTGGGAATAAAAGAGAGACAAGTGAAAGGGAGGAGGGAGTGCAGGGAGGGGTGAAAGGAGGGAAAGTGAAGAGGGATTTGAGACGCTGTATTTCTAACGGCCACATGGCACCGACTGACCGTTCACATATAATGTATACACACAAAACAGCACTCATGAACATATGTATTCCCTAGCCCCCTACCTAGACCTCAACCATCACAAGTAACTGTCTAACTCCAGTTCTTAGTTTAACCCTGATTCTATCTGAACCCTGAGACCAAGTCTCACAGTGATCTTCATATTTTATCAAATAACGGTACAATGACAGATTTGGGATTTTGGTGGGGATCAGCATGTATGTACTCTGGCAATGGCAAACAGCCATTTTCTGTTATCCTGTTTGTGTGTGTGTATGTGTGTGTGTGTAGGGGGAGTTCACACAAAGCGGTGAGGCAGATAAAATGTTTGCTGAGAAAGTAAGGAGGAAGAGATGAAGAGTGTTGAGGAATGAGGAGGCCTGGGGGAGATGGAGGGGGAGGAGGACGAGGCGAGTAAAGGTCCTTGACGGTACCAGTCACGGGCCTGATTAATGTGCACCTGGCTGTGCAACTTGGCATGCTGGGTGAAGCGCGGGAGTGAGAGGTTACAGCATGGGTGAGGGCGAACTGCTCCTTTATCTGCAGCATCAGACAGTGATGAAATGCTCAGCTTACAAAGAGCAGAGGTTCTTACATGGCAGCCATGCCTGCCCTTAAAAAACAAGATCCACTACTTCAGGACACAGTTCAGATGCAAAGGTGCCTCAGACGCTTTTATACACTTTTCTACTCAATCCAAGCTTCCCTGCATCTGAGTGGGAAGAGTTGACCCAAAGCCATCCCCTGCTACCATGCCCTCCCTGGGAACTGAACTGTTTATAATACATACATGTTTTTGCACCTATTCCTCTCCGTTCCATCCCATGTTCAGCTGCCAAAACAGACAGACACCTGGCAAATCCAGGCAGGGTCTCCCCCCAGCTGCTGGTGTCTGGACAGGCCATGAGTCCCTGCTGGCTCTTAATCTTGTAGGAAATGGTGTCATGAACCGGGAAACCCACAGGGCTTTGTGGGGACAGGAAGTTAGGAAGTCCTGGAGAGGGCTGATAAGTGATGATGCAGCACCTCTGACCAGAAAAACCAAAGTGTAACTTCTAGCTAGTTGCAGTTTGTAGTATTTACACTTTTGTTTTGGAATAAAAAGACAAGACGATAAGCAGCGTGCTTTAGAGGAGATGCTTTTGTTTGCCTCTGGACAGAGCCAGACCTGCTGTTCCCAGTCATTGTGCTAAGCTACACTGAGATATACTGTATAATGCAGTACAGGTACACAGCACTTTGTTCAGACTACAGCCTCCTAAATGCTCATACAGTTTGAACACTATCACCTTCATAAAGGAGGGTTTTCTGGAGGACTGTAGGATGAGGCTGATTCAGTGTTTGATAGATGTACACAATAAACTGTCAGCTGAGCATAAATTAGCATCGACAAGATCTTTTAATCTACATTTCAGCAAAAGGTCTTACTATTCTTTTAAATATTCTTCAAGCAGATGTGAGATCACTGTAAAAGTCCAGCAATGGCTCCTTTATAGTTTTCTAAGAGGAATACCTTCGTTCCAGTGCAACCTGCAGTCCACTGCTGAGCATCTGACCTCCACACACCGGGTCAAATGAGGACAGGTCAAAGCAAACTGAAAACCTTCTGCTTCAGCCTTCTGCTCTGCCTTTTCACAGATAGTCCAGTACAATTCATTCAGGAGCTACTTACTCAAACAGGCACAAAGTTACTTTCCACCTGAAACAATAATATACAATATACAACAGGTTTGCAACTGTGACAACATGGAGTTAAACATACAGAGACGGATGCACGCTGCCCTGCAAAAAATGTGTCAGGCCTGTATATTTTTGGATAAAATGCTGACAGTCTTCAGACTGTGTCTGGGGGTCTGTGTCGCATGTTTCTGTTTTCACACGCCCAAAAACAAATAAAAACCTCCCATCTGAATCCACATACTGTAGCGGTGAGAGAGCAGCAGGTGCATTATTAAAGAAAAACACTTTCCTTGCCTCTCAGCCGCAGAGGTCAGGGTGCACTTCATTATTCAGCTCATTCTGTCTTTCTGGATGAGGTCTTGGAAGATTGTGTGTGTGTGTGTGTGTGTGTGTGTGTTTGTTTTTGTGTGTATTTCGAGGGAGGGGGAATCAGGGAGGGCCTTCACTGTGGAATGGTGTGTATGTGTGTGTGTGTGTGTGTGTGTGTGTGTGTGTGTGTGTGTGTGTGTGGGCAAATGCTTCACCTCTGAGTCTTAGTATCTCCCATTAGGCGTGATTAGGGGCACTTTTCTAAGCGTTTCATCCGTCCACACAGTAATGGAGGGGCTCTGGCTTCCCAAGCAGGTCAACAGTAAGACAGGACAAGCTAATGGAGCCAATGAGAGTTTACCACCCTGGATTTGTGCACAGGTTAAAGTACTAAAACTAAGATTTTGTGTTCTTTTCTCTTCTTATTGTGTGAAGGAAAAAGGTGCAGCTTGTTCCTGCATTAAACATTGAGGTTATATGGTACAAATTTAGATGTTGGCAGGAGAACTGATGAAATCATTTTAAGTGGCTTAACCACTACATCCAACAGAGCAACGCCACTTAAAAACAGCTCTGCTGCTGCTTTTAAAGTAACTTTACAAACTAAAGTTACTAAACATATTAAATGTAATACATTGTTACCAAGTACTGGGATGCTATAGGGCTTGTTATTGACTTTTTACATTGATTTACTGTCAGTTCTGCATAATGAGTATTATTACTTCAGTTAGTTTAAAAGCTACATTATTAGTACATTAAGTACTATTTCAAATGCAGAACTTTCTTTGATACTGAGTGTTGCTCAATAAAACCTCAGAAAATCTGGTATTCAAATAAAAGTCTAGTCTGAGAGTCTTCTGTGCGCACCTGCTGCTGCACTCCTCACTGGCTCTATACGGTCCAGGTCTGATGCTGACGCACTTTTGCGCTTTCACTCACAGAGAGAAGTTCCGTCCGGGACGCACAGCCTCGTAAACGTTTATTAGTGAAAATAAAGTGGACTCACCGAGGGAAAGCAGCAGCCACGTGATCCTCATCGTCGCTCTCGTCTTGTTTCTGCTCGTTTCTTCAGCCTGACGCGTGTATCATTCATGCAGCGGCGCGCAGCTGCTCCTTAACTTTGTGCTGGGAGAGAGTCGCCGTCCTGTCACGCCTTTCTCCTTCAGTTTGTATCTCAGGCAAAATGATCCCGAGCAGCGTGTTGTTAAACTCTTCTTCTTTTACACTGAAAGCCAAGAATGCCTTTGTTTGCCTCTGCTGCGTCTTTCCCTCCTCTCCGGGCAGAGTTGGGGATTTGGGGGAAGAGTGTTTTTGCGGTCTCCTTGGCTGCACCGCTGTTACTCTGTGTCTCTCTACCCTCTCTCTCTCTCTCTCTCTCTCTCCCCCAGTGGCTTGCCGCTGTATTGAGCTCAGGCTGTGCACTCTCTCCTGCAGTGTGTTCAGCTGGTAGCAGTCAGTGCAGTGGTCCAGCCTCCCTTATCATGAGAAAGCAGGGGCAGACCCGGTCCAGTCCAGTCCCACAGCTCTGGACTCTCTGATGCCAGGACGTTTGTAAAAACAAAGGAAGCTGGGAGACAATGTGTCTCCCCCTGCTTTTTAATTCTTTCCTAAAATGGCCCATGACTCAAGGCCATGGGGTGAAGTCACATCAGGACTCGTTGTTTGAACACGGGAAAGACCAGTTTAGATTCACACAGGGAGCTTGTCTTCATCTCTGCATTTCAACACGATGCACTGATGGAGATGGATCCTGCTGGTCTTGTTCTGATGTGACTTTCTTGGTCAGCATATGAAAGACTCTGGCTTTGAAGCCTCATGACACGGTCGTCTGAAGACAGACATTCTCTCTCTCCATCAAGATTTCTTTCTAAAATATGGCATCAAGCCTTGCATTCCACTTCAGTATTAGCAGTGCTGCATAATAGGTTTAACATTCCCACTGAGATAATGGCTGAACTTCCACTACACTGGCAGTGCATTATAACTGGACTGGACAAAGACACTAACTGGGGATGCAGAGTTTAATTTACTCTAGAACAGGGCTTAATGGTTCAGCTGGCACTGTGTTTGACGTTTGGATTAAAGTCAGGAAGTCTGGGCAGATTGTTGCCCTGCAGGAAAATCCTAGTTGACTTAGTTACTTGTAGCCATGACAACAGATATTCACAAACGTCCCAGGAATTGCTTTCAGGACAGTCCATTCACTTAGCGCTGAAACTCTCTTTACTGATGGGCCATGGTCTCTGGAATGCTTATCAGTTTGAATGTATATTTAGTGTTTCAGTCAGGTGGAAGAGCAGTTGTAATGCTGAGTGTTTGTTGCAGAGAAGCACTGATGCAGGGGGCAGCTGCCCAGCAAAGGGTACAGGGTGACTGGAACATCTGGATTTACAAAGAGCAACAAGCAGGCATGTAGAGAGAGAAAAAAGAGATTTTAGATTTAAATATCAAAGATCATGCTCGCTAGGTCCCGTTCCTGGCATCGATTCCTTGTGTACTGTGAGGTTGGTCAGTGTTATCAGCAAAAGCTCTTCTTTCCCAAAGTGTATTTAATGGGGAAAAGCTGGTTGCAGCTCACCAGCACTGGACTCTGTAAGGGGCCATGACAATCTGGAGACCGGATGTAATCATTGAAAGTAGTCACGACGATGGGCGAGCTGAGTTGTCCCACAGACCAATCAGACGCATGTGGAGCCAGCAGCATGGATCCTGTTCTCAGAGTATTCCGATTTTCTGATTTTCTGTTTTTCTAACCATGATTGCTTAGACAGAAATTTGATAAAACAAGGCAAAATCTTAACTACACATAGATCTGAAAAATGAAACAGACCAACTCATAAGCATCACACATACCTTTCATGCTTGGATTTAATTAGATACTGCTCTGAATGTAAAGCACAACAACAACAAACATGTCCAATTTTTAAAAAAGGCTATACAATCATCTAACTGCCATTGTGCTCTTCGGGGACGTGATGCATGCTCCACTGGCTGTTGATGGGAAGTTTGGGAAAGAGCTCAGAGAGATAAGATCACGGGTGTGGAGGTTTTCTTGGGCGTTTCCTGCCACTGGAATAGTCCGAAGAGTTTCATTAATAATAAGCTTTAGACGTTCAGCTTCAGACACCTGCTCCCAACATCATGATTTGCATCTGTGATATCAGGACTGCTGTGTGTGTGTGTGTGTGTGTGTGTGTGTGTGAGAGAGGTCAGATGTTGCATGTGTGATTATGTTATGTCACAGTTATTTTGACTTACTAGCTGACAGATGCATTAGCTCACTAATAGCTTCTTGGACATTTGGGTGTAACAGTGGCTAAAGACCTATCAGAGATTAGGCCTGATATAGTGAAAGCCATTACAACTGATAGTGATTTGCAGTGTTCAGTGTTTACTTTAGTGAAAATAGCTATGCCACAATATATAACTACTTATTTATATGTAAAAGTCCTGGTTGAAGCAGCTGGGATCAGCATTTTTCTAATAGTGACTTTGCGTATGTGAAAGTAGTTGCTTGGTATGACACACACACTCTTTCAGCTCATTGTGTTGATCAGCTGACAAAGCCAATGTTCATTACCTGCCCAGCAGCAACCAGCACTTTGCTATTTGAGCTAAAAGAAGACGGGATATTGGACAGGTGGACACAAACACACACCAAATAGATGATGATGGTGTGTATGATCCTAAGGGGGAGGGCAGATGCTCAAACCACCTCAGTTTGTCGTGGTTCTACTCAGCAGGTCTGGCTCTGAGCTTTCAGATGTTTTATGTCTTCACCCTTTCTCTGAGGTTGAACCCAGAGACTACCTTAAGTAAACGTATTGCAGTCTCTAGGTAAGGGATCTCATGGTCGAGAGGCTTATGATCTGAGGTGAGGGTTATGTCGTGAACCGACCGGTAAATGAGGGCTATTTGGTCAGCATGCTCTCTATCTGCTGCTTTAGTAGAAGCGGTGGGGGCAGAGTCCCTCGTGTTTAGACTCTGACAGTCTTATTAGCACTGATGCATGTCTGAGTGTGCGCTTGCATGCATGGCTGCCGACAGCCATCCTAATTCCCTCAGCTGGTCACAGGAACACCATGTTAGTTTTAGTGCTTACAGGGCAGCTTGATCCTTGAGTTCATCATAGATTTCACCCTCCATTACCTCTATGTGGCCTGGATCAGGCCAGCTGGGCCCAAACTGGGACAGACAGTGTGTGAATTCACATCAGTGGTTCAATAACAGATGAAGAGAGGGAAGGATGTGTCATGGAGTTTCCTGAAATTGACTGAGTTTGTTTCTCCTGTCACTGGTCTGCCTGCAAGCTGTGACTCAGGAGTAGGAAGGCTGCTTTTCATCCACTTTGATGTTAATGTTGGCCCTTCACAGACTGCTGATCACAACCACTTTGTGTCCAAACCTGCTCACTGGCTTTTGCCACTGGCGGTTTTATAAATGACTCAAAGGCCCTCACTAATGCTGACACTTCATGCTGCTATTCAGTAGTTTAAATTTAGTTTAGTTTAAGATGAACACATTTACTGCCAAAACAAAACACAACAAAACTTTGCTTACTGTGTCGAAAAGGGACTAAACTAAAAACTATTTGTTTGAAGACAAAAACGTTTGCTCTGGATAATCGTGTTATGTTTTTTGTAATTTTGTCTCAGTTGTATACCTCTGGTGATCTTGGATGTCCATGTTAAATGCAATTAAGTTCCAAAAAGTGTATATTAAGAAAACAGCCTAGGTTTCAACCCAGACTTATTTTTGAATTTTAAGGCAAAACTCTGATCTATAAACACTGTGGACATCTATAAATGGGCCAAAGTCTAGCTATTAGTCGCTGGCTCTGATCCAGGAGAAATGAGGGCTGTGACAAGCCTCTGGTCACTGATGTTAGACTGTGGAGCTGAGACAAACTGTGTGCACTATAATAATGTACCAAGGCTTTTTTTGTTGTCATAAGGCTTCAGTTTTTAAACCTTCCTTCTCACGGTCCATCACAGCAGGACCCCTGTGACAGCCAGATCTATAGGTACAGTGGTACATGGTTAAAAAATTGTTCAGCATGATGTATTCACATTGTGTCCCCTTTTGAAAGGTGAACTTCTGTCTCAGCCAAGTATTAAAAGCTTTTTGCAATATTCCAGCTTTTTTGGATTGTGGTGTCACAAGCTTCAACTCAAACTGGCCGATGAGTCTGTATACCAGCCCAGCTTCAGTGGTCCTGGTATAAATATGTGTGTTAGTGTATTGTTAGAAAAGTGCTGGCACCGAGTCGAGCCCTCTCGTGTCCGGCGATTGGAATTCCTCAGCTGTGAGCTCAGCCGCTTGGTGCCGGCCAGCGCTCTGGAGGTTTAGTCCTCTCTGCTGGCCCAGGGCAGCACCCGCTTCCTCGCTTGCCTCATTAGCCTACTACAATCGGGCGGGCATGCCAGGAATTTGAGAGTGCATTCTTCTCTGTACCCCCCAAACTCCCCACCAGCAACCTCCTCAGCACCTTCTGGGTCTCCTTTAAGCACTCACTGCCCCCCCTACAATCACACACACACACACACACACACACACACACACACACACACACACACACATATACTCCTCCACAACTTGCATAGCATCCCCCTTACACATCTCCTCCCCCGAGCTCCACTTCTCATCCGATTCGCACCTCCCACTTTGGTGCTCCTCATTGCTTCTCTTCCATGCTATTACAGACCTTTCTGACATTCTCCTGAGACGTGGTACCAATCGCAGGGAGATAACATTCTTATCTTTTCTGTGATTTACTGCATTTTTTGTGTCTGCTGTGAGCAGATTTATTATGGGTACCTCTAACAACTGTCTGCAACAGTGAAAGTTTTCATTTCTTCTTGTACAGATTTGTCTGATAGTTATAACTCAAACTGTCAGTCCATCATTCAGGATGCAGTAATGTAATAACATCTGTGTTTGGTTTTTGCTGTATGAGTCAGTAAGATAAGTCTGGTTTTTCACAAAACGTTCACTTACCTTAAGAGAAGAGAGATTCTGTCCTCAATGGAAAACTGATCATTTAATTGTATGAGGTGTTCATGTGAGGGCCATCTGTTTACATCATTCACTTTGGTGGTTCGCTGCATGGATGACTGATATTTGCAGGAGTGATGAAGTGAGAATGCAGATTTTCCATCAGGAAACTATTGGTAAGTGTTTTCCTCTCTGCTCTGTGCAGTGTGTCTGGAATGGGTCGAGGCCTGACATGAGAGTACTGATAGGACACAGAACACTCCACACCTTATTATCAGAAGCCTGGTACCAAGTGGAGATGCAGCTGGAGTATCTGTATGTTAAGGACTCTGTGTGTGTGTCTTTCTGAAGGAGAGAGGGTTTGTGAAAGATTCAGTGACACAGGGCTCTGCTCTGAGCAAATGCCTCTTTCCTCTGCTTTGATTGTGAGAAGCTTTGTTCTCAGTCCTCCTTCCTTCTGTTCTCACAGCCACACAACCGTCTTCTCCTGTCAGAATAGATAGGGAGGATTAAAGGTCAAAGGTTACAGGGAGGAAGGAGGTGATGTAGGATGGGCTAGGAAGGGAATGGAAGGATGGAGGATGGTTTGCATGTGACCTGCAGGAACATTCTCCAGATGTGGGGTCTGACAGGAAGCTATTGGGCTGAGGAGCCTCAGAGGAATCAGTGACAGCAGATACCTCTATCTGCGTGTGATAGGGTGCACAGAGCACAGACTTATCTGAAGGTGCTGCTATATGGTTACATCTCTGACTGACACTGCAATCTGTTAGTCAGATCCACAGCAGACAGAAACTAGATTGTACTTGTTCCTTCATTTTCTCAGCAAAACTGGGATCCTTCAGTTTGAACGCGTCCACTGATGTCCACTTTATCAGGATAACATTTCAAAAAGTTTAGTATCTACACACAAATTTCAGTGCCGTAGAGCTGTAAAATGATTTTTGCTATAAACATGAGAGAATTCTTTTTCTCATCCATCAGGCACAACAACGAAGCTCTGGTTCCTCTCACCAACACTCTATGGGTAAAGTGGCTTTACTCATTTGTTCTGGTGTTTTTTGACTAAGTTGCATGGTCTTAATCAGCAGAGAAGGTTTTCCCAGTCCCAACAAAGACAAAGCAGCTTTATTATATAGCACATTTCAAACACATATGTGGTTCAAAGTACATTACAGAGGAAACAATGAGCATTAAAACCAGAATAAATCAATGATAAAAAATAAAAGGAGAAAAAATACTATTAAAAATACTATAATGAAATTTAAAAAATAAAATTAAAAATAAAAGGGTGCAGTCACAGCACACCAATAACTTGTGAGTTTGTTTGTCTTGAAGGCAACAGAGGAAACAAAAGTGCAGCACAGAAACCAATCAATCAGTGGCACAGGAAAAGACTTCTCTGTTTAGGTTTGAGAGAGGCTGGAGTTCGGGCACATTTTTGTCATCAGGAAGCTGGTTCTAGCTGCGTGCAGGGGTTCCACCATGCAGCTCACTGCTTCTTAAAGATCGACCTGTTCTGCTAGGTTTGTTTTCTTCTTTTCTTAAGTGGTGTGTTTGCTACATCCACAGTAGGTGTTTTTTGTTGATGTTTCTTCACGCATCATGACCAAATATCAAATCTGAACACAATTTTTATCAAAGAAAATGAGCTGAATCAGTGTGATTATCTCCTGCTCCCAAGGGGAAGCTCATTTTTAAAATTTTAATTACATCACCATTACATCGCGTTATTTAGCACCACCTTCAGGATGAACTTACTCACTACATATTCGCTACATGGTCTGCAAGAGCAGCACCAGCACTTTGTCCATTAGCTTCAGCTTTTTGTGTAATGTTGTGTAATAACTGTGATGTTATTAGGTGGAGTGAAAGAATCCACAGTAAAACTTGAACTTGGACTTTGAGAGGGTTTGCTGTTATTTATAGAGTGCCTTAAATACAACAAAGAGATGGGTGGTGGAGGAGGAACACACAAAGGGGTAAAACTGCAGAAAAGGAAGGGAAAGGAAAGGGTGGTGGCTGGGTTGTGTGTCTTTGTTGGGAGTAGCTCCTCAGACAGAACATCGATGTGCAGCCAGTTCATTGTGTGTGTGTCTGTCTGTCTCTGAAGGTATGTAGGAGCCTGTGGGTGGACACTGCCGTGTGCTGTTTATTCACAGAGTGGGAGCAGCTCAGGAAACAGCCAACGAGAGCTTCCTGGGGAAAAAGGCTACGGGTGATCCCTGCTGTTCTATAGGAGGAAATGAACTACTTGGGTGTGGGCTTGGTGGAGACCACTTCTGGCCCAGGGACTCAGAGGTCAGGTCACCTGCAGAAAATGTAACATTTTACACTTACATTATGTGTACAGTGACATATTTAGCTCAAGAGTGACTGTATAGACCATAACGCCTATTGTCAGTGAATGACCAAGACTGAAAGAAACAAATTGGAAGACAAAAAACTCAAGGAGCTCTGACCTTTGTACAAAGAGGTACAAATGGTCAATACCACACATTTGCTCAAATGTGAATACAGAATCTATTTCTTATCCTGTTCACATGTTGGAACTTCTTGTGTTTCTAAATCCTCAGACGTTATGATTATTTATTAAAACTTCCAGCCAGTCCAGGAAATGAGTCCAAATGGATGGCAGGTCTTAAGACACAGGTAGAAATGTCTGGACTGCACATGCACAGAGCAAGACAAATGATATGACAGGGGTGAGAGGACAAAAACCTTTAATGGAGATGGGCAGGAAAGGTGAGCAGGTGGATGTGGGGTACAGGTGAGTGGGACATGGAGGAAAGTCTAAACCGTTCAAAATAAAGGTGGATCAAAGTCAGCCATGAGAGAAAAAGTGGCAACATTCAGGCTGACATTTCTGTTTGGTTTCCTTCCAGTTAACTCCCGAGTCGGAGGGAAGAGTCCAACAGGCCAGAGGGATTGATTATTGGTGGGTTTATGAGGAAAGTCAGGGGTCTCTCCTCTTTCCATATACTATGCATTCTTTTTCACTGCTGTTGTGTATGGAGTCAGCACAGGGTTTGGAAAGTTCACACATGTCAAAAGAACAACTGACGTAAGTTAAGTTGTTGTTTAACTACATTTATCAGCATTCTGGCTCAGCAGCAGCTGTTTCAACACAATCTTTCTCCCTGCGTTCTCTTATGATGATGCATTCACTGACACCTAGCCTGAACTTTAAATTCATCACTCACGTGCACGGCAGACACACACACGGATGGTGACAGAAGGCTGGTCATGATTGAGGCGGCTAACTGGATCCGCTCTCTGCTGGACTCTGACGTCCTCCTTTCTCAGATGTCGGGTTGGACCTGCAGGACTAGAACAGTGTTGAAGGATTCACTACTGATTACACACATAACCCAGCTGCTGTCTATTGATGTCTTCTACCTGTATCCAACGGAAGTACCGTATGTATGTTTATGTAATATTATACACTTTAAACATTTATTTTGTTTCAGCTTCAAAGAAGGAGTGTGTGTACAAATTAATATCCCAATGAAAGAGTGTTGAGCCACATCACTTCTATTCAGCAGTGTCTCTGCTTGTTACAGGATTATGGAGCTGTGAAGGTGATTTCCACTGAGCAGAACAGTTCCACAGACAGCCCTGATGTCCTCCAGATACAGCTGCTCATTTAGAGCACAGTATTGTGACTCAGTAATAATAATTATTTCCCCATTAGAGCAAGTCATACAGACGTTTGACCACAAGATGGGAGTGTTTTGCAAAAAAAAAAAAAAAAAGCTGAAGCTGAAGCTGAAGCTGAAGCTGAAGCTGAAGCTGAAGCTGTGCTTCATTTATTGCCCTTTATCCTCTTACTCTCCATCTTCTCCTGTTCTGCTTGTTTTGGTCACCACACTGCACCACTGCTACCTCGGGTCTATACTTCAACACTTTTGTACACTTCTGTTTATCCTGCTGGTTTCTGTTTACTCTTTGAGGTATACAAAAAAAAAAAAGAAAAATCACTGCTTCAGACTCATTCCTGTGCATGTGTGTAGACATTTAAGCCTTCTGTGTGTTTTAATTCATTTTTGAGTTGCATTCTATTCGGCCTTTGGAGCTCCTACCCCCTCTGAGGACCACTTCTCCTCTAGAGGTCTGTGAGCTACTGTGCTCTGTGGTCAGGTCACACACACCTCACACTTGTCAATGATGCTTAGACCTGTTTGAGTGACATGGCACTATGGTGTTCTACTGGATGGTGCATGGTGTCTTGGGCTGCATGTGTTTGTTGCCAAATAATTTGATTGTTGGTAAGTGTGGTAAATAAAATTTGTAAATTCTGGAAAATGCTTATTGCTCAATGCTCAGTACAAAAGCCAAAGCTATAAAAGCCACATGATGTAAAGGAGAAAAACAACAAATCCTTATTTCTGTAAAGCAAGTCAGACACATGGCAGTTTTGCTTAAAATCAAATTATATAAATAGACAAGTATTTGCACATTAATTTCTGAGCTGTCGAATAATCATTGTAGAAAGGGTTGAGCCAAGACTGACTTTTTTGTTTTGTTTTTTTAAAGTGGCCTAATGATGGAGAAAACAGCTAAACTAACATTGTACTATTGAAAATAGAAAACCTTCCCAGTGTGTATGAGAACAAACCGTCTTTTCTGGACACTATGTACATGTTTTATCTAAAACACATCTCAGCAGTCCTCTGCATCACAAAGCTGCTCACACACCGTCCCAAACTTACCACTGATAACGTAACGTCACGTGTTTTCAGTTTGTTTCTGCTTTCAGGTGCAGAGAGTTCAGCTACACATGGATGAATACAGGAAGTTACAGCTCAGTTCACCAAACATCACATCCTATAAACCAAGGTTGTTTATGTGATAAATGAAAAAGGAGGAAATAGAAACATTAAGTTTGAAGTTTTATTCAAAGGTTTTACATAACATTAAAGCACATGGTAAATTGTGTGAACTTACAAAAGAGCTGCATGATCTGATGTGACAACTTAGCTTCTCTCAGTTCAGAGATCTTCAAAAATAAGTTTCCAATACCAGACTTTCCTTTTTTAACCACCCTCCCCACAAAGAAAAAAAAAAAGCATAAAAACAAACACATGAACAAACACGCACAAAAACAATTTAACCACTAGACCATGTAATAAGACTAGCCTTTACAATAAAGCCTCAGATTTCCCAGCTGGTTTGGATACAATCCAAAACATTTGGTACCTCACAACTAAAAACTACACTTTCTACTCAACAGGTAGTGACTCCTCTGTACACCCAGGTTTGTGCAGATGCCTCTCCCCTCCCTCCCTGTCCGCCTGACAACTTGTACCCAGTGGTGGGCTCAGAGGGCATCTGGTGAGTGCGGGCCCAGTGTAAAGCCACAGTGTTCAGGCTCGGAGTAAGGCCTCGTCATGAGAACTGGATCTGTTGTACGGTGGGAATCTGAAACACACAGTTCAGTTGGAAATGGTCGCATCACTTTCTGAATAATCCTGGTTAGTACTGGAACTCTCAAAGTGGTGAAGCATGCAAACCACCCCCAGCTGAGATCTGCTGCGGTGTGGGCCATACCTGTTGATATGAGGTGGTGTACACCATGACGTTCTGCTGCTGTCCATCTGCTGTGATGATGCCAGCTGGCAGTGGATTTGCTGATATGAATTGAAAGTGAATTTTAATGAGAATGAAAAGGTTTAGACCATAGACTAATTGAACAAATAGTCCTGTGCTTACTGAAGCTTTCGTCTGTGAGCTCCTCCCCTAGGCTTTCTCCCACTCCCACTCCGGGAACGCCCTTCTCTCCCTTCATTGCCTGGGAAAGCAGTAGAACCATCTGTTCATCAGCTCGTTTCATTTTCATTTGATAGCTGCCACATTTTCAGTAAGATGCCTTGGTGTCTCACCTCTCTGAACTTCTGCAGGTAGAGCTTCAGCGGCTCCACGTACATGTCGAAGCCCAGCGTGGACATGGCGAATAGTATGTCCTCGCCATTGATGGTCTTCCTCTTCTCCTGGTGGCAGCGCTCGCTTGCCTCTGATGTGATGAAGCTGATGAACTCACTCACACACTCCTGCACACACTCTTTGGCATCTTTTGCAATCTGTGTAAAAGACACACAAGTGAAAGTTAATGTCACCAAAGAATAAACAGCCTCAGGTTTTTTGCAGTTAAAAAGACTGTTGTGTTTCTATGTAAAATTTTGAAATAATACTTTATCATTATTTGACAATTTCTCATAACAGCTGTATTTGTAGAGCTCTAACAAATAAAAATAAAAAATTTTTTTTAACATAAAGTCAAATATGATCAGTATTGCTGTGATAAACTAATTACCCAACATCATATAAAACGCTAACAAAGTATTCATAATGAAACAGATTATTCGTTACTCTGCCTCACAAACCTTTCCAGTCTGAGGGACAGCGTTCTTCATGATGCGAGCCACGTTGGCAATAGGAAGATAGATGTCCTGCTCCCTGTAGTTCTCCTTCACCCCGCTGTCATCATGGTCATTCAGACTATCGTCTGCATCATCTACAGGAGACAAACACACACAATCAGCTCTTCACTGCCAACAGTAATGCTCGATCTCACACCAGCTATATTTTGTGTGCTCCCTCACTGTCTTGAGACTGAAGAACATAGTGACTGGGCGCCATGTACTCTCCAGTGATGCCCAGCTGGGAGGCGTCGGTGGTTGAGCTGTCTCCATCCATCTGTAACACACAGAGACTTCATTAACTATGTGAAGGAACAGCAGCCCCCCTGCAGCACACTAGACAGCTGGAAAATCATGCAGAGAAGCAGACGCTCAAATACACTTAGGTATTTTTTAGCTCCTCTAACATGACAATTTGCTGCTTTTCTTTGTTTCTTATGTTTGTCACATCATTATAAATGTTTGATTACCACATTTGAGTTATTTGCTAAAAATGCATTAATGTATATATAATCTGTTTATGTATACACACAAATTGAAATGCCATTGCCTGTGCAAGCGTATCCAAACTTTTGACAGGTACTGTACTATAATATTCACATAAAAAAATATCGGCCGATATATTGATATTGGATTTTTTTTCTTTTCTTTGTAATATCAGTATCGGCCCCAAAACACCTATATCGGTCGGGCTCTACAAAAGAGCCTTAACTATTTTCTGTCAGTACTTTGCAAGAACAAACGCATATATAGTGCTGTGCAAATCCAGATTCATTCTGTGGTAAATGAACCGATGACCTGACCCACAGAACTCTGATCGCAGCATCATGGAGTCATTGTGGTTCTGCAACATGCTTGGATTCATTATGATACAGCCTGAAGAGACACAACCACTGTGTTATTCTTCACTGTACTTTGAGGGTTCAAACCTTTGTCGACCAGTGAGTTTTTGTTTTTGTGAGTTCACACTTCTGGTCTGCACCAACATGCTGGACAAATAACAGCATGGGAAACTCGGTTAAACAAGCGGGTCTGGTAACTACTGTACCAAGTGTTGCACATCATTATATTTGCATTTAAAACATGACATGTAGCTTACAGCTAGCGATTAGCGACGTGGCCCGTTTTACACGGTTTTTCGAAGTGGAGAGAGAAAGCTGCTAAAACACGTCAGCTTAGTAGGCAGTTTGTAGACTGACTGTGGACTCCGGGACTGCTTACCTTAGCTAACCTAACGTTAGATGTGTTAAAGGTTAGCATCGTTACATGGGAAATGGGGCTAATTAGCTAAGCTAGCTGTAAGGCGCTAAATACAATCCTCCGATTAGCTGTGTTTAGCTAACTCTAGCTAACTAGCAGCTGTCAACAAGAGTAACTACGTGACATAGTTAGCTAAGGTTGGCTAGCTTGATGTTAATCAACAAACGAAACTTAACTAGCTGTTTCTAACCAGACGAACATAATAAAATGAGGCTGTCCAGTGGGCTGTTACCTTCCACTGTTAACCTAACGTTATTTAGGTACATGGCGTCCCTTGAATAAACTCTCATTGTGAATCCAGCCAGACTGCGTTAGCCCGGTCTTTGTCGTAGAGAGCACAGCAAGACGTGGCCTCGGCCCAAATCTTAAACACTGTTTTTTCAAGTTTCTCCCGCCGGACACTTCCTGATGAGCATCCCTCGTTCACCCAGATAACAAATAAAAAAATCTGACAGAGACGGACATTTCCATTCGAGCTAACGAGAAATCGGTTAGCAATCATTGGCCGAAGCCAGGCACAAACCTGCAATGAAGCCCTGGTTGGTTACCTTCCTCAGACGGCTGTTTGGTTGGACAGAAAATGGCTGCGAAAGGACCAGTCCCAGCGCGGAGCCACGGCTGCAGTACCGCCATTGACCGGCAGGGGCCAGCGCTGCGTTCAAGGCTCCTCACGGCTGCTATCACAGGCTTGAAGCAGCTGAAATATAATGTGAGCTCAACTGTCAAAGTGTAAACAGTGTGGTAGATAATTTCAACGATGTGTTTGAACACGTGGACTTAGTCATTGTCATAATCATAGTCTGCTCGAAAACGACAGAATGAAGACAAACTACACATCACACATCGATTCATATTCATTCAGCTGTAATAACAAAGAAACTTATACAGCAATTTGTTCTTCAGGTTTTGTGGGTCTATGTACAGCATTACGGCAGAGATGTGGATATAACACGAAATTAGTTTTTCCATAGGAACATCGTTTGCGTAGCTTAATAGCACGGAATTTTCAAAATTCCTACACTTAAGGCGACATGAGAACGCAACTCTTGAAGCCATGAATTGCCATGCCTTGAATGTGTCACCCTCCCTACGCTTTTTAAACCTTATTCAGTATTACCTACTGAAAACTTTTAAATACCACCAAATACAATTAAAATGAGACATTTGACTTTGAAAACAACCTTTTCTCAATTTATGTGGTATAAATAAAAATTTATAAAATTATAATATTATTATAAAATTAATTTATTGTATAATAACTCCTGCTTCCCTCACATTAGTTAGAGCACACCAACTCATACTCATAATTACTGCTAATTTTGTCAGTGACTGTTAATTTTGCCAAAAGCACAGCTTAGATAATTATCCTATTAATGGGCTTTATGATAATGCGATGATCTGTGAGCAGCTCTAGAGGAAAATGGAAAGGACAATTGTTAACCCCGGTGAATATTTAATTTCTGTCCTCTCAGCTGCTGTCTGGCACTGTAGTTCTCCTGTAGTTGCCCTGTTTTTCTCTTGCCTCGCTTCTTTAGGAAGCTGTGGCTGCTGATCCTTGACTTCAGGGCTCCCTCTCAATTGAGAAGGACAAGTATTTAATTCTGAACAGTTAAAGAGACATAATAATCATTCTCTTCCTTTATGTTCTATAGATATTGAATGTGAGGTATGATAGTACGTTCCCATCCTCATTTATGGTCATGAGCTTTGGGTCATGACCGAAAGGACAAGATCTCGGATAAAGCAAGCTGAAATAAGATCTCTTCGCAGGGTGGCCAGGTGCTCCCTTAGAAATAGGATGAGGAACTCAGAATAGAGTCGCTACTCATCCACATCGAGAGGAACCAGCTGAGCATCTGTTCCGGATGTCTCCTGGAGGGACTATGTCTCTCGGCTGGCCTGGGAACGCCTCGGTGTCCCCGAGCCGGAGGAAACGTCCAGGGAGAAGGAAGTCTGGGCATCCCTGCTTAGGCTACTGCCCCCACGACCCGTTGCCCGTGGATAAGCGGAAGAAAATGGATGGATGGGTATGAAACTAGTTGTAGTGTCACTGTTTTATTGGGGACTGTTTTTTATATTTGGAAATTCCATTGGGACTTAGTTTTTTTCTCTACCATATTTGTTTTATTTGATCTTTCTTCCTTTTCTTTCCTTTAATATGTTTTCATTTCCCTTTCCTTCTCTCCAGAGCTGGCAGAAATTTCTACATCAACCATCACTCCTGGTATTATTAGAGTTTTAAAAAAATGGCTGGAGGCCTTTAATGCAGAAATCAAAACAAATTTGTGCCATTTCAGTTAACAAATAAATAGCAAAGTGAAATCTAAGCAGGTTAGTGTAATGCTAGTGTGTATTTGTTTCATTTCAGTGTCACATGACTGGAGTGAGCTGGTGCTTATGAGGTCTTATGGTGTGGAAATGAAGAGGTGTGGAGTCTTTTACCTCATGCTGCCTGGGGGATAGTGAAGGTAAATACTGTAAACACTGTGAGACTTCACTCCCCCAGAGTGTCTAACCATGACTTTCCTAGACCAGAAAACCATTTGTAAACTGCACTTAGTATTTCTACAAGTACATATAGCACCAAAACATGTGGCAACAAGCCTCCTCTCTCTCATGTTCTTCAAGGTTCAACTTCTCCCTGGTTTTTGTTGATCACTTATATATTCTTATTCCAATGATGAAACTCTTGGATTAAATGATTTTAAGTGATCGTCTCCTCAAAAGCATGTGGTTGGGATTCTGTGTGGTGGGTCATGAGGTTGGGACACCATTGCTCAATCGAGCACAGCAGTCAGAAGGTTTGTTTCCTGCTGCAGTCAGACTTGAACATTTCCAGTCTGCATGAGGTGCTTCTTATTTAAACATCATAAATATAGAACTCATTCCTTGGTGAACCATCTGCCACAATGCTGCTTCAGTGGCAGTGTTTGGATGGCCCCTATGTGCTGGAGATATTGTCCAGTGATGAAATGGGCCAGCCAACCTGGATCATGCCAGGTGAGAATTCCTTTGACATCAGTGTTTCCTCTAAAAAGCAGGAGTGAATCAATGCTATGAAGGCACAAAATGGCTATGGGTTGCTTTTGGCACCTACTGATTCTTTTTCCAGCAATGTTATTAATTCAGTACCACCTTCATGATGTCTTGTCACACTCTGTTTTGAGATATTATCGTGTTCAACCTTTGAAAAAGCTCTGCTTTCTGGGGTCAGTGCCAAGGCAGCACAGTCAAGTGAGTACCCAGCTCTGAACGCTGCCTTTGTGAATTATTCATGAGCAATTTTTAATAAACCCAGTGTGAGACTGACCCCACGGTACATGAGCAGGTTAATGCTTGACATTTTCTAAACCTAATTAATAAGACATTCAATGGAATATTAGAGAGTGGTCACTGGTCCGGAGGATGTCAGCTAAGATGGGGTTTGGGGATGCTGAATAATGGCTGACCAAAGATCCCTCTGCTGGACTGTCTTTAAATCATGACAGTATGCTTTAAAGGCCAAAAGCAGCTATGTGCTCACGAATGTTGTCCCATTCTTGCCTGATACAGCTTTCTAACTGCTCAACAGTCCTTGGTCTTCTTTGACGTATTTTTCATCAAGGCCTTCCTTGAAAAGATGTCATCTGGATGGGATGCTCTAAAGCCACAGACCATTTTACACAAACTTTGGCTCATAGAAGACAGTGCCGTTTCTGAATCATGTTGGTATATGGCTTCTTCTTTGCATGATAGAGCTTTAACTTGCATTTTTTGATGGGACAGTGATCTGTGTTCACAGATAGTGATTTTTGGAAGTATTTCTGAGCCCATGCAGTGATGTTCATCACAGAATCATGCCTGTTTTTAATGCAGTGCTGTCTGACGGACAGAAGATCATTGGTATTCAGTATTGTGTTTCCTTGACCTTTGTGCACAGAGGTATCCCCAGATTCTCTGAAACTTTTGATAATATTATGTACAGTAGAGGATGATATATTTAAAGTCTGTATAATTTTTGTTGAGGAAAATTATTCTGAAATTATTCAATAATTCATAGACGTAGCTTTTCACAGTTTAATGAACCTCTGCCCATCTTTACTGTGACTCTCTAAGATGCTCTTTTTATACCCAGACATGTCACTGACCTGTTGCCAATTAACTTAAGAAAACTTGCTCATATTAGATTGTATGCCACTGTTGTTAGTATACCTGACGTGTACTTTTTTTTCTGTATTTGCTGTCATTTTAACCTTAGACTGAACTATGTTGCAGTTTTTTTGAATGGCGTTTCTGCATGATACAGATCCTTTTATTTTGCTTGCCTTATGTTTCTTTAAAAAGTCACACCTCAACATGCTGACAGCCAGACCTGTTTTATAGATGACAAAGCCACTAGCTGCCAATCACAATAACATGGCATACCTCTAAGGCAGTGTTTTTAATTGTGGAAAGATGACTTAGGATTTTAAAGCCACTATGTGCAGAATTCTGAAATTGATCAGTGAATCCAGTGACTTAAATGTAATAATTATGTAAGGCCGCAGAGTGGATTCTGCAGGTGTCCCTGGTTCTGCAGGTGTCCCTGGTCCTGGAGCTGTTTATCGCTGATGTGCAGTTACTGGCCCCACCAACCTGCAGTGTCTATTTGTTGTTTATTGTTGCTGTTCTTTTCTTTCTGCTCTATCCACTCACCCCAACCGGTCGAGGCAGATGGCCGCCCAAACTGAGCCCGGTTCTGCTGGAGGTTTTTTCTTCCGTTAAAGGGAGTTTTTCCTCTCCACTGTCGCCAAGTGCTGCTCATAAGGGAATTGTTGGGTTTTTAGTTTTAGTTTTTGTAAAGTGCCTTGAGATGATTTGTATTGTGATTTGGCGCTATACAAATAAAATTGAATTGAATTGAATTGAATTGGATCACTCACTTCAAGTTGGGAATGAGATGCAACCTAGGCGGGATGAGTTTATTGGGCTGTTGTTCGTAAGTTGGGTTGAGCTGCAGCATGTGATTGACAGGCAGATTGGTGCAGCATCAGCATAAAAACAGGGGCTGTACTGGACCACTGTGGTGAAGAGGGAGTGAGCCACAAAGCAGCTTTAAGTGATCAGAGTTATTTACAAGATACTGTAATGGTCATGAGCAGAACTTGGATTTCCAGCATTTTAAATGATATGAGTCACTTTGGTTTAGGCTATTGTTATTTAGCAGAGGCCAAAATAAGTAATTTCTTCACATTCTCCAGCAGATGGAGGGAAGTACAGTGTCTCTGCCTGCTGACATACTGTATACTGATAAGGTATGGGTCTGTCTTTTCCATAGGTGCTCATCTCATTGACGCATATGTCTAAGGCCTTGATGTCCTGGGGAGTAGAGAATGAGGTTATTGCCTGCCTGTCAGTTGCAGTTACTGACAACAACTGTTTATGTCTGTTCCGTTTTTTAGTTTGCTTACATTTCTAAGTGTTTGCTTCAACCATAATTTATAAATACAGAACCCCACTGATGCATTTTATAACTCTCAAAGTTAGATAAGATGTTCTCTCAGGTTGTGTGTTTGAAAGCTGCTGTACGCTTTAAGTAGCAGCGTTTGTAAAGGCTGCAGGAGAGTGATAAGACTGGGATTTGATGCATTTACATGGAGTATAAGTTGAGGTTTATATTCACCTGCTGTGGCACAGGCTCCAGGGGTAAGACAGCCTTTATATCATAATGGAATTACCAAAAAGAAGGTTAACTGGAGAATGCTCTTGGTTTAATTAAAGTGTACAGTGTTTTTATTGAGACAATAGGCCACAGTTATTGATGTCAGGAACTGTGTCTTTTATCATTATTATTATACTCACTTGTTTTATTTTTCCCAGGTTTCTTGTGCCTCCAAGTATAGCATCCATCTTGAAAGAACTGTTAAATATTCATTTGGATCATTAAGTCTCTGATACAAATGAATGCAGGGACAGGAGCGTGGAGATTTGTTAAAAGTTAGTTGCTTAACCTCAGAGTTTTTCCCATCACTTCAGCTCTACACTCTGCATTAATGTTTCTGCTTTATATCTGTGTACATGTCCTGTGCAGGGCTGACATCTGAGTTCTCATGCTGTGTTGATGCTTTTCAGAAGTCCAGATGTTCTTCTTCACCCCATGTTAATGTCTGTACTGCATTCTGCTGTGGTGTGCTGTACATTAAAATTAGGCCCATTTTCTGAGTTTCTCCTCCAGACCCCCTTGTCATTCCGTCCCTGGCAGACCTCCTTGTGCAATTAAAGCATATATAAGCAAATATATATATCAGGAAACATGCACAAGAACGTTCTTTACCAAATATCATTCATGCACAATTTGATTAAATCAAAGCAGCTTTTATGCTGGTAAGGTCTGTCACCAAGACTGAACTGACTTCTGTGCAGTGTATGCTCTTCCACCACTAGGTGGCACTGGAGTTTTGCAGGTAAAAGAAGCAAGGCTTAAAGACTTCAGTCAGCCTGGGAAGAAAAAGAAAAGTCAGACTGGGACATGTTAGTTAATACTACCAAGAGGTCAGTGGTGGAATAAGTAAGATTAAAGGGTTTGAGTTTTAATAATATGTCAATAAAAGTGAAAAATCTGTATTGAACAATGTTACTCAGCAACTTGACTGAATTATTATTGGGGTTGTTAAAATATGCGAGTATCATTTACATTTTGACAAAGTACAAAGTACGTTTTGTACCTTCATTACCATCATAGTTAAAATTGTACACATAAGATTTGGATTGGATGGATGTTTTTTTTTTGTTTCTTTTGTCGTTGCTTACATTAGTAGCAAGTAAAAGATCTTTCCAACATTGACGACATTTCAGAGAAAACTTATATTTCACTGTACTACCTGCTTTGGCTTTCCAAAAACCAAACCATTCCAAAACCATTATTATATTCCCCTTGTTGTATTCCTGTCTTTTCCTAATGGAGATGGTTTCATAGAAGCGCACATCTGGACGCTCTCATTTCCTCCGAGTAGGGGTGTCGTCAGGCCTTCCCTGCCCTCCCCCCTCCCGCAGCCCAGTAGTGGTACGCTCCGTGTTGGATGCGTTCAGCTCATTGACCGGAGGACAATCCTCATCAGTACCAGCAGAGCCCCGGAACTTCCAACAGACCGGTCCTTCACTCCCCCTCCAGTCTCTCCGTCCCGCCATGAAACAGACTCTGAGCGACCTGATGAGGATGAGCAGGATATGCCGGATGGTTTTTGCCACTTGTTTGGGATCCTTTATTCTGGTCATCTTTTATTTCCAAAGTATGTTCCAACCAGGTAGGACCTGCCGCCTGTCTTCTCTCGCGCATGTGTGTGTGTGTGTGTGTGTGTGTGTGTGTACAGCCATGTGTGTGTATTGATTTATGGCATCTTGTCTGGCAGCGTCCTGGCATGTTGACACATCGATTTGTTCAGGCTGTACAGTAACGCAGCAGATAAATAATTGATACCTGCGCTATGTGGAGGCGTAAATCACCCAGTAACTGTCATATCCATATTTTATGTGGCACTATCACAGGACTCTGTTGCGCTTTTGTCCGGCTTTTGTTGAGCGTTTTTTTTTTCTTGGTGGTGTGTGTGCGCTTGGGTGTGAATGGATTGAATGTGAGCAACCAGGCGCTGTTCGCTCGCCTTCCCTCAGCTGACAAGTGGCATGGTCTGGGGGTAGGATGGGGGGGGGGTCTCTCCAGCTTTTTGTCTCCAAGAACGTGGCTTGGCGAGAGGACTCGGTGCACGGGCGGCAGTGGGGTTTGGAAAAGTGGGCACTTGGCAGCTTGAAGCAATCCAAATTTGACCATGCAGTGCTTTTTGTCATCTGGATCTAAGACTAAGCTCGAGCTACAGTGGTGAACAAATTTGGAGTGTAGAGCAAAGATCAAAATGGCATTTAAATCCGATGTCCTCTTTGGTTTGCATATTTAATAATTCAACAATAATTGAATTATAATAATTCACCTTACATTCTCTTTCTTTTCTTTACTTCTTTTTTTGCTTTGATAAAACTCGGCTTAATAAGTCACGCCCCTGGATGTGATACCCATGCGTTACAGCAGTGGCCCTGTGCGCAAAAATCGGGAAAAAAAACTGCGTTCAGACGCACAAAGCAGAAGCGCACCTAGACTCAATACTGCTACCTGAAAGCACAACAGTTTACTGTGCAGTCAGGGAGAAATGCTCTCTGGGTATTTGCTTTCCACGAAGACAGAAATGATAATCCTGTAATGCTGCCGGTGGGAGACACAGAGTCTGCAGGGCTGAGTAGAATACCTGTATCATTCTTTATGGGATTGTTTCATCTCCAGTTCTCCTCTGATATCCATGTAGAATTGTTGCTCTTGTATGATCATTGCTGTAGTGTCCATGGGTGAAGTTAAAGGGGCAGTGACAGAGAACACTGAGGACTGTATGTCAGTTTACAGATGATTATGATGTGGAAGCAGAGTTAAAGAGAACTACAGTGTCAGTGCCGGACAGCCGAGACACAAGGGAGATGAATCACTGAGGAGCTGCATACAGGAATGCCATCCTCACCAACATGAAGCTGAATAGAAACGCCACCACAGCCAATTCAGGTGGCATACCTCTGCAGATACACTGGCTCTGTGTGAGTCCCCTGTGTCCCCACTGACACATTCCCAACTCCAAAAAGAAAATCTCCATGATCCACTATCTCAGGGAACCTACAGTGAGAGAAACTATCTGTACTATTGCCACCCCTCCAAAATTTTGCATGGCAGCGACCTTCAAACTGAATTTTTTATTGGGTCACATTTATCCCTTTGTTTTGTTAAAGGATTGAAGTGTTCACACCCTTACCATTTACAAAGGAATGGTCCCAGTAAATGGATCTGTTAGGCCTTTAATAGCATCCTGCCCTAAGACGCTCCCATCCTCTGAAATTATTTAATTAGGTATTACATGAATGTATTCTGCAGCAGGAAGACTGTGCAGGGAGACCTCTCCTCTACTCTGCATCATTAAATGAGCTTCCAGTGACCAAACAGAGTGTAAAAATTGAACCGAGGCTCCATTAACGCCCTGTCAAGGACCCCTGGATCCTGCTCTCAGATGTGTGCCACTCTTCACAGGCATTGCATCAGCTTCTGCCCGCACACACACACACACACACACACACAGATCAAAGTGGTTGTTTTATTTTGTAGTGATGATAGGGTACAGCTACCAGACCGATCTGATTGAAGAGAAGAGTATTTGTGCAGGCGCTTGGATATAAGTTTTAATGATGCACTGTGTATTTATGTGTGATTACACAGGTGAGCTAGATACTGTGTGTGTGTGTGTGTGCATTTGCATGTGTTTGGTGTTGCTGTCTTCCCTTTTAACCTGTCTGTTTATCTCTGTCTCTTCTTTCTAAAATGACTTTGTAACTCTTTAGCCATAACTATCTGGATTTTCTTTAACAGAAAAGACCCCACCACCACTGTCACCACACACACACACACACACACACACGCACACACACACACACACACACAGAGCCCTTGTTGTCTATCAGATAAAGTTCCAAATAATGCATCCCTGATTCTGGCACGTTTAGGGGTCAGGTGATCTGGTCTAGCCTTCCAACATAAACTCAATCTCATCCAGAACCTCCAGGATTGTGACCTCTTTTAAAACTTAAGCTCAGTGTTTGCAGATAAAACATCAAAAGAAGTTGCATTTGGCTTCAGTGAGCGTGTGCAGATACATGGTCAAACCCTACTTTGACTTGACAACTGGGCCTCCTCTCTTGCCTTCTCTACAGCTCTGCTCGACGCTGGACAACAAACAGCCTTGGAGTTATTACGAGTATACCGAGGGCCTGCAGCACTGTGTTCCACTGCCATTTGAGAGCATGCCAAATTACATTTTGTTTGGAAGTGAACCATCTGTGTAGTCAAAGCAGACAGAAAGGATGGCAACAGTGGAAACCCTCTGTAAACGTCCTGTCATGCTCAGAGTCCACTCAGGCTCTTTGTACCTGCATGTTAAAGATGTATGCCACCTCTTTGTAAATTGTAGTGCTGCAGCTAAGAGTGTCCTGACATTTAGCAGAATCAAGTTTATATATATAGGTTGGTTGTCTGGTTAATGAGGCAGTCCACCCATATTCAAAAATAAATACATTTTCACTTCACTTTTCACCGCAGCGTCTGGCCCTGAAGTAAGTTCTATGCATGGGATTTTGAGATAGCTAAGATCTGTGCCACTTTTGGCACTTGAATTTGAATTAGTGTTTTGATGAAAAAGTATATTAGTTTTAGTCAGATTTTAGTCTTTAAACTTCTGTTAGTCTAGTTTTAGCCTATGGAAGCTAAAACATTTGAGTCTATTTTGTGGTTCTTCTTATTCTGCATTTTCAATTAATATATTAAGTATATATATATATATATTATATATATATATATATATATATATATATATATATATATATATAAGTATTTTGAAGATACAGCTCCTGACATCTTTGTACAAATACCATGGTTACAGGCTTTGTTCTCATCTATCGTGTGGTTCTTATTTGTTCATTGTCCCTCTGCTCTGCACAAGCTGGATTTACTCACATTTGGACTCATTTAGATGGTTGACTGCAAACAATTCTCCTCATAACATACTAATTCCATTTGATAGCAGCACAAAAGCTATTCTACCTAAAGTATATTTCATAAATGTTTTTTTCTTGTTTTTTTCTTGTCTAATTTTCAGGGACTGACATTGTTTTCAGTGCTAGGAGTACCACTAGTAATCACCTCTTTGGTGGTATACGAGAGGTTGTATGACGTATTTAACAGATTTCCGGTGTACTATGCGTTCCTACATGGACACACACACACACACACACTCAGTGCTTGACTCTTAGTCGTAGGTCATTCAGGCCCAGTGGAGGTTGTTCTGTCTGTTATATTTCTGTCTAGAAGGCCAGCTGCTTACTGTCAGCCTTGAGTGGGGACCTGTGCTCTTCCGCCTCCATACTGTCTCTCTGAAGTGACTTTGAGTCTGAAGTCACTACGTGCTTGTGACAAACCCAGTGTGCCCTATCAGGCTAAGATTCTCCCGGTCCTTTAAAACCAGTGTAGCTGCTGAGATCAACGCGGCTAAGTTGGCATTTTGTTCTGTGGGCCACTTGTTTGGTTTCTTTGTAAAGTGCCTCTGGGATATTTTGGAGTTAGTGTGTATGTGTGTGCAGCTCTGTACTGTGTATTTTTTCAGCCTCTGTTAACCTGCAAAGTTACATTCTCAGATTTCACATCTCCAACAAAGCCGCTGTGCTTCTGGAGTGGTCAGCTGCGCCCACAGAGAGACTTTACAGATCTCGTTTGAAGTCTCAACTTGCATGTGCGGGAATCTGTGTGATTCCATAACAAAAGACATGCACAGGTTTGAACCAAGGAATGGGAAAGTCTGGAGAAAGGATAAAATATTTCTGCTTGGAATTTCTGATGGAAACTTGAAATTCCTCACCTTCATAGGTCTGTAGTGGTGGTGTCAGCTGTGCAGAAAGCACAGAGTCTCTGGGGTCAGTGACCTCAAACGTGGGATCTATAATCATTGGTTCCAATTCTTGAACGTCTCTGTAAAAGTCCCCAGTTGTCTGGTGGACAACATGGCGTTATACCTGATGAATAAAACTTCTTTACCTTCTTCTTTGTCTTCTCACTTTGAAAGCTCTTCCTTTCCTTCTTCAACATGTGCTATTTTTCAGTCTTTTGATGTAGTTAACACAGCTATGAAAATAGAAAAGTCTCACTGCAGACATACAGCATTTGATTTGAAGTCATTATGGTACAGGCTACAAAACCCCCACCAAAGGGGCTCTTCTTTATTTTGAAGATCTGTTTCTGCAGAATTCATTTGGAGTGGAAACTAAATGTTTGTGGATATTGGTGGTCAGTTTATTGCCTGTGGTAAGTCCAAGAAACTGTCAACCTGTTTGGGGCTATGAGGACCCGGGGTTCAGAAGGGAGCAAGTGTGTATTTGATCTGCCAGTAACTGGAGTATCTGTCTCTGAATTATTGTAGTTAATCAGAGCCAGGATGGCAATGTCACCATATGGAGTAAAAGACTGAGGATCTGGCCCTGAGGGGTCTGGTGATGGCGAGGATGGGAGATGATGTTACTGTGCCTAGTTTTACCAAGAATGAGGGATGTTGAGTTGATGCACAGCTGAGCTGGTGTGGATGGAGGACAGGGAGAAGGCATGTCACAGCATCCTCCATACATTGCTTGGCCTGACTGGGTACCTTGTATGTCTAGCTGTGGTCTGACAGATGGTAGGATGATATTCAGGACCAGTTTATCCATGTATTTCATGAAGAGAAGCAAAGTTCTGGTGTGTAATGGTTGGTGTTTGACAGTGGGTATTGTTGCTGTCCTCTAGGAGTTTCAGAGGATGGTGTGGTAGATGAGGGAGAGCTCCGTAGCACAGAGCCCTGTAGCGGCTTAGTTGGGATGCCACTGGGCCCTGTTGCCTTGTTAGGTTTACACCAGCACAGCTGTCAACATATGTCCTCAAGCACAGAGGGGAGGCTCTCAGCAGATCCTCACAGCAGAATAGTTGTGTCTAACAGAGCATGCAGAGAAGTTGCAAAGAGGTCTTTTGACTCACACCCTGTGAGAGTTTTCTGGAAGGCTGGTTTTGTGTTTATGTTTTTAAACTATTGCTCCAAACTCATATTTGAGTTCAGTTGATTGGTTGGTTACATCATCCTGATCTGTAGGGTGAAGGTTCCAAGGGAAGCCCAGGCGATGCTTTGCTCTTTAATAGAGGGAGTAATCCAAGCTTTAGGGCAATTGTTCATTTTGCTGAACACTGATGGAATATATTCGTCAAACTTTTTACCCATGACAAAACTAAACTGTGACTAAATCTCTCACACTGACATTGAATTTACACATACAAACTTTAATGTAATTGCTCACTACAAAAGGTGGAGGCAAAATAACACAGACATGTAAGACACAGACAAACTTATGCCACGGTCCACTGTGACTTGAACTGTTTTGCACAATTTTGTATATTCTCTCTAAAACATCAAAACCATGGCCGAATCTGCCTACCATCAGGCTTTAGATCATACAGTGATTTCCTTGCTTTAATTGCCACTTTTCTTCCTGGAGTCTGTCTGAGTAACTCAGAGCAGTCTGGTTGTGCTGCTCTGCCGTCTGGACTGTGGGTTAGGCAGCAGCCACAGGCCAACGCTGAGGACTCCTCATTTACTAAACGGAGCTGACGACCATCTGCTGATGACCGTCTGGACTTCATTAGAAAGGCGATGAAAGGGCTTCACAAAGAAGAATACACAAACACCACGCACACACACACACACACACACACACACACACACACTGTTAGGAGATCAATTTTGAGAGCTAAAATATCTTATAAAAAAGTTAAACTACATCAGGAAGAGTTCTTATTTTTTCCTGCCTCGTGAGGACACTTGTTTTTGAATGTATAGAAATAGGCACCTACACTAACACACACGCAGCTTTTATGATCATTAAGTCATTAACTGCCACAGTGAGACAGTCTCAGCTCAGAACAACAACCTGGCTTATTCTGAGGGCAAACAATACAGAGACTGTCTGCCTGTGTGAGAGTGAGGCCCCCACAGACCAATCTGCCTCCACTTTTACATCAGTGATAACTTCTTCTGCACGTCACCAGCGAGGCCTCCTGGCCTGAAGGGCTTTATGCACATAAAGCACACACACACACTGACTCAAGCTCTAACAGCAGACATGTACCAATAGAGTTACACATGGGAAAAACTGTACTCACCCCCGCCTTCCTTCCCGTCCTGAAAAACCACTGTCTGTCTGGAGAAGATAAGTCAGCTGTGTCTGTGATCCTCCCAGTTCTTAGCCAAATTAGTCGGTGATTGCAACAAACAGAGAGCAGTAAAATCTCATGCAGGAAGTGTGTGTCAACATGTTGAAGCATAAAAAAATGAAAGGTGTGGAGTGTGCCGCTGACATCTTTAACAGATGGCAGTGAATCCCAGATGTTTTCGGGGTTTCCCTCAGAGATTGATGAGATTCAGTGACTCCATCTTCCCATGAATCAGAGACATGGACATTTATAATAGGAACTGTTGGTGTTGTTGTCACACCCCAGCATCTGCCTGCCATGCATTATAAAATGTGTCGGGTTGATTTAGTTTCTTAATACATGCTTTGACTGGTCTCCATCCACATTACATTCAGTTTCCTAAAAGCACAGAGTGAACGTTGCTAAAAATTCTCATCTGGTTCAAATATCATCACACAGTGGCCGATATTTTTAGTGTCATTTCCTACTGAGGTTGTGCTGGCTTTAAAAGTGTGTGTTTGTGTGTGTATGCAGACAGGTTAACTGCAGCAGTAAGCTGAAACATCTGGGCTGTCTGTGGTTCTCTTTGTGTGTGTGTGTGTGTGTGTGTGTGTGTCTGTGTCGGAAAATGGTGGCTACTGGAAGCAAAAGGGCGGGTGCTTAATGGAAACTTCAAACAAAAGTGGATGTAGGGATTTTTAAAGCTTCAAAGGCATCAATTTTTAGGATTTCAGTACAGGTGTAACAGGAATTGTTAAAAGGAAAGGCTGTGATAAGGCTCAGCCTTTGTTAGTCCTGCTTTCTGTGGACAGAGCACTCACTGGGCTTCTGTTTAGGAAAGCATTCAACATTCCACTGATTGGTGTTGGTTTCTCACTTCTTGTGAGCAGCCCTAAGTCTATGAACACACACTTCTTTTGTCTCAGCCTTAAATATACCATCCTAACCAGAGCACCCAGAGCACCAAATATTGATGAATCCGCTGCTGAAAATAGTTCTCAGTGAATGCACTATTTCCTCTTGTTTATTTAATAAAAAATAAAAAAAATCAGTGAGCAGCCAGTTTGGAAAATTATTTAATCTTTTCTAATTCTAAATCTTTTCTAAAGAGCCTCAGACATGGTCAAGAAAAATCCCGAACACTGCTGCCATCCCTGTCCCTCCAATGAATCATAGGAAAACCAAATCATTGTTGTACTTCAATATTGGAAACAAGACAATATTTTGGAGAGAAAGGACCAAAATACCAGTACAGTTAAAAGTAGGGCAGAAAAACTGCAGTATAATGAAATACCAGATCTTAGTAGTGTGGAATGAGACAGTCATCTGTTACAGACCCACAGTTTGCTCTTGACTGTGGAGATTGTGGTGTGATTATAGGAGCTGTAAAAGACATGCATTTGTGTTGGTGCAGCTTTAATGTGATAGCTTGTCTGAGAATCTTGAAGTACCTAGTTGTAGCCCTGTGTGTGTTTGTGTGTGTACATTTCTGCCATATTTGTGTATGTTGAAAAGTGTGTATAGTGGAATGGTTTCCTGTGGTCATTATGTATGACTGCCGCTGCTTGTCCGTAGGCCACGAGCAGCAGGCGGAGATGGGAATGTAATCACACCGCCGCTGCCGATAAATATTGATTTGGTTGTTAGGTTTTAGCCCCGAGCATTAAGTCAAGAGTCTGCAAGTTGCAGGTTAGCTACATTTGGGCATTAAGAAGAGGAGGGAGCAGGGGCATTTTTAGATGGTGACAGAATGGCTATCAGACCAGATCCCACAGTCACTGTTTACCACTGTTTGCCCATAATGTGACATATATGGCTCCAGAGGATAAGGCAACCAGTGTATGTGTGCGTGTGTGCGTGTGTGCGTGACTGGAACCTTTATCTTCTGGAATATTGACACATTGATTTAGGAATTCAGGAAAGGAACTGGGCTCGGTGTGGCCCTTAGCCTTTGGAGCGTTGACCCAAATGCAGTTCCAGTGTTGGTGTGTGTGAGAGGGGAAGGAAAGAGGGTGACAGTTTGTGTTGGTGTCTCCGGCTGCCAGATGTACTGTAGACAGCATGGTGTAAGAGAAGTGAATCATGGCTTTAATTAAATGGAGGAAGGCAGAGCCATGTCTCATTAAACCTGGCTGCTCCACAGCAGCTACTGGGACACTGGGAGGGATTTCCACTCCTCTTCTTCCTCCATCCTCTCTCTGGATTCTGACTCTTTTGCTTGTTAAAGAAAAGGAATAATCCTCCCTTGGATACTCTTTAAACACTGCTAAATGTCACCAGCCTTTCGCTTTTCGTTTTCTAAAGGGATTTTTTTGCACAATGCCTTATCTGGTTCCACTTCAGTTAAGAGATTTCCAGAATATATGAGCAATTTATTTTGAGTCCTGTCTATTCTAAGAGGGAGTACTCAAATGTCACTAGTTTACAAGACACGATTACTCAGCCCGTGAAGACAGATGTATAATGACCATTGTGGTTCTGGAGGAGCTTTGTCAAGTCTGAGAAGACCCTGTTTTTGTCATAGTGATGTCATCTGATCTGTCTCAAGCTGGGCTTGGAGACGGTACATTTGTGTAACACCTGGGAGCTAATATTGGAAAAAGGATACAACCAAGAGATGCTGTTTAATGCATTTTGGGACTGTTATGGAGCTTGACCCATTTTAGATGAGTAGTTTCCATAGTGGGTGCCACAGCATTTTGTTACTCTAGCTCTTGTAAATCCCCCAGTTCCCTCAATTTTATGGAATTGCAGTGGCTGGACAGAGCACTAAAATGTCAAATGTCTTGTCCTTCCTCACATTCTGGTCTAATTTCTGCTACTTTGTGTGAAGAAACTTGTCTCTGTTTCTCTTTTTTGGTGGATGTCTCCATGTATGTGTTGACAGTTAGTTGTGATGCCAGATAAAAGCCACTTTTACCCCTTTTTGACCAACATGAACTAAGTGCTAGTTTGGTGCTGGTTCAACTTGCCAACCTTCTAAGAACCATTTTGCTTTTCTATGGGCTAGAGAGCCACCACAGAGCCACATATTGACATCACTGTATATGTCCCAGTCAAAGTTCCACTGTGTCTGAATCTTCTAAGTTAAAATAGTAGTGCGGTAATTTTGTTAGAATAGCTATAAATTGTGGTCCATTTCTCCAGCATGATACCTGCAACTGTGTGACACAGGCTGGCCAAGCATTGAGCCCAGCTTGTAGGTGAATGAGCTAACGTTAGCATTAGTAAGTACACGGCCACAGGATAGTGGGTTAGTTATACTTTGACGAATACCATATTTGGATAATCCCACCCCCACCATGTAGGCGGTTCCTATTTCTTGACAGCAGTGAGTTGATGCCAAGTTAGCACCCTGAGATGGTACTTAGGCTGTCGAAACTCAAAAAACTGGTTCAAAATTGGGCACTGCCTCTGAACCAGTCCTGGAACTGCTTTGATGGAACAGGGGTGTTTGACTCTGAGACTGACACCAAAACCTGACAGCTGTGATGTCTCCGTTTTGCCAGCTTATCCACAGGAAAATACCAATACTCAAGAAGCCTACAAAATGCAAGTGATGTCAGGGATGTGTTGTAAACGTTTTTGGTTACTGGCACTGATGAGAAGCTAGTTTGTTGCTCTTTGAGCTACCTGTATCAAAGTCCCTGACAGCTCTCAGTTTCCGCCAGTTTCGGCAGTGGAGAGTGAAATTGCCTTTCTTTCAAAATTGTTGACATGACAAGATTAAACCATTATGTGCCGTTCTACCTGATTAACTGTGCAACCAAACACTCTTTTCCCATCATTCACAGCTCCTCTGTATTTTTCCACATCACTTCCCTTTTCTTTTTCCTTCCCATCATCCAACACTTTCCCATTTTTCCTCCATCTGGGCTCAGCATCGGGGGAGTTTTAAAGCAGCGGTTATTCTGGCAGAGAGGCCGGTTTGGCATATGGAGCAGTGGCTGCTGCAGACTCCACGGTGCAGCATGGCAGCACAGAGTCTGCTCAGCTGGCTGCTCTGACGGAGACTTAAAGACTCCTCTCATGTCCCTCCAAAAGAGGTCAGGGCGGACATGTTGGCAGAGCCAGGCAAACAAAGCTCTCCTCATCACTGACTCAGCAAGAAGTAAGCGTGCACACACACACTCACTCACACACACACACACACACACACTCACACACATGCATGCACATATTTGCCCTAACGAACCTTGAAGATGGAGCTGTAGTGTGGTTTGATGAGTCAGTCTCACTGCAAAATTAAGTATATTTTTTATTGTTTCCTTATCATCTTATTTTCCGGGAGCACAATTGTGCTAACAGCTTTTCAGAGGGTTGACTTGGGTCTTGGAGGTGCTAATGAATGGCCATAATTTATGGCTACCTAACTGGAAATGGTTCATCCTCTGTGAGGTGTGAATATGCAATCTATTCATCAGAGTTTGAGATTCCGTCAAAACAGCTGGAAATGTGAGCCAGAGGAAAGTTGTTTAAATGGTCAGAAGTGGTGCAGTGATACCAGCAAATGTCAGGGACATCTAGACAGTAGCTTTTAAACTACATTGTCATGGACCATTGCAATATGTGTAACTGACCAATATGTGTCTCTTAGCTAATCAACAGTGGTCTGTCACTTCCTGTGGGCAGGACAGATTTTATTTAATGCTCTTGGACAAAGAAATAAATTGATGGAGCCACCAACCAACCAAATGACAGATGCATCTATTTTTGCAGTTTTTTATTTGTACCACTAGCAAGGTAAAACATGGATCCAAACTGAACCAAACTGGTGTCACTCCCATTCTGTTGTACAACTTTCCCATGCTCCCCTTCTCTCTCAATTATACACCTTGACTGTCCTTCCTTCCCTTCAGACCAATGTACTGTTTATTTGGGTCACACCAGGACACATCATGTCTGAACATGATCGAAGGGAAAGAGAAGGAAAAGGGAGCTGAGGGGAAGAAATAAACAGAGGGGAACAGAGGAAGAGGAGGAGGGCGCAGGAACTTATGACAGCAGTGGAGACCTGAGAGAAGGGAGCAGAGCCCTGAAGTATGGAACCCCAGAGTGTTCAAAATCTAATATATAAATAGGACATTATGAAATAACTTATTATAAATTATTTAAATAAAAACACACATAATTTAAATATTCACAATATGACCATGAAATTGTAAAATAATGCAACACGTCTGTAAAGTTCATTTCATTATTATGAAATTGTTTTCATTATGTTTTAAAAATGTCCCCTTCATCATATATTTTATTTCATAATGCCTTTTTACATTTTGTCAATCAAGACCAGGAGGGCGGGGCCAATAATGTGATTGGCTGCTTGTTTGTTTCAGACATAAGCAACAACACATCGATAGCCGCGATTTAGGTATTAGTGTGGTGACTACAGCAGTACAATAGGTGGTAATATGCACTTTCAATAATAGATGCAAGTCTGGATATAATAGTGGTGTGAAAGGTAAAGGTTTTTATTATTTTTTGTTTTTAGAAATGACTTATAACTTATATATAACCTTTCCCACACTGATAGATCTCAATTACTTTCTTTCTCATTTGTTTTTGAATTTCTTTGGATCTCACCATGATGTCTAGCTTTTGAGGATCTTTTGGTCTACTTCACTTTTGTCAGGCAGGTCCTATTTAAGTGATTTCTTGATTGTGAACAGGTGTGGCAGTAATCAGACCTGGGTGTGGCTAGAGGAATTGAACTCAGGTGTGATAAACCACAGGTTATGTTTTAACAGGCGGGCAAACACTTTTTCACACAGGGCCATGTAGTTTTGGATTTTGTTTTCCCTTAATAATAAAAACCTTCATTTAAAAACTGCATGATGTGTTTACTTGTGTTATCTTTGACTAATATTTAAATGTGTTTGATATGAAACAAAGTGTGCCAAACATGCATAAAAATAAAAGAAATCAGGAAGGGGGCCAACACTTTTTCGCACCACTTTAAGACGGTGATTCTGGCTTGAGGCATGTTAACTTGTGATACTGGGTGTGTTGGCTGTGGTTGGGGAGACCAGTGAAGTTGTAGGTGACTGTGACGATGGCTGCTCAAATCACCACTTACCTGTACTGTATGTCTTCATCACAGTGGTATTTTAAGTTACTGAGCAAACCTATGCTTCAAATGAGACATACTGAAGACATAAAGAGCAGATGGGGAGCATAAACTACTCAGTGTTGTTAAAGCAAAGCAGGCATGTCATTACCTCAGGCATTTTTCTTTGTTGGAACTGACTGGTAAAGTCACAGTAAAATAAGGGCTGCAGTTTCTGTAAAACCTACTTGTCAAGTTTTGACATTGTTTCCCCTTTCTGAATGCAAACAAACATGGTGGAAGTGATTTCCTGTTGGCTTTCACTACTTCCGCCTTTGTTTGGAGAAACTCCTGGAGCCAGTAGGCAAATGACTTAGATTCACTTAGGGAGGTGGGTAGCTTGGCTCTTTTTTTTTTTAATCTTTAAGATTTTAGGACCATTATCATCACAGTTAAAAAAATCTATACTATTATTAATAAAAGTTATGGTTGTGGTTAAGAACAGTGACCATTTTTTCTGATTCATCCATGTGTACTGCATCACCTGACCTCCTCTACTCCCCTCCTAAATACCCCAACTATAACAAGCAGCTTGTGCAGATGACCTTTGGGGTCATTTTGATAGTTTTTTGGGAGGCTTTATGCTGGAAGTGTTTACCGTCAGATGTTGTGACTTTCTGCATTTTTGTCACTTGTTAGCTTCCAATCATTAGCTACTGTAAGCTAAGCTAATCACCTCCTGGCTGAGAGTGGTATCATCTAATGCTTGGCAAGAAAGCAAAGAATTAGGTTTCCCACAATGCCACACTGTACTGTTAAGTAAATAACAAGACACTTTAACAACTGGGGACTGGGTTCTGAGCAAGGCTTTAAAACATTTCTGCCTTGTTACAAATCATTGATTTGTAGCTTCTGTTTCTTTGAAAGATAGTGCCCTTGTTCTTTTTTGTCATAAAGTTATCCACCTCTATGAAGCAGATTTGCTTGTATTTAAACTGGTAGAATATTGTAAAAGCTGTGAAATATTGACTGTAAAATGTCCTGCAGAGGCTTTACAGACACATTCCCTTTCCTAAAAAAGCCTCTCTTCTCAGTAAATATATGAACTAGTGTCTCAACATGAGTGTATTTACGGCTTGTTGACATATAAACGCTACTGAACAAGGAACAACTTTTAAAAGACAAGGCTGAGCTGTTGTTAGTGAGTTGTCTTACTGTACAGGAGAGTCAGAGGTGGACTCCTGCCAAACCACATCCAGACCAACACAGCACAACATCATAATACTAGAAGGTTAATGACAGCTGTCTGCTCTAGATCTCTGCTGTAGTCTTTTCTCTTCTCTTCTCTTCTCTTCTCTTCTCTTCTCTTCTCTTCTCTTCTCTTCTCTTCTCTTCTCTTCTCTTCTCTTCTCTTCTCTTCTCTTCTCTTCTCTTCTCTTAACTCTGGAGAGGAGGGAAGTGATGGAGCTAGACTTTAACCCACTAGGAGAAGAGGACATAAGAGGACATTAAAACTAAAAGGCGTGTTTTAGGTGACTTATAGGTTGAATGATGTTGCTGTGATACAGTACATGCACCCTCTCACTTCTTCTTTGGCTTGGAGTGGAAAAAAAGGTCAGCGGGAGCAGATGTTATCACTGTGCTTGAACACTGGGCAGCTGCTGCTGAAGCCTGCTGACATCAGTGGGTTTGCTGCAAGTTTCTGTAGTGATCTTTACAGGTCAGAGTACAACAAGAAGGTGGAGTGTTGTGGTTGTTCTATGCTAAAGGCCTTGCGTGTAGGGTCACAAGGTACACTGTTTTCTCCCTCATCCAGAGGCTGCTAACCAGCCCCACTAACCTGGTGCTCACAACTCAGTCGTCTGGGCTAATGAGTGGGCTCCCTGGATTTTATCAGGGGCAGTTTGGGATGTGGAAACATATGCTGCAGACTGGAAAGTTCAGTGATAGAGGTGGATCTCCCTCTGACTCATCAGCAACCAGCTCAGGTGTGGAGACATAAGAGCAAGCTCATAGTTGTTATAGCCTACAGGGAGCATGTGATGCCAAATATTTTCAGTGGAATAGTCATTTAATGATGTGTTTTGGAAATACAGATGCAGACCAAACTCTTGAGTAAATAGCAAACATCTATTTACCAAGCAAGTATTTACCAGTGACTAATGCTCTAGTCTTGTATGACATGAGTATGTTTTCAACACACTGCATCATTCAAGAGATTTGTGTGTGAAACTGATATTTTCATCTCCCATCTTCTCTTTGCTTGCCTCTGGCTTTTCCTGTTCTTTTTACTCTTTTTCACTTTGATCCTGATTCCTTCTCCTCTCTTCTCCTCTCCTCTCCTCTCCTCTCCTCTCCTCTCCTCTCCTCCTCTCTCTCCTCTCCTCTCCTCTCCTCTTCACTCTGCTTCACTCCTCTACTCTCCTCTTCAGTCCTCTCCTGTCCTGTCCTGTCCTGTCCTGTCCTGTCCTGTCCTCTCCTCTCCTCTCCTCTCCTCTCCTCTCCTCTCCTCTCCTCTCCTCTTCACTCTGCTTCACTCCTCTACTCTCCTCTTCAGTCCTCTCCTGTCCTGTCCTGTCCTGTCCTGTCCTGTCCTGTCCTGTCCTGTCCTCTCCTCTCCTCTCCTCTCCTCTCCTCTCCTCTCCTCTCCTCTCCTCTCCTCTCCTCTCCTCTCCTCCCTCTTGTTTGTAGCCCAGGTGTTTTCACCACTCAGTCCAGGAGAACTTTATTGTGATCAGTCATTTCTGGCCTGAGAAGGCCCATTTGTTCTCAGCTTGTGTGTGTGGAAGAATTGTATATACACCCGAAGGTTGTCCATCTGAGTGCTTCATGAATCACCAAAGATGGTGATAAGGAGATATTTATGAGTCCTAGCTGGGCATCTGTTAACTGCTGATAGAAAAGATGGATGGAAGGAGCATTAGGTAAAAAAAGGAACAAAGAATGATAGAGAGAACCAGAGTGTGGGGGACACATACACAATGCTTTTACATTCTTCCTACAATCAACTTGCTTTGCAGGCAAGATGGGGTTGCCATGGTGATGGGTGGGAGGGCTGTGATTGGAGCAGAGCGGTGTCCCGGTTGGCTGGGGTCCGCTCAACATTAGAGTAGCAGAAGTGTGACTTCTAACAGTGAGTGTGTTTTCACCTCATTTGTGCAGGGTGGGGGTTTGACCACATCTGAAATGGAGGAGATGACAGCTCTGAATAGATTATGACAAAAATAAGAGCAATATCTGTATTTACTGTCACTGTAACAGCTACTAACATTGTAACAGAGAGATTGAGAGCAGCAGTCTTGTTTACTACACGACCACAGAGTATTTATGAGTTTATCCAGTGGAGATAGCACAACCGTATAATTTTCTCAACCCATAGTGAACAGAGTCATTGGGGTTTCAATATGTAAATGACTAAATTCTGAGTCATAATATTGCCACGTGGCATGGAGATATAGAAATTTGGAGGTTTGGATCTGATACTTAAAGACAATACATTTGATTAGCTGGGAAGTTGCCACAGATGCTGATCTCTGTGCAGCCAACATAGCTCAGATTTGATTAGATTAGAGATGAACATTTGAAATGATTCCAATCAAATGTAACCTTATTTGCAAGAAGGTTTGTGCAGCTAGTATGTTTTGTTTTGCTGGAGTTGCATTTCTCTACAACAGAAATTTCAAGTGTAAAGTTAGCATGGCCCATAGTGAGAAATTATAGTAAGATGAGATAACAAGATCATTTAGTATTATAAGGCTGTCAATCAGCAAAGAGTACCTGAGGTAGCAGGGTACCCATAGTAGCATGGAATAGGAAAAGGTTGTGCCCTGGGTTATAGTACAGCTATCGATTATAAAACATTAAATACAATGGAGTATGAGTATAGTAAATATATTAGCATACTGTATGATCATGACATAGCTATTCTTTTACTATCTCTATCATTTGAATCCTAGCTTTTATTTGGGGATGTTTTGTATCCATGTGTGCTTACTGTTTCTCAGCCCTTATATGTGTCTCCACATCTGCCTCTACATCTTCTGCCTCTGACATTGAGTTGTGAGGATTTGGACACATGTTTTGTGTTTCAGTGGCATCCTGAATCGATTTCTCGCACATGCTTCTGCCAAGTCACAGCTGACTGACTGACAGACAATAGAGACACCTAAGATGCTGCTCAGTGTCCCTGCTCTGTGTCTCTGGGTCCAGTGGCTCACTGAATCATGCTCTCACTCACTCACTCACACACACACACACACAGTAACACATGGGCACACAGGGCCATAATTTCCCCTGCTGTCTATTTTAAGAAGACTTGGAGTCCTCGAAACAACCACATACACTATAATTTAGGGGTGCATAACTGTAGTGTTGCTGGAGGGGGCTGCATTAAAGGTATCAGAGTGCACTAAGAGAGAAGGCCAGCTAGACAAACAGAGACCAGGACAACACACACTGACATGACTTGGTACCTATATCCTTCCTTTATCTTTAAATCATGCTAATGCTGTGTTCTTCCAAACAGCTCTTTGCATTTCCTTTAAGCTGTTCTCTAAAAATAAAAAGAACCACGCCACCAAAACAGCTGGAATGGCTCAGTGTTCACATGGAGACTGACACATTGTTGTAGGCTTGGTCTGCCGTGCAGTCATTGTGTGTCCCCTCAGGATCTGTTTCCTGTTTCTGTGTGGGCGTCAGGAGGAACAAAAGATTAAAGGAAGGGACAGAAGAGTGCATACGTCAGTTTGTTTGCCGTCTCGTGTTTGTGTCTTATGTGTGAAAGTGCTGCATTGTGGAGGTGAAGTGAGAATAGTAGCAGGCAGCTGCTGTGTTAAAGTTGTGAATTTGTCTCTTTTGGCTGGGTGCAGCCTATTGCTATTTTGCTGCCATTTTCACTATTTGCTATTTCCCATGTAGCTCAATACCTGCAGGAAGATGATGTCACAAATAAAAATTTTGCCTACAGTCTGTTTGATGACTGTTTCCCCCACTGGCTGATAAAGTGATCACCGTTTAGACATCTTCATTATCATCATTCTTCTGATGCATCACGACCGAACTCAGGTAACTCCTCAACTTCTGCACTCTCACAAACAAACTGCAGATCACTTAATAAAGGCAACACCCATCTCATCAGTGGAGTGAGGGTGTGTGGGTTTAGAGGAATAATGAAGTATAATGAAGAGGGAACAGAGATGAAAGCCAAAAAGGTAATAGGTTCATTTCATTTGGAGGCGTAATGAGGAATTGATTTCCCTAAATGTAAGCGAAGATGAAAGCGAAGTAGCACACACTGCTGAGGAAGCGCTGGCCTCCAAAGAAACTAATGAAGAAGAAAATGACAACATGCACTCCAGCATACGAGGGGGGAACACTGCAGGATAAACAACCCATTAAAAGAATTACGCTCCCATATTACTAACACACATGCACGCATAATTTGAGAGCCAACTTTTTCACCCGGCTCTAAAACGGTTTAAAGGTAATGGGAAAGTCTGTGGAAATAAATTATGTGACTTATCTCTATAATGCACAGTGATTCTTCCTGTTGTGCACACATTTATCTCTAAAGTTGTGGGGACACCAATTTGTATAATGGTTTCCATAGCCTCGTACACTAATGTTAATTATCACAATTAAATGTCTAACTAAGTCGTAAGCCTCAAGCAGGAGATAGATGATGTGTGGAGACCAGGAAAAATGTCCCTGCAGTGTGTATCTGTCAAATAAAAAATGTGCCCACACAAAAACAGAAAAACATGTACACACATGCATTAGTCACACACACTTAATGTTAATATTATATATTTTTTAGATGCCGCACACATAAGCCCAGTTTTACACACTCAAGGCACGCTTTCTCTAAACCTATTTTAACAATATCCACACCTTCAAAGTCTGTCAGTCTAAATTAAGCACACACTATCTGAAGGAATACGAATTGACTTTTAAGATATTTTGAACGATACACACGTGCACAACTCATTCTTATCCACACACTCTTATTTTATAACAGTTTTTAGCTGTGCAAAGTCATTCAGCTACACACACACACACACACACACACACACAGAGACTCATATATCATCCTAAACTTAATGCACTCATTTAAAGCCCAGTTCAATGCACGTAGGCGCATTGATTTCCAGTCTGTGTCAAAGTGTGTGTTAGCTCTCAACAGGCCCAGAGAAGCAGACAGCAGCAGTATCCCCTCGTGCTCCCTGCTGATTAAGGCCTTTATAATTACAGCCCTCTGAGTGCCCAACTTGTTCACACTTCAAAGGCAGCCGGTTGTGATTGGAGGAGCAGAGGAGCTGTGGCATTACACCAGAGCCATCTATCATTTCCGTTTAATCAGTCCATCATAGTCTTTTTCTGAGCCTACCGTGTGTATGGATGGCTCAGTGATTTGCAATACTCATTTTAGTATGTATGAAATACAGTAGGTAGGACTTTTCCTTATAATGGGCACAGCACTCCTGCTTACTGTCTATAAAGGATATAAATCCAAAACACTTCTTCAGTGGAGAAAAGCCTTCCTCACTCATGATGCAACAGCAGGGAGAGGCTATTTAAAAATGAACACTTAGTGTAACTGCTAAATTAAGAGCTTCTTTTATTGCCATCTTGATCTTTGTGTTCCATCTGTTCCAAATACTTGTGAATAAATTCTAGTTCATTTCTCCCAGATAACACCAGCTTCTTCCTCAGGTTTGAACTCAGACATTTTCTGTCTTTAGTTTATATGTGTAAACTGTAAGAGTGGCTTAAATTCTGCTTATGTCATAAGCGTTGGTAAATTTCTGAGTTTGACGCTCAAGATACCATGTTGTTACTGATCGTTGCATTCATACCCCACTCTCCATTGTAACTGTGAAGTAATAGCTTTTCTAATCTAAAATATAGATACAAGAGAGTAAATCCGCAAATTGTGCTAAGTAAAAATGTATTCTACAGTCTTGCTGAAGTTAATATGAGGCTTCAGCAGTCTGACAAATCACATGGATATTTCTGTCCTGGCAGTTTCTTGTAGATTTATTACCTAAATGTAACTACAGGGATGTGTCCCTCCATACTGGCTCTGCAAGGGAGCACGATGTTGAAACACAAAGAAGTTTTTTTTTTCCCCCCACATATTGCTGTGCAGTATGCAGAACTCCTGTCTGATCAACACCCACGAGAAATGTAGTGTGTTTGTGCTGTGTCTGTCCAGCCAGTCGATCACCATCAATGGCTTTTGCAGACGTTTTGCAGCTGTCCAGGAAGTCCGTCCTGAGGCTGGCTGCTGAGCCAGAGCCAGTGTAAAGTCAGTCCCATTTCACTTCCTGTCAGCACCATCACCACATGGACTCATTCTGAACAAGTGGACTGACAATGGTTTCTACTTCTCCATTTTATGCTTCAGCAGCATTAGATGCACAAACAGTGCTGACACCAGGCATTGTGGCTGTAATGTAATCTGAAAACCTGTTTCTCTCTGTGCTCTGCTGAAAAGGAAGTTTGTGTTTCCACAAACATTAATTGCTGGGTTTAGTGTTTTCTAAAGGTGAGAACATGCTTCTCTGGCTTGTAAATAGATTAACATCAATTATACCCAGTTTCTCTGAACATCACAATGATGCAACAACATTTCATAAGAATGAATTGGGTTTACTAAGCTGTTTTACAACAACATCAGGCACTATTATGTCCACCTGTTTGCTTTTTGGTCAAAAATACACATTGTTGTAGTGTAGTTGAAAGCATGCTTTGTCTTCCGTGTGATCCATGCAGATGTTGATGCTGATCTGTGAATTGGAGGATGCAGGTGAACTGTATTTACAAGATATATTTTAAAGTCAAAATCCTAAAGAAAAACATTAAGGACACACAGGTTTCATGCAAAGGACAAACATGACATTTGATCTTAAGATCTACTTATTAGCGTTTTCACACTTTCAACCAAATCTTGCTCAACAGCTTTCTTATTTGTCTTGGAGAGATGAGCTTGAGATGTTGTTGAAAAAAGGTAGTAAGAAGAATGCAAGTGGACCTTATTTTAACCACTTTTTCAAGGTCATGAATGAACCGTTGTTTTTAAAAAGATAAATATTTGAGAGCTTAATTAAGAGTCTTGGATGTTTGTGATTATTGTCAACACAGTATAGCAGTACACATTACAACAATGATAATTTTAAGGGAAACTAAATGTTCCCTGTGATGGATGACCCATCTCAAGCTAATTTTATGTCTCTGCAAGTTTGTTTTCATATTGCAGTGACATTAACTGAAACTAATGGCTGCCTGGAGGATGGGAAAAACACATGAATCACCTTAAACAACCAGTATGCTTTGGATTAAAGCATCACCTGTTTAGATTCATGTAAAAGAATATTGCCTGGGTTTGTAAACGCGTTCCTTGTGCCACACTAGCTTCCTGCTGAGATTATAATGTGTGTGTAAAGTGGGAATGACCACAGAGTTGCTGCTGCTGTGATCTGCAAACCTTTTGAACCCAGCAGTGAGTCTTAAATCACCTCAATCCACTGGTGGAGGTTCGGATTGTAAAATGTGCTCTCTTATGCTCTTGTGCTTCGCTCTTCTTACATCTTTATTATATTTCTCCCCTCCTCCTGTCTGTGCAACAAGTCTTTGGAGTTATTTCTCTGTGCTGCCAAGGCTTAAGCAAGCTGTCTATATTTAGTCCCTGAGGCCAGCTGTGGCTCCGGAGGGGGCAGATGCAAGATCCGAGCAGCCCTTTCTAGGATTCAGCTCACCCACAAAAACCTTAATGGTATAGGGCCACACCCCAGAGAGGAGCTAGATGAATGTGATGCTGCCAATTGGGGAGATGGAAACGATGTCAGAATAAGACTACAGAGGGGATCTGGCAAGTAGATTTAAAAGTATAATGTATAGTGGGGGAAAATAAAGAGCGTGTGAGAAGGGCATTAAATGAGCCCATAAAAGCAGCACATTAGCTCTGGGTAGAAATCTCATTTTCAGCCTTCTGAATGGAACAAGGAGAGGAGAGAAATTAAAGAAACATGGCACACAGAGGAGCAAGGTTTACCATGGGCAAAACACTTCCACTCATTTATATCCCTGTGAGAACTTTTCACATTATTTCAGTTTCTTTTAGCTGCAGGGAATTCATGACCTCAGATTTCTATAGTTTTATGGTCAGTTTAACTTCTACCAATTAGATTGCCTCTATACAAAGCAAACAATTTACATACAATACACTATACAATTCCTCATAGCCACCTCCCCAATCACTGATATGTGGAGATACTTGCTGAGTGAAATGCCGGTTGTTATGCAGCCTGTATAGATGAGGGTGAGGGTTGCCACTGGCCTTGGCTTTGACTTTCAGTCTCATTTTAGTTTGGAAGCCTTGTAGTTTATGTATTGTTTTTGCACCTCTTTATTTAAGAAAAATTTGATCTTATCTCTTGATCTTAACCCTCAAAACAAGCCAAACCTTCAATCTTTTTCCTTGAAGAAGTGAAGATGTATCTGAAAGTCTAGAGCTCAGGCCAGTTCTTACAAAGATCAAATTAGACAGCCACAGGTCAGACAGGTAGAGCCTGTATTTTTGACACAAACAGAGCAGAGAATGAGGGAATGAGAAACAAGCCTGAACAGAAATCACTAAAAGAAGCATGACAGACTCTTAAAGAGGCCTTCAGGTGACGTTCGGAGGAAGGAGTGCTGCAGTGTGAGCAGATAACAGTATGTCAGCGCCTGTCAAACTTCCCTTCACCTGAGCACCTGACATTGGAGCGACATTGGCTTTTGACAGTGAGAAATACTGTTGGCTTCGCAGCCTTGTACTGCACTGATACAAGCACACACACACATACAGACTTGTGCTTTGTCAGAATGTCATCAGTTATTTTACACCCAGCATTTTTCTGCTGACTCTGCCTTTCCCACTTCCACTCCCTCTCTCTTTCACTCCTGTTGAAAGGCTCACTGTACCACACACAGTGACTGAGATCAAGGCGTGTCAACGGCATGATGACACCAAGGTGACGTCAACTGAGCGGGCCTTCCACCAAGGGTGCTTGGTGAGGTGGATGTGCTGTATACTCCCAGTCTGTGTTGTGTTTTTCTAAGTGTCTTGTTGTTGCTGTACAGCATGAAAATCAGTTTGTGGATGTATGTGTAGGATTTGAAGGCTAGTTTAAATTCAAAAAAGTGTACTCAAGAAACTGCACATAAATAAACATGCACTAATAGCTGCACCTGATTCCATTTGCTTTGATCAATAAATGGACTTCAAATTTGACCACATTTGCAATATGACTTCATACTTACATAAATTATGGTGACATGCAATGGATGCATCGAGGAAAGTCATCCAAAACGATGCAGGTTCATGCAGAAATCATCTAGATAGATATGGATCTAGATGGATATAGATGTGACTGACCTGACCTACAGACTGCTCTCTGCTTGTTGTTCTCTTACACTACACTTTAGTATTTACTATAATGCTACAGGATTTCTTATGTCCACAGAGGCCAGTGTTCAATCAGGGTACTTAACACATTAAGTGTTAAATTCACAGGGATTACCAGGTGGAACATCATTGCAAATTTACTCGAGGCTGGCCTTTCGAAGTTTGAAACTGCCTTTTATTGTATCTTCCTCTAACAGTGAAGTCTGGGACTCAGATCAGCCATCTCATATATGTTGATTCTGCATGCTGCAACATAATGTTTGAAGGGCAGACTGACTCAGCCTAATCTTAAATCTCACCATGAGGGGCACAGGGAGAAATTCACCTCTTGGAAAATGATGGATGGCATGAATATATAACTCCCCATTAAATAAGATTAAAGTGAATAGGTTTTTTTGAACCATGGCTCATAATATATTCGATAGTCCCCACTGAGCGTTTTACAGGCTATCATCATGTCAGAGGTTTGATGGATGGATGGATGAACAAACCTTCACACAATAAAACATGTAGAGAAGAGTCAGAGGTCAGAGATTCAGCCTTTTGCTTCACTTTAGCAGTTTTGAACCCACTCACATTTCTTACCACATCATCTGCCCCCAAATCAGTGATGCTGACTCTGCTGTCACATGGCAGGCTTGGACTAATTGAAGGCCCTAAAGCACTATGGGAGGTGTGCATGAGATAGTGTTGTCTCCACAGGGTGCAGGTCATAAACCCAGCAGCTCTATGGTTTGATGAGAGGGAATGTAAGTGCATTTGTTCAGTCAGCATGGATAAAATGTTGGAAAATAAGCACAGCCTCATAAAATGCAAATAAGGAACTGGGTGCATAAAAAACAACAACGATGCATTTTTACCAAAGTAAAAGCTCATACTGGAAGAGACATAACTGTAGAGAGCAGTCTGACATAGAAATAGAGAGGCTTGGATCAATATAGACACCAGCCAAAAAGTGTCAATGTCTGGAGAAGACAGCTTTTTAAGTGTTTAAGTGTTTTATCTTTAATCACTCTTTTTTGCACTCTGCTTTTGGGGCTTTTTGTTTTTCAGGGGTTTTATTGGTGAACCAATGGTACTATGTGGTTGAAGCAAGAATTCATAACATCTCTCAGTATTACTAATCTCTATATTTCCTTCACAGCCTGCCCCTGTTAGGGTTGAATAACTGCCTGCAGTGTTGAGGTCATGCTCTGGAATCATTAACCTATCAATATTCATTTAGGCTTTACAGAGCTCTGTGTGTGTGTGTAAGTAAAACCCCTCTGCCTTATAAAAGTGTTTAGGTCTCATTATCAGTGGCCAAATGAAGCTGTTGTGTTTGCGTCTTTTAATTATCCTGTAATCAATGTGTCTCATTAAGTCAGAATGGAGGGTGAAAGGTCACAGCTCAGTTAGACTGCAGCATACAGTGCAGAGAGCTGGAGGAAAGGATGGAATACAGTTAGTGTCATTTTAATGACTGTTTGGTTTTGATGTCTTTTTGTACCTTTGACAGCAGTATTGATTTTTGAGGGTCTAAATCATACTTGTGCTTTATTACTTTTCAAACCACATCCAGGAATAGACATATTGAAGGATCTAATTTTAGAAACTGTCACATTGCAGTTGCATTGAATGAATCACATTAATCTTTCATTACATAATTCATGCATGCTTGTTTATATTAGTTTGTTTGTCAGCAGGATGTTTGCAAAACTGATGAATGGATTTTTATGCATACTGGCGAACTGTTAGGCCCCAGGCCAAGGAACAATTGATTAAATGCTGGTGAGGATCCAGATATCCAGTTTCTTCCATAAGACAATTATCAATCATTTGCCATAACTATGAAACTACCAGAGACAGAAGTATGGCTTCAAGGACTGGGTGCATATTTGCATGGGCACCAGTGGAGATACTGTATTGTATTGATGCATGTTGGCTGTGTTTTTGACAAATAAATAAATAAAATAAGTGACATGATGCTTGCTGTGAAGGATATTGCATTTCAAGCAGGTTTCTGTAAGATAATTTTGACTGTCCTGAAAGCTGAAAGACCGGACATTGTGTTAAGAAGACAGAAAGAGGAGTCGGTGTGCAGCTGGCTCTGCAGCAGGACCCCTGGGCACAGCAGGGACAGCTAAACAGAGAAAGCCAATTAACTGAGCCAGTGCTGGAAAGTCACACATTTCAGCATCTGTTACACCTACACTTCAGTCTCTCGCTGTCTACAGTATACATATCTGTCTGTACATCAGTGAGTTTCAGCTGCTTGTTATAAAAACAAACTTCCAACAGACTCCAACTCCATCTCCAACTAAGAAAAACGTTTAATCATCAACCCCTGTGTGTGTGTTATTATGTACATCCCTTATTTGTATATATCTTCAATAATATAAATCTGGATAGTATTTTTTTCTTCTAAATACAGCAGTGTATTTAGAGAGTCCTCCACCTCACTGAATTACAGTAGATTCTGGCAGGGTGATGATGAAACAATGTGAAATATGAAAGGAATGGAAAAAATGAGAAAAGATACTAAGAAGTAAATGTGCACTTTTGCAGCTTTTTTTTTTCTTTTTCTTTTGTTCTTCCTTATCGGTGTCACTTTCTCATTCCTAACAGCCAGCGAGCAAATAAATTGCTTGGCCTTTCCATTTAAAATGAGTAAAAAGCACAGAATGTTACCTACTAGCAGAGCTGCACCAGTCTATATTTTCATACAAAACAATGGATCATAATCACCATGTGTAATGTGAAAGCTGTAACTCATACTGATGAACTCCCATCACCAAATGTGCACTTTCCCTCATTTTAGTAATTTTTAGTTAACTGTTTTGGTTTGCTGGCCTGTGACTTTTGATTAATTCCCAGAGCCATCATCAACCTTGCTGGTAGACACAACAGACAGTTGTTTTCACTGAAAAAAAGCTCTGATCCACCTTCCCACACAACACAAAATTAGCAGTTGAGGTAAATATAGCACAACTCACAATTATTGTGGCTTCAAATCATATTCTAGCAGCACAGTGAGGCAGTGATTAGCACTGTCGCCTCATGATAAGAAACGTCAGTGTTCAAGTCCATGGCAGAGCAGGCCCTTTATGTGTGGAGTTTGCATGTTCTCCCCATGTCTGTGTGGGTTTTTTTTACTGGTTTCCTCCCACAGTCCAAACACATGCAGGTTAGGTTCACTGGTGAATGTGAGTGTTTGTCTGTCTCTATGTGTCATCCCTGTAATAGACTGCTGATCTGAATATGATTCAGAAAGCCACTTTGCTGAAAGTTGGATGTGTGCATGGTGCACATGCAGATGCACATGTGTCCCTGCTTTTCCTTAGATGTGTTGTAGCACTACACATTTGAGGTGAGAAATAACACACAGAAATGCACAGAGACATACAAACTGGACTAAAGGCACACTGAATGGGACTGAAATCACAGCAAACTAACATGATAACAGGAGCTCTGGGTGTGTGTATATGTGTGTCACACAGGGAAGGAATTGCTGTTCAGATCTGGGCTGACAGCTCCATCCCAGCATTTTTAAATATTACATGTAGGCAATTAAAGAACTAGGTAGAGCTAAAGACAAGAATAAAAGCATAAAGCCTCATTAGGGGCCCCAAGAGGGGTCTGATTTGAAGACAGAGGGTGGCGTATGTTGTGCAAGTTTTAAAGTTCTGTGTTATTTGTACTGTTGAACGTGTGTCTGAGCCTAGTGGAAGCTGGGGCAAATTAGTTCTCTTTTTCCAGCACTTTTTTTTTCCATCTTAGCCTTTTCCGCCACTAATGTTACCTTCATACATCATGGAGCTCATTTGCAGCACAAACTCCAGCCACACTTATCACCAAAGAAATAAACAGTAACATACTGTAGACGTCATATTGTCCTGTCCATCCACGGATGCTAAAATAATGCGGAGGATGGATTTTTGTGCTGCTGTGAGTGAGTTTCAGGCGTTACTGGTGGGTATTGAGTCAGTGTCATGCTTGTCAGTCTCTTTCCATTCTGTTTATTGGTACCCAGCTGTGTGTCTGTGTGTTTGTGTGTTCCAGTGAGAATGACCCGTCTCCACACTTTTAATCTGACCCAGTGAACTGGTTCAGCAACAGCAGGAGCAGTGCAAGGAGTGTTTAGCCACAGCATCCAGTTGCTGGAAGGCGCGCTGACTGCAGTCACTGGTGTGTAACGATAAGGCTTTCTGCTGGGTTGTGGTCAGTGGCTGCAGTGGTAACAATGTCTCATTTTAGAACCGTTTAAATAAAATAGTATCAGAGAACAGGAAACATGTCATACCAGCTGCAATTGGCGGACACTTTCATCTGAAGCATATATTTTTAGCACGAATATCCCCAAAGGAAATAACAAAAGCAATGCATTTGAATGTGTTTGAAATATCATGCAGGTACTTATGTTCATAAATCTATCATCCATGTAAAAGGAATTTGTACAGCAGCTGCTTAGGACGTCACTTCTTAAAATTGCATGTTGCGAAGCTTAAGAATCTAAAAAGAGGCTTAGGTTGATTTGATAGTGGTCCAAAAAGTGGAGAGGCAACCAGACTTAAAGACCTCACGCCTCACATTTTTTTAAAGCTTGATTAAACTTTAACTGGTCAGCGTCCAGACTCGTATTAAAACCCGGTGATGGTTGTCTCTAAATTATGCTGCGGCTGCAGCTTTAGGGCTACAATATACAGAATCTTAGCATCATTATAAAAAAAGACATTTTGAGGAACTAAAAATATCCAGGCTTCATTCAGATCATCTGCAATCAAATCAAGTTGTGCTTGTAGAGAATGGGGTCCTGATGGTTTGCCCCCACAGACACAACGTTAAGAGCTTTTGTTCAGGATTTCATGCTAATATATTCAAATGGCTTTGGAGCAGCATTCAGCATATTGAATGAGTTTCTCTTCCGGTTGGGTTTTTTCTGCCCTGCGTGTCTTCAGTCCACTCTGAGAAAGACAAATCTCTGATTGGCCCTGCTACAAGCACTTCTCCCTGCAGCAGATGTTAGATTGAAACAAAACTAGTCAGGCTGTTGATACAAGTTACAAGTCGCACAGTAAAAAATATATTTCCTATATCATATTTCCTTAGATGTAAGGCCGGACCTATTTATTGTAGTTCTGAACATGCAGTCGTTGCTGATGTGGTGGTGACAGTGTTAGAAGGGAAAATTCACCCTTAAACACTTCAGCTCTTCTAAAAGCAGCTATTTTGGGTCTGTTGAAACCAGATCAGTAGCTTACCTTAGTGTAAAGACTGGAAGCAGTGGGGGACACTATCCAGACATTTTTACACTTATGTTTTTTTGCAGGAACGAAACAAATGAGCTACAACGTGCTAAGCAGTGAGCTTCAGAGGTGCTACTATGCCGACTGTTGCTTTGGACAGAACAGCCAATCCCTTGCAGTGTTCTGGCTTTAAATGAAGAATAAAAACCACACATAAAACTAATACAACAGTTTTTTCATCCTTTTTCAGAAGGTAATCTAGGAAATATAGGAAACTACAAACTGAAGAAGAAATATAAGTTGAGAGAAAGTGGGTTTAATGTGAATTAGCACTTAATCCTGAAAGAACTCCTGCTGTGTGTGTTCTGGAGTGTCAGGCCTCTGTGGGCGCTGCAATCTCACACTTCCAGATGAGTTTAGCCTGTAAACTTCCCTGAACCTGGCTGTTAGCCTGAATGCAAACCTCCCTGGCCTGCAACAGCTGGGGCACCATGGCACCCAGGCTTAATTCTTCTTTGTCTGAGCTTATTGCTGCAGGTGGAGCTGCAGTCGCTCCTTGTGTTCAGCTTGAGTTGATAACTCATCTCTTTAAGAAACTCTTCACGTCCACTCTTCCTCCATCTTCCTTCTTCCTCTGCATGCATCTGACGGAGCTGTTGTGTCTGAGTCATCTTTCTTCATATGACACTAAATAAACCAAGGACACTGTAATATTCAGCAGCAGTTCTTACGTCTATTATTAGGCCTCTGTAGTTTGATGCTTGGCCTCTTTACTGTAGGTTGTGATTTTCAGGAATAAAAGCTTTTCCAAGGGTGCAGTAACTTTTAAACTCTCCAGACAGAGTATAAGTGCAAAACTGAATGTAATGTAAATGATTCCCTCAGGCTTCTGCCTGCAGCCTCACAGCTACTGTAACTGTAGGAAAGTAGAAAGAATGTTTCTAAATGTTGGTGGGGGGAAAAAACACACCCAGAAGTTTTAGTACTGCATTCATTTGTATTTTCAGTAAGAGGAACAGCGCTCTCAGCTGAACACTGAAGGTGACCTTACATTATACAATTAGAATCTAGAGCATCTCATTCCATAATGAAATATCTACTATTTGAACAATGTGACCCTCTGCTTTGAGGAAATGAAGAGATCATTAAAGTTAATAACTATACCAGGAACTCTTTAATTCAAAGACATTTGAAAGCATGCACTAAGTTTTACTTTAATATTATGCAGCAAAAATGAAACAGTTGTCATATATGGCGGGTGGGGGTGTTAACCCCATTCACAAAAAGGTCATAGAATGAATTGTATGCTGATAAATGTGCTGTCAGAAATCAGCAAACTCAAGCATAGCAAATGTAACAGCACTGTGTTATGTGTTTGCTCATTATTGCTGACTATACAATATTCAAGTCTTTTTCCCAAATATTTTTCAGCAGATTTGCATCACTGCCCTTTTGCAGTACCAGAGAATAAAATGTGAATTTATTACGGAGACAATGACATAGAATGTTTCTGCCTATTGTGGCACTAAATTGTATTTTGAGTTTGATTTCAGCATTTCATTTATATTTGCCAGTGTTCATGTTTATGCATATTAAATACAAATTTCAACCTTTAACAAACCTAAGTCACTAAAGATATAGTACATGCTAAACTGCATATTTAGAAAAGGGTAATACTTGAGAAATGTTTGTTTCCTTCCATACTCAAATAACTGCACATGATAATACAAGGTGAGAAGAGACACTTAAGAGGAAAGAGGCAAATAAAAAGCCAAGGAGACATCAGGTGCACTAAACCAGAGCAGTGTGCTTCTTCTCTCTGGACAGACAGACCACTGTACTAGAAGCAGGAAGCAAAAGGCTTAAGGAAATAAGAACAGGGTAACATGCATGAAAATACTAATTCAAGTATTCTTCCAGTTTCCTCTGCAACCAGACAGAATTCTTAATAATGGGCAATAATGCTAAAAGTGAAGTTTTTGGGCTCCTGTTTAAAGCTCAAATATCATCAGCATAAAGCATTCATTTATGCATTGTAAGACATATACAGCTGCTAATGGCTCCAGGGTGAGAGCAAAGATTGCAGGGAGAGCTGATTTGCAGGCTGTCAAGTCATTTAGTGGCTATTATCACTCATTAGCATAGCCATTAGTAACAGGAGGGGCCTCCCGCACCTCCCCAGAAGGCCAGGAGGTCATTATCATCTGCTTCCAGTGGCCATAATAATTCCCTAACCTTAACCAAGAGCTGTAAGAGTCTAACACAGCTATAACAATCCTGTACACTCAGATCAGATATTTTGATGTCAACATTTTACTGATATTTTTTCCCATTTTACTGATATCTCCTGTCAATGTATCTGCCACTTACCAGATAAGTAAATGAACAGCATTTCCTCATTACAGCTGTCAGATGCAGGGGCTTTTACTTGAGGTGAATCAGCAGTAATACTTTTTTTTTTTTAATCTGCTGTTACAGGCACGTCCAGTGTCACTTTCTGTTCAGCAGCATGTGTTGGTATAATATAACCTGCTGGTCTCAAATCCATGAGCCAGTGCTACAGATCTCCTGCTGCCTAATATAGCCATGCACACAGTCTTCTGACCCTTCACTATCACACCCTGAAGAGAGAATTTCACTTTCTGTGATAACCAGGTGCTGTAGTTATACCTGGACTGAGTTAAATTGTCTGACATTCTAGCTTTAAAATTATGCTGTGCTTCTTTCACCTTGTCTTTGTATAAATGTGTGAGCCACCTCAAAAAGGCTTTGATTGCCTCTCAGACTATCCCTTGGTGGTGCTGAAGGAATATTAGTTTCAAGAATGTTTATCTGTTCTATTTAGTGGGAGTTTAAAGTGTTCTTCATGTAATGGGCTTGAATGTAGTTGCCATCTACGTGACTTATGAAGGTTACCACCTAAGGACATCAACTCGATATATATCTGATATAAAAATTGGCTCTATATTACATAAAAAAGGAGAGAATAAAATGTTTCTACTATTCAGATTACACATTTTAATCAAATCAAATCCTTTAACACTTTTAAAACTCCATATTTATTGAGATGATGTCACTGTCAAATAAATGTGTGAAAGGCACTCTGTATTGCGGGACTTGTAAAGATGAGAGAAAATTCTTAATATGATAAAATTGGTGAATGCCACAAACTGTATTCATTCTTCCTGTGGGCCTCTTAAAGACAAATCTGTTTGTTCAGCTGCCTCTTGCATGATGTTCAGTGTTCAAATGACTTTGGTGATCCCGTGATTTTTGATTCGATATTAACTCAAGTTAATCTCTTAATTATGCTTTCGAGACTCATCCTGCTAACAAATTTTAAACACATCTCCAAGCATTTGAACACAGCCAGCCTCCATCAGTATTGCTCAATATCGCTCCTTCCTTGAAGGAATCCCCTGGCTAAAAATTCTCATGAATTACTCACAGCCGCTCGTCAGCTGAGAGCATTTCTCCAACTTCAGATGTTTTATGCATAAGATCCTAGAGTGCAGGCAGAGAAGACTAAGAACAACTTAGATCATGTTAGATTGTAGTTTAAGAATTAAGTGTCTTTGTTGCTACTGCAGATCATATGACTGACTATTCTCCCTCTGTGCCCTGTGCATCTGCCCTCTTGCTGTCCTGTGATGGTTTTGGAATGACAGCCTAATTTGACAGCTTGCTGGCAAGCCTCAGGGATCAGACACCTCCATCCAATCCCAGCATGTTTTCCTCTTCACTCATGTCCGCTCCCATTCACACTCTTTATTGAAGGCCAAAGCAAGAAGTGTGTGATGGCATGCGTGTGTGACTCCTGTAGAAAGTGTGTTGGGAGGTTCACTAAGTTCATTTTGATCTCTCCAGTCTGGCAGTCTGTATCCAGGCAGAAGTCTACCTTCATCCTCATGACTCCCCACCCCACCCTTTGCCCTGCAGCGTTTTCATCCTGTACTCTCGTTGGTTTTGCGGCATCTGCTCCTCTACTCTCTCATGTGACTAGGTCTTTCTCCACATTTGGCCATTTTCCACCTTAATTGGCAAATTGACTGCATTTCACCACCGCTTAATTTCCTCTATATTTGTCTATTATATATGATATATATAATATATAAACATCTGAAGTTGGAGTTGGACATATATGTATGTCTGTGTGTGTATGCTTAACTATAAACCTGTCATCAGTGTTTGTCTTCCTGTTGTCCATCAGAGCCTTGAGGTCCATTATATCCATGTGGCATCAGCTCCCCCCCACCACATCACAAACTTGTAATATGGAGAAGTCCCACACAAAACTATTTTGTTTGCATGTTTCATCTCTTCACTTCTTATTCAATAACTGCTCTGCAACAAACATCTATTATTCATCCAGGACTCTGTCTACTAATATTTTTAGGATTTGAAGGTAGGCTTTGACTGTTATATAGTGGTCTGAATTCTGGCTCAAAAACTTTTCTTTGTGAATAATTGAAGTCTTGAGACTGTCAAGTGTAATGCTATCAGTTTCCTTGTAAGTGATTCCACTATCTGTCTGAATAATGCTGTACTAACAGTTCCCGTGATGATATACATGCAATTTGGCAACCATTCAGGATGTTGGAGTCATAAATGAGCCACAGACTAAAATGACCATCTGTGGTCTTGGTTCCTCTCTAAAAAGCTCCTGGGTATGCAGTTCTTCCCTTTTTAGTGAGGGGAAGGTTGAATCAGGCAGTCAAAGGGCGGCTATGAGTCAAGGGTCCTAGAACTGTGGGAATATGCAGATGTAGAAATGGGGAGATGACATTATGCACAGAAGTATTTCTAAATGTAATATGTAGACCTCCGGGTAGTTTAGGATTTATTAATCCAGGTTCCTCAGACGTCTGTCTCCACCACTAGAGTCTTGTGCCTGTGGGGGGGTCGCAGCCTTGAAAAATAACATAATTGTTTAACAGCAACATGTCTTTCCATAGTCATTTGTTACTCTGTAACAAATAATGTATGTGCATGTAATGTTTGGAGATGCTTTCTATAAACAAAATAGTCACAGTGACATCTGTGACCCACAGGGTAAAAATACATGGCTGCTGCTTTTAGTAATTTAGTTGCTCAGAAAAACAGTTTAATCTCAACCAGTCGCAGTCACGCCCAATATTGTTTGGATATGATCTACTGTTATATCCATAATATCACAATAAAATCAATGACGCACAGAGCTAGTTCAGGTAGAGCACTGAAGTTAAACTTGTATTGATTGATTGACTCCAGCTGTTTGCAAGATGTTTTGCAGTGATTGGCTCATTCACAGCTTTGTAGCTAGTAACAGCCACTCATAATTATTCAGGTGCCGTGTTCATGCCAACAGAGTGTACTGCCTCAGCTCTGTCCATCACCCCAACTAATTATCATCTGAAATGATCCTACACATTACCATTACTCTAGTGGCTGCATTGCATTTTGATCTGCTGTGACTTGAACATTAACAATGATCCTGATGTTAAATACACAACACAATGGGAGTGGGCTCAGGGTTCGTGCATGTCATCTTTCATGCATACTGCAGCAGACACACATTACATTTTACAGCACTGTGTCTGCACAGGAGATACTGCGTCAGTAGGTGGAATCTCTCATGAATGAATGAAAGCTCATGGCAGAAGTTTCCTGTGTGAAAATCTTTCCACTTCTCCTCCTAACATGCTGTGTGAGCTGCTGTGTTTCATGTTCCAGTGTCCTCTGTGGCCAATCTGATGTGTTAAGGGAGGCCTGAAATGCCCACTCCACTCTTCTTGTGGTATGATGTAGATGTTTTCAAATGCAATCTCGGTCTTGGCTGATTTTTCTCTTCCATTCTCACATATTTATGATTAATCTTATCGTGTGCTTTAGATTATAAAACATGTTTAAAGGTGTAGAGTTTTGTAGTGGTCCAATTAAATATATTTGTTTCATGGAGTCTTATTAAGTCAGTTTTGATTTTCCCATTAGATGATTTGCTGTTGCCACTTGTTTGCATAATGTTTTGCAACATTAGGGGACAAAAATATATTTTCTATTATCAGTGAAACAACTTTCAAACTTCAAATTTGATCATATTGTCAGATTGCATTATATTGATTGACATTTTTGCCTCCTGCTGCACATAGCTGTCAGTCAGTCAGCCTGTGGGATTAAACAGACATCCAGACTGAGTTGAGTGGAGTAAAAACACAGCTCGGAGTAAAATCTGATCTCTCTCTTCCTGCCTCTGTATGTGAGCCTGAGGTGAGGACTGACAAGGCTGGAATTGCTGATGCATTATCTTCATGTCAGCAATCATCATTAAGGGGATTAGACTGAGCAGTCTAACCAGAAGAGACACACACAGCCAATCATCACTGGAGACTTGATTGCTTTTATACACACAAACACACTGAGAAAATCACTTCCCCAAGTTCTTATTGAGCTTTCTTTAATGAAGTTTTGCCAACAGTGCTAATCACCTGTATTTGTACTTCTCTCCTCGTCTTGCATTGTTCATTTTAAATCCCAATCAGGTTGTAGCACTTTGATTTTGTGTAGCATGGTAGCAGCCCAAACTACACAGTGATAAAGACATGTCAGGTTGACTAAGTCTGTCCCTGTGTGTGTGCGTGTTTGCGCGCACATGTGTGTGGGTGGGTGTGTGACGTGCGACTGCCCCAGTGTGAAGTGTGTCTCCACCCTGTCCCACTCTGAGGTAAGATTAGTAATAAATTAATCCTCCTCCAGTGGATTATAGTCTTTTGCTGATGGATGGCAGCAGATGTTGCATGTGATTGCAGAACCATACTGAGCATGTGCAGGAGTGAGCTTGCTGTTTATTGGGCGTCTTGTGTGTAATCAAACTCTGAGAAAGCATAGTGCAGAGTAAGTTATATTTACTGTGTGCAGTGTGTTTTGCATTAGATAACCTTCAGGCTGGACTGCTGAGATGAATCAACAACTCTAACAGTCTTAAAACACAGACATTAAGATGTGTATTTACTACACTGTAAAGTCTTTTCTTTTTGTGCAGTCCCTGTTTGTCTCACTTCTTATAATATTTATGAACTAAGTCCATATTCATGAAACTGATTAAATTGATGTTTTGGACGTTGGACTGTAGCAACAAGTTCACTTCACTCCTACTCAAACTGCATTCATTGATTATTGGCCTGTTGCAGTTAACACAGACCGTAAACATAACTTTGATATGCTGCCACATGACAAAGTTGATATCCCTTAGAAGTCTATTCAAGTTTTAAAGTTAAAATTAGATAAAATACTTTCTATTTACTTTTTATGTAATTATCAGATATACTAAACAAAATTATACCCAAATATGCTTTGCTCATACTGACAAATATGCATCAAAATCGAAGTATATTGGTCCCGTACTTGTCCCTATTCTTAAGCATACTTGGTTTATATTGACAAGTATCCAGAAGTATCCAAATGTACTTGGTCTATTATTGTATCTGTGAAGATTCTCAGTCATCCAGGTGAATTTATCTGCTGAGCCAAAATGTTTCATCACTCATCATCCAAATGGTTTCTTCATTCTGAGAGAAGCTGGTTAGAGATCTATGTTTTAAATTAACGTTTTCAGCCAAATATACTTAGTATAATTAAACATTTATACATTATACATAACATTTAAGTATGTGTTTTCTTGTTTTGGGTGGAATAGCTTAGAGTAAATAGTACATGGGTGGAACTGAACCATTAGTATCAAAAGGAAAATCTATTAAAACAAAAATCACTGGCAGCAACACTGGACTTGTGATATGACTCAGGACTGCTGTTTTAGTCCTGTTCCTATCAATTTGGCAAAGATTACATAAGACCTATAATGTTACTTATACTACAGAGTATACCAGTGTGTTTGGGGGGGTTGGACAAGTGAGATTTCCCAGCATGCCCCAAGGATAGAAACTGTGTTTGACCACTACTATTGTTTGTGTTCACATTGTTTGGCTATGTTCCTTTTGTTGTGCGTGGTTATAACAGTGAACGTGGTCGTTATTTCATCCTGTGTTGTAGTTAATTACTCTTGTCCACTTATTTCTACATGCATCTTAAGTCAAACTGCTGTTGTGATACATGTCCTGTCCTTTTGCTGTGGAGTGGAGCCGTCTTTCTGATTGGAGTGAGCTTTTTATGGGTTTATCAAAATAAAAGGAAGCTGGTAAAGGTGAAGTTGTCATTGATTCCTGTCCAGGCCAGTACTAGATACAGTACAGTTCTGATGCAAAATTAAAGGTAATTTACAATACTAAGCATATAATTAGTACCAATAAGTTCACTACACAGGAAACAGGAGTACAAAATTAAATTTAGAATTGAATAATTTGTGCACTTCAAGGGTACTTACTGTAACACCTAAAGTATACTTCAAAAGTGGGGCAATGTACTACTTCCATGTACTAGGTGTACTAGGTTACTAGTACATTAATATTAGTGTTCACAGTATATAAAGTATTTGCTCTTTATCTGGCAATTGCTTCTCTATGTTCATCAGCTTGTCTCCATGCAGACACACAGCATACTCATTATAAAATAGCCACATGTGTTTCTGTGTGAAGAAATTAAATGTTCGCCAAAATTACAAACAAAAGACCCACCGTGAAAGAAACCAGAGTTCTACTTGAAATTTGCTTTTCTCTCATTTTCTACTCCATTTTCAGAACTTACTAAATGCAGGTGATAGATGTTGAGGAATGTAGGCAGTAGGCGGTAAACAGGATGGTCATAGCCTTCCTTCTGGAAAAAAAAAAACTAATGAGACAAAGTGAGATGGACAATGTAGAGCACAGGTGACAGCCCTCTGATGTTTGTCTCTGCTCGGGATTTATGGCTTTGGTTTCCTAGAATCTGGTTTCTTGGCAGAGGCAGCTTTGGGTGGTACTCTAATTTGGAATGTTATTGTTTTGTCCGTTTTCCTTTCAAAGCCAAAAAGCCATTGTGTTGGATGTTTTAAGGGAATTGTTATTCACTGCAGCTTAACTTAGAGGAGCCGTGCATTGGGAAGCAGTGTGATTGAGACTATTAAGTGTTACCAGGAAGCACTTTAAGTGTTCCCTCTGCTTTTTAGTGGACAACAGCGAAGCTTCTTAGTTGGATTGAGCTGGATGTTTTCCAGCTCCTCCCCACCTGCTTTAAAGGACTAATAAGGTTGTAATCAAAGAATTTCAGAGTATTTTCTGCAGCTGACAGGGAGGAGGAGAGGTGGAGGAATGAGGGATGAAAAAAGCTGAAGAGTGTCTATTGCTTTGCATGGTGTGTGTGTGTGTGTGTGTGTGGGTTTTTGTGCAGCACACAAAGTGTCTCTTACCTTCAGGGTACTTACTGGAGGCTGGCTGGGCTGCTGCTGTCTGAGCTGGCAGGGGCACCGCTGAGAGCAATACAGCCCAAGCAGGGGGGGGAGGTGGAGGAGAGGATGCTAAATGGAGTTCTTTTCAGCTATGGCTTAATGACGCAGAGGGAATCCAAGTGCCTCTGGCTAATTTTCTGACTTTACAAAGGCTGAATTGGCTAAATTGTCTTAATTGTCCATAAACTTCAACCTGCAATAATAATTTTGTCTGCTTGTTTTCTGCAGAAACACATCACTGACATATTACTTTTAAACTCATATGTTCAGCTTGTTAAACACTTGCTTTTTTCCACATCTCAGCTACTTTAAACACGTGAATGATATTCAAACTTCTTCTGGTTCCAAAATTAACCGTTGTCCAATCATTTGCAAATCATTTTTTGTAGCACAATTAGCCAGAGCAAAAACTGTATTGTAATTCTCTCTAGCAAAAGATGATCACCCCTCTTAAAACATCTCCCTGATCTCAGCTGTGATTGGTTTAAACATTAGCATTTTTCGTCACCTGTCTCACTGTTTTTCCACAACACTTTAGAGCCTCTGGATGAGAGTATGGAAGGGAATGCAAGAGTGTGGACTGTCAGCCTGTCACACCAAGCTATGGTGGCTGCGCCTTGTCTCGTCCACCCTCCCCTTGATAAAACGTTGGATTGTCTGGCTCCAGTAACTCTCTGTGGAAGTGAAAGGGCATTGCTGTTAAATTTCACCACTCATCTCATGTTTCTCTTCAAAAGACACTGTGTTGCATTATTGAGCATGTTGTGCTGCCTATAGCATCAAAAATGTGCATGCTCATAAGAATGAAAACACAGTTCACAACACTGGCGTTATACTTATTGTAATACTATTATCACATCATCATGTGTGTTTGCGTGTGTGTGTGTGTGTGTGTGTGTGTGTGTGTGCGCACTGCAGCGGCGTGTATTCAATACCTGTCAGCACTGTGAAAATGAAAGGCTTCTGCTTTCCCATGACCTTACCTGGATCCAGGCCTGAGTCTGGCCAGCCAGCACAGGTGAGAAGATGGTGAAGACTAGTGGTTTCCATGGTTACAGCTAAATTCCCACCAACCAATGAGGCAGGTGTTGGCAGGGGGACTTTGGGGTGACCTTGTGTTCCCAGTAACTGGGTGTGTGTACACTGGTTACACTCTGAGCTGTGTATAGCCCCTGTCACCTCAGTGCTTTCATGTGTGTGTGGTTGTGTCTGTGCATGTGTGTATGTGCGCGTGCACCGTATGTGTGGTAGATAAAAATGTTCGGTCTGTGTGTATGATGTGTGTGTGCTGTGTACATACCTGGAGGCATCAGAGCAGACCAGGATATTTTAATTACCCACAGATTGTCATTACTTGCATGTAAATGTGTGTATGGTTGTTCTTGAGTTATGCACTGGGTGAGGACAAAGGGATTTAGACAGACAAGCTTTACTCTTTGTCCAGTAGTGGTGGTTCAGTCTGAAACACCAAGAAGGGCAAATACTGTAAAATGATTCTTCCTTCTCTTTTTTATTCAGAGCTATAAAGTGAAGTGTTTCAAACTGCTCTTCTGCAGTACTGAATGCATTTCCACTGATGAAATGTGGTGATTTTTGAGTGCCTACTCCCCCAGACAGGTGATGGTGGTCACGAAAATGTGGGAACTACAGCAGAGCTAAAATAACAGAAATTAATCACTTCTGTCAGATCACTGATTTTAAAGTGCTGTGTAGCAATGAACATGAAAGTTTTAATTACTAACGTGATGATAAATCAACAAATTTGTAATCCAGTCCAACCCAAACAGTGAAAAAGTGCAATACTCAGGAACATGTACCAGTATGGTTTAAGATATAGCAGGAGTAGATGTATTGAGGATTCAATGGAGATTAATTAAAGTGAAATGTTTCTTATATGGCAGAGACCTGTACATTTTGCTGTCCATTTTATATCCATGCCACTTTTTAGAGTAGTTTTGTGGTCATTATATTGGTATTTCCTGGACATGCAGTAGATGTTTAAAAGTGGTTAAGTGTTAAATACTTTATTGGATGCCTGGTTTGACACGTGAGTTGCCATTGCAGTAATGGTCGCTCCTTTACTTCCACCTACAACCCAAGTGAGTACATAGAGCAGCAGCTTCTTCAGCGCACTGAGCTGAAGCAAGGGTGCGACAGATGACACCGAAAGTATTGAATCTGCTGGTGTTATGACAAGCTTTCATACTGAGTTATTTTGGTGTCTGTCGTCATTAGCAGCAGGCACTCTGGTGCTATCAAATAAATATCACTACATCTTGGTGACCCATCAGTGCCACGCAGTGCAGTCGCACACACACACACACGTTACTTTGAGCTCCACCTCCAGCCTGTGACCACAGCGATCAGTAATCACCACTGTTCTACTGATTCACCCTATTGGGAGTGGGAGTGTGTGTGTATATGATTTTCTGTGAGAGTGAGCCTAAAAAGTAAAAATTCCATGTTTGCATTATTGCATTGAGAGCTCTTGCCCTCTGAGAAGACAGTAATTGCCTATTTACATCATCTGCAGTAGGACAGAATGCTGAACTGCAATTTTAAATAGCATCAAGATTATCAATCGCACAGTCGTGTGTGTGTGCATGGTTAATTGTGTATGTACAGGATTGTGTGTGTGTGTGTGTGTGTGTGTGTGTGTGTGTGTGTGTGTTGAGGGTGTAAAGACATCCTTTGCCTCTCTCTGTTCTCCCCTCAGTGTTTGAAGGTCACAGCTGTCTGTTGGGGCTCATTACACTAACAAGTGCTCAGCTGGCTCCCCTGGGCTCAGTCAGTGGATCTGGTTTGGGCCAATGTCAGAATTACAGTTCACATGCAGCGATGCTGGCTTTTACCTGTGGTCAGCACCCATGTTTGCACACTCAATTTTTAATCAGTAGTTGAAAAAATCAACAGCCTGCCCTTTTGCTTTGTTGTTCTTCTGATGTGAGATGAGAGTAGGACAAGAGAAAACCTTTGACCACTGCAGCAGCACAGACAGGCTACAATAATGGGTTTACAATAGATGAATCGTGTGTAGTGGCTAGAAAGCAGGGGAAGATTTCTGTCTTCATAACCAACAGATTTGTAAATTTACAAATCAGCTCAGGAACAGGTGTAGCAGTTTAATGTGGATTCTGACATTTTTGACTTTCCAGAGTAGATGTGCAAATTTGCATCCTGTACTACTACCTGCATGCAAACTGCAAAAAAACATGTATAGAAGCTAGAAATGTCAAACGTCATTGTTGTCCTTTTGGAGCTCTTTGCAGTCCTTTTGCGTCTGGTGATGTTTTGAATCTCTTTCTGGGAGTTGTTCTGTCTTTCCAATTGTGCTGTGTTGCTTTGTGACAGTTTTGCAATATTTTGTGGTTCTTTTGTGGTTCCCTTCCCCCTCTTTGGAGTTGTTTTGCATGTGTATTCTAATCATTTCATCTGCCTTTCTGGCTCTGTTGCACCTCTGTGGTCCTTTTGCATCTCTTTGAGGTTTTTTGAGTCTCATTGTGAACCTTTTTTTCTCTCTTTCTAGTCTGTTTGTGTCTCTCGCTTGTCATTTTGCATCTCTTTGTGACATTTTTTTCTGTGTTCTTGCTTTAATTACTAATTATACATTTGGAAACACTACATTTACAAAAGTGGACTGGCAATTGTAAATGAGCATAATCAGTTTTTACATCTGTATATATTTACTTTTGATGAGAATAACATGTAAGAGGTCTTTGTTATTTAGAAGCGAGCTCTATTTTTTGATAGGAAATTAATTCTAGAGGAAAATACTTAGGGAGGAAAGATCTCCTCTGATGGATGCTCTGCTTGTTTGGTTCATACAGTATATGGTTTAATGGAAAAGCAGAATACAGCAGAGTCTTCATTGGTTTATCATCTTTCAAACTAAAATAATACCCTGAATGAAAGTCTTTTCCTGGTTGGCAATGTCAAAAACAGCCAAATTAAATTAACCATGATTCATTGTTGTAAAAGATAAAAGGTGCAAAGTTCCAAGGGAGATGAACACTTTTTATAGGCACTACTGAGGTGACAGTATATATTGTCCTAGTAAATTATTACAAAATTAAGAGCCTGTAAAACGGAGCTTCATGGGGGTCTTAGCATTGGTCCAGAGGCCTGTTCCATGAAAAAAACTGATATACAGAGACAGCGCACATCATCAGCATCTTAAGTGGTAGCTGTGGATCATCCAGTATAATCTTAAATACTTGTGATGAAGAAAAACACGAATTGTAACTTGACTGAAATGTACAGTAGAGAGACGTGTCCAGCAGTGTGAATATGCACCATTTGTTATTCTGATCATCAGTAACACATGTTGATCCATGAACATGAGGCCGATGAGGCGTGGAATAAACTGACACTAAATACTTGGTTTTCCTAGTGGTTCATTTTCCTTCCTGTCTATGCAGTGCTGTCCTTCAACTCTTTTCCATGCAGAGCAATTGGAGAGAGTGTGTTGGTGGGGGCGGAGTGTTGCGCTGGCTGCTCCCACTTAGCCGCTGCCAGCAGCTACTGCTCTGTATTGAGTTGTGTAAAGCGTTGAGATCCAGCCAAACAAATGCTGAACTGTGGCTTTGCCCTTGGCATTTAGTCGCTGCTCTCATTATTTATTCCTGTAGCTTTCTGCCTCCTACTTGCAGCAGCTGGTCATTTAAAACATTGGTTTTTGAAGGGGTTCACAGAAAAATAAAACGACTGGCAGAACAAGAGTGCAGGTTAAATATACAAACATCTGATAAGAAGAAAGGGGGAAGATTTGTCCACATTTACATCTTTATCTTATCTTTTTTTCCCATATTATCACTACTGCTGCTACAGCCTTTTTTGGTCTGGTATGACCACTACGTAATGGTGACTAGTGCATGACTACTGCTGTGTTGTCTTTTCCACTTGAGTCATGCCACAGGTTATGATTTCAGTGGTTTTATTATGGAAGTACAGTGATAAAAAAACACAACAGAAATTAGTAAGACAACACTTTCACAGGTATCTGTTTTCAAATGAAATCTTTTTGTGTCACTGGGACACATTGACAGTAATACATAGTGCAGTTAATAATAAAAATAATAATAATAATAATAAAATGTTGTGACCCATTTGCCTCATTCACAATCAGATTATCAACAATTCAAATAAATTGTGGGAAATAAAAAGCAAGTCACTACACTTATAATTACCACTTGTGACTAGGATGGCCGCTGTTCAGCAGAAGTTATTTAGATGTAACTGAGGTAATGTTAGAGTAGAACTGGGTTCCACGTGGGAACAAAGATGGTATGCTACGCCATGACAACAGCAAGCTAAATTCCAACATAAGAAGACAAAACCGGGAAAGAGAGAGGATTCTTTTGATCAGGTTGGTGGGTGTGAAAATCCTTGCTTCTAACTGTGTCTCATTTGTTTTGCAGTCATGCGGAGGAACCCCTTTGTGGTGGACAGTTGCTGTAGGAAAGGGTCTCGCAATGCCCTGCAGGAGCTCTACAACCCAACACAGGTAGGAGACTAAGACACTCACATGACTGCTCTCTTTGTGTGTAATCTGCTCCTCACCCAGCTGTCAGAGGACAGACCCAACAAGGCTCTGTGAGGCACTGACCCCAGCTGCCTTCAGCTCAGCCTTTCTTTTTTCTGTGCCTGTCTGTGCAAGACTAGATTGAGCTTTCCTGTTTTCTAGCTTCCCTTTTCTCAAAGAGGGCAACTCTCCTGGAAACTCCAGGAGACAACATCAGCATAATAATCATGTGTTACAAGCCCAGTACAATTAAGCCATCTTCAGAGTTTCAGGAAGGACAGTGGGCAGTGGAAAGTGGTTTTTCTGAAGTCTAAGAACTTATGTCTCTCATGGATAGAGACAAGAAAAGAATACAGAAATAAAATACAGTATCAAGCATCTGCAAGTGGTTTTCAACATTTTTCTCCATGTAGAGCATCATTATACTATTATTGTGCTGTCAGTGTCTGCTGCAGTAAGTGAAGCCTCACTTCATTTAGCATTTGGATATAAAGAACTTCACAAGATAGCAGCCATCTGAGAACATGACACCTGCTGTAACTACATGATTGCCTGCATGAAATGAAAGCATATTATGGGTTTCAGTTTTAATGGCATTTCTGCTTTATTGGTCAGTTTAAAGTGAAGAGAAACAGTGGGTGGATGGCAGAATGAGCTGGTGGTGGAGGTGGTAAGGTAGCTTAGACACGCTCTGTTAATGGTTGCTATTAAGGCTATAAACAACATGGTTTTAATGTAGAAATACAGTCACAGTCACAACTTTACAAGTCATAATGTGGGAATACATGTTCCCACCAACAGGATCGATTTATCTCGTTTTACCAAATGATTTCTTATGACATCGCTTTAAATGTGACAGCTGAAAGGCATTACATCCATAAGCTTAGTATGTCCCTGGTTTGCAGGATAGTTTATTCTACTTTTGTCCTCTTTTCCACTTTTAGACTGTAGTGTTTTGTTTGTGAATGATCTTTGATATCGATCTCCAATTGTCCTTGAATGCATCAATAGGGAGAGTTTGCAAAACAGCTACTTGCACTGACAATCATGAAAGGCAATGTACACTGTGATGGATTACCACTGACGATTACCATTAAGTAAGTCAACTGAAACCAGTGGATGTCGTGAAGGTAGGAAATCAATTGGAACAACTTAATGCTCTAAAAGGTCTACAGGAGTGTAAAATATACTAATAACATAACAAGGCCCATAAATTAAATCAGTAAATGTATACTGAAACATACTCTGACCTCTACTGCCCCAAGATCACTTTTCCTCTTTCTCATATTCACTCTCTACTGGTTTCTTGTTCTCTGCTGGCCTTCTATCCCTTTTCGACTTTAAGAGATATGTGGGGCTTAAGTGGTTTGCTGAACAGCTAAGATTAGACCTAGATCATGTAGATTCTCCATGGGTTCATTTTTCAAGGAGGATTTTTCCGCACATTCCCACACATGCCAAGCCTCATTGGTATATTCCTGTGTGCACTGGGGGTGGGTGTTACTGAAGCTAGAGCAAACTTTAGTAGGGTGCTTGGGGTCATTGGTCCAGAGAGAGCTGTTCCTCTCTTTGTGCTCTATGTGTGTGTACCTCTGTCCTGGTGAAAAGCTGCTTGAAATGTAAATATTCACAGTAGAACATTTTTGCGATATTTTGGCACATCTCTACCTTTTCAGTGGTTGACCTGTGCTGTCTGATTTGGTTTAGGAATGTAGAAAAGCTAAAAAGGTGTGCAGTTTTGAAGTAAATAGTCTGTTCCTCAGTGGGATAATTCGTAGAGCTGATTCCCAGAGCTGTTTGGTCTGAAAGCACCTATTCACGCTGCTAGTAGGAACACTGAAGTAACGTAAGCCGGCTGATGGTTGCTATAGTAACATCACTTCTGCACTATAGTCAACAACACAAGCAAAAATGGTCAGGTTTTGTTTTGATCCATCTAGATCTCTTGGGATTGTTATTTTTTTCCTCACCAAAAGGTGTTGTTTGTTGAATCAACATAAACATATTGTACCGGAAACGTACCTCCTATGAAGTAGGAGCTAAAACAGTCTGCCAAAACAGACCTCTATGAACAATTATAATTCTCAGTCCCTCCAAAGGTTAGAAGAACTATGAAAAAAGTTTTTCCAGTCCTGATCACAGCCCAGGTGTCAAAGGGAGACATACTGTGGCCACATGAACATCTGCTTACAAAGTTGAAAGGGCCATTAATTATGCAACCTATTTCTTGGCAAAGCGAGAAGAGCAGTTTCACTCACTTCCACCATGTTTTTTGCCAAGATTCCCAGCTCTGCCTACCTAATTTGCATACTGAGATTTCAAGTATAAGAGAGAAAATAGATTTTTTTGTATGTGTCTTCCATTTCTCCTCATTTGGTTTTGCTATGACAGTTTGAAAATTACCATAGTATGCTGCCTTGTTAAGATGCACTAGAATATCAGCTGATTTCTCAATGCTGCCTCCTGTAAATACTCAAACAAAATCCTCCTCCTTAATTGCTTCTTCTGTCACCACCCACCTGCCCAACCCACTCCCTTATAACCTGTACCCACTCCCACTCTCTTTAATTGGTGTTCCATGGTATCCTTATTGATACAAACCTTACAATGAACAAATCTGGATGAAAAACATTGCAGAGTAAAGTCTCCAATTCAGTAGGCAGGGCAGTTTGAAATGTTCATGGACTGTTCTGTTCTAACCTTCTCATGTGTTTGAACACTACATTATAGTGAAATTAAACTCTGTGTCCTCAGGGTCAACACCGGTTTCACTAATCAGAGTTAAAATCGGAATGGGTTGATTTGCCAAATGCAGCAAACCCACAAAGGGTCTAATTTGATGTGGTCTTACACACAGTCAGATATTATCTACAGTGAATACAGGGAAGGAAACTAGTTTCCCTACATACTGATAATCTTTCATTCTTATGGAAATATTATTCTCTTCCTACCAGTAATCACAGCCTGGCTCCCAGAGGCATATAGACCCCATTATTACTCATCTAGAGCCTGGCTGCAGACTCCCACAGTGGCATTGTAACAGGGAAGAACGAATCATGGCTAATGTGAGCACTAATGTAGTGTCAGTGTAATGGAAGCATGTATCTGAGTTTGTCGTTATACATATTTGTTACAGAGGATCAGACGTACTCACAGTGCAGTGCAAAGAAAGATCCACAGTAAAAGCTTGATATATATGATCAGAACTAACAGAAAGAATTAATGAAATTACTACTAATGAAAAGGTCATCAGCCAACAGTTACCATTACATACAGCTGTGGAGAGAAGGGATTTTATAAATGTCTTTCATAAATGAATAAATAGAAGGAAGTGTCTGTGTCACTGCAAATAATGCCTGTTGGGATTGTTTCGAAAAACCCCACAATCCCTTAACATTAGTAAAATGTGTGTGTGTGTGTGTGTGTGTGTGTGTGCGTGCGTGCGTGCGTGCGTGCGTGCGTGCGTGCGTGCGTGCGTGCGCGTTCGCGTGTGTGTGTGTGCATAATTTCTCACACTTCCTCTCATGCACTCTCAGGAGTTAGCACCCTGGGCCAGATTGTGCAGGAACACAATCTGGAGACTGGCATGGGCTTAAAAGAACAGTCGCACCTTTAACCCATAGCAAAAAAGCCGAAGCAGCTGTCTGAGTGTTGCTCTGCTCTGGGTGTGATTGTGTGTGTGTGTGGGAAGCTGGATAAGTCATTTGGGTTTAAAGACAAAGGGATTTAGAGGAGGAGGCTTTCCTCTTTTTCTGTCTGTCTCTGACGGCTGCATATGAACAGGGCTGAAAAAGGAGGTGAACGGAGCGAGACAAAAGGATTTAGAGCAGACGAGTGTTGTGTGCAGAGAGAAGAGACTGCAGTGCAGGAGGCCACAGAGAACACAGATAAACAAAATTTTTACTTTAACCATTGGGAAATAGTTTCATGATCTTGACATTAAGCACTTGTTTTCTAAAAAACATGAGATATACGACGATATACAAATCTGGCCCAAATCCAGCAGGAGACCTTTGCTTCACCTTCTCCCCATCTCTGTCCAGAAGGAGAAAAAAAATCCCCAGATTTTTTAGTTCAAATACATTTCCTCCTGGCATTTAAACGACAACATTTGTCTAAAATTTGCTGTGTTTCATTCTGTAAGAGAAGCGGTTCCCTGCAGCTTACAACAAACAGTCCTCCTATGATGTTGACAGCTGAGGAAAATACCTCCAAAATAAAAGGAACTAACAGAAAAGAGACAATATAAATGAGCTGCTGAATAAGTATTGTAGTAAAGCAAGAACAAAAACCTCTACATAACATCTGCACTATTCAAACTGTAGTGTTTGTGCTCCAAATTCTATTTTTATAATGTTGATTTTCTGATATTCATTACTTATCCCTGACTAACCACTAAACCACTAAAAACTATCCTGACAACGTGACACAATGATCACAACTACCTGATTATATTGTGACAGTTCCAAAAAATTATTCAAATGCAAAGGGCTTGCTTTGGCGCAGAGGGAAACCGAGAAACAATCTGTCAGCAGTCTGATGGTTTCACCCACTAGCTTTCAAAGTGACATCACAGGACATGGTTTCTGGAAAATGAGGCCTTGAAGATTCAAATAGGTTCTTTCTTGTTGCCATTCAAGCTCCCCAATCTGTGAACATTCCACATTCTGCTTTAAAAAGGGAGACTACATTTTCCTGTGAGTGATAAGTGAAACTGTCTTATTCGCTTTCTTCTTCTTTCAGATGTGTGCTCGCTGAGGGCACCGTGCTCATGAGAGAAGGGGGAACCTTTGATGGCTCTGAGGGAAAGTTGGAGCAGTTTGTCATTATCTTGTCTGTGCTGCTATAATTATACCCCCCACTTTTCCAGTATACTGACACACACATACACATACACATACACATTGGTCTCAAAAGTAAGTAATGGTACATGCACATATACATACAAATTCACAGATGTAAAGTGGCATATTTTACATTATACAAATAGCAAACACCTGCATAATGTAGTGTGCAGCTACAGCTCTACTGATGCAGTCTCTTTCCTCTGTCCTGTTTTTCACAGCACCTTTCACACGATAAAGCAGTTTACATGATGATGTTTATCCCAGGTTCTGACATGCTTTCCCCCGGCAAGTCAGCACACGTCTGGGCTCAGGTTGCAGGTTTAATGTGACCGTGGGAAAGGGAGACTCAGGTGTACCCAGGTGTCAGGTATCCTGGACATTTAACGTGAAATGACCATAGCAGAGTTCTGTGGCCGCACTCTCTTCTGTGTTTCCATGTGCCTTTAGGTTCAAATTGTTCATTGCAATTTAGATCTGTTTTGTTGCGGTAAATCATGTGGTTAATGCAGCTGTAGGAGGAATGGTTTGCCAAATTCTCCTGCAGGCTGGTGGTGCATTCAAGGGCATACAGTATAAGAATCAGAGCGCTAGTATTTGGCTGTTGAAAAGCAATCCATTCATAAGGTATCAAAAATCACCTTATCTACTTAAGGTCTTATGGAATTCAAGTTCTTCTGAGCTAACCTATGGAAATATCAGGAGTATTAATCTATATGGCATCAGGCCCATGACTATATTAGTCACAATGAACATATTAGTCACAATACCTTTAGATTTTACCACTTCTTTATCCGATTCCTAACCCCGGTCCCAGGCGTGGCCCAAAACTGTATTTGGGCTGTATTTCCGGATGTATTACCAAAGATCGTGAATAAAGTCCGACAAACTATATATCATAGAAGAGCAGAAAGTCTCATGATTCAAATGGTATAAAGCAATTTAGGATTGAATTATCACAGCGACTACAGTTTAACAAGAGTACAAAGAGTACAACCGCTGAAAAAATGCCACTTCTTGCCTTTGTTTTACGGTGGATTTCACAGTTTTTTCACTACAAACAGACAAACAGATGGTAGCTCTGCATTCATCAGGTTTCTGTGAATCACATGAACCCTTAATCAAACTTGTTCATTTTACAGCGTAAGTCAGTACGAAAACCAATGGGAGTCACGACTCACCCAGGGGGAGAGAACAACTTCTGACAGGAACATATGTTGTAGCCAATGAAAAACCCTTTCGAATGAGGCGTCACACTGTATAGTGAGCAAAGGGGAGGGGAGATTTCAATGGCCCACACTGCTACAGTACCGTTTCCCTGACAACACTGGGCACGCAGCGGGCGCCGCTGATGCAAATGGTACAATAAGATCCGCCTGGACATAGTCTTATGTTAGTACAATGCAGAAAGTTGAATTTTAGCTCCTTTGTGACAAAATTTGGACCTGTATTGGTCCACAAGTGTAGCATTCAATCCATTCTGTCACTAGAATGACCAGAACAACCTACATTTAGGGCTTTCTAGTCTAAAACACACAAAAACAATTACGCGAGGATTATTCATTAATTTTTATCAAGCTTGTGTCTGTGTAAGTTTAGTACAGTATGACCTAGCCATATTCTGACTTTTACACAATAAACTACAAAGTGTTTCCTTTCCAATGATACCAAGCTCATCAATATAACCCTTAAAATGTAAGGACAACAGCTAGTTTAATTTGGGTATGCATTTTTGTGCACAAATAGGAGGGGGTATCGTCTAAAGGCCAAAATTAAGCTTATTTGATTTCTTCAAGAAACAAATTTACAGAGTTACAGTTACAGTGGAGCAGAGAAAACTCTCCATTAAAAACCCTGCTGGTGAAATTCTCTCTATGCGCTCTCTGTTAACAGCTCCTTTAGGTGAGGTGAGACCTCAGGGTTTCAGTGCAGCTCTTATAAAGAAGCATCCCTGAAGGGCTTGAAGTAAAATAATATCCATCATATCTGTTAGCAAAACCTGCTGGGAAACTTGCTGGGTTAGCAAATGATCATATTATGATGCTATATCATATGATCATATGGCACCTGTGTTTGTTTGGCCTTGTAGGCTCTTGCGGGGAAGCACAGTACTTGTAGCCCCTGGCCTACACACCGTGTCCATTCACTGCCTCCCTGCTGTGTCTTTATGTAAGAGGTGTCATAAAGCTCAGCACAGAAACCATGAATTAATACATTCACGTCTTTCAAATTTTCTTCTGTGCTGTTTTTAAAATTACAGGATTGGGGGTGTAGAGAAGGTAGGAAAGCCAGCTCCCAGCTAAAAGGTTCATGGTTTGAATTCCAGAAGCCATTGCACCTGCTATGTCTGCTAAGCTTGAATGAAGAGTGGGAATTACATTCAAATAGTGAGGAACACAGCTAATGAAGACATTCAGTCAAATTATCTACAAGCATTGTTAGGCAGAGGTGCAGGTTTAAGTGTCTCCTAGTAGTTAGTATTGATTTTACACTCAGACTAAAGATCAGTAGGTGCACAGACTGTTGGACCAGAAGACAGATTTTAGTTTGTCACTTAATTCATTCAAGTTTTTGCATAAATTATTACTACGAAAAATGAAGCAATTATGCCATTATTAGTGCCTACAGTTTTAATTATGTACCACTGAGACGCCTTTGATTAATACATTTACCCCCAACCCCTGCTGTCGTTTCCGTCAGCCTTTTCCAGGTATGAATGTGTCGGGCTGCATAAATATGAAGCAGGGTGCTAAAGAAACAGAGCATGTGTTCTCAGTCGTTTCCCTGGATAAATAAAGGTAAAGAAACATTTCCTCAGGTCTTTTCCATGTTATGGGTGCAGGTGATCAGCAGCCAGCAAGGGCCCGGTCTCCCTCTGCTGGTCTCACTTCTCATAAATGACATTATGGAAAGTTAATGTACCACTGGCCTCAGGGGAAAGAGTGAATCTACCTCATAAACTGTCAGCATTGTCAAGGTTTTATGGAAGAGCCTCGCCTTGTTGCCTTTAACAGAGACTCTGGTGAAGCATTCGAAAATCGTGTGTGTGTGTGTGTGTGTGTGTGTGTGTGTTTGCTACACTGGCAGCTTTATTCCTGCCTGCTCTATGAATGCTAGTCTGTAAGCAGAGAGGGTAAGAGAGACAGACTGGCTTTAGTGCTCAGTGTGTGTGCAGTGTGTGTGAATGTGTCAGACAGAGCTGCTGTGCTGAGTCCAGTTCATCTCTGTCTAGATGGCTTCAAAGAGAAACTGATGCGGAGGGAGAAGATGAGGCACCCAGACATATCAGGCTTTGGGAGACCAGAGAGAAAAAGTGTTCTCCAACATTATCAGACTGAAGTGCTGCAGCACCTGTCTTTCACCTCATTTGCTTTGCATGTCCTGGGCATAAATTCACCAATTCCTCCAGACCTAGTTCTTATTTGTATTTCGCTTCTTTCCAGACATATTCAAGTTTTCCAGAGACAGAGTGTAAATACTCAAAGCAGCACCACAATAGCCTTAACAAAATAAGCAAGGCTGCTCAGTTAAGACAAGGAACTATCTAAATAGTATTCACATCTCCGGTGTTTAAATTGTGATTGGAAGCAGCATATTGTCTTAGCTAGAAAGATGTTTCTGGCAGCTTTAGAAAGAAAATGTTCTGATGCTCTCTGGGCTACAAATCACAATATATTAGCATTTCATTGTCTCCCAACATTATTTTAAACATATTCCTTAGGTTCTGAGGAACAGAGCGCTGAGCCCATGTGCCTGCTAATTCAAAGTGTCTATCTAACATTCTACTGATTTACTATGGTTTGTTTTGTCTTTAAGCTCAAGTTCTCAGTCTATGAATAATTTCAGGCAGTTCTGTAATGTAATTTCAAAAGGACAGGATTAATGTGTCCTAAACCTATGAAACATGGAATTGTTGTGGAAATACACTATTTCAGTCTTGACAAAAGAGGTGGACTGATCAACCGATAGTCTGATATTGTCATTACTCAAGCCATGCTGCTGGTTTGGAGTATAATAAAACTTAGAACTTTGTGTTGCACCAAGCTGAGAAGGCTTTGCTGACTTCTGAGAGTCCACTCCACCTTGTGTGTCACATCACATTCCCAACTCGTACCAACTTTCAGACAGAAAATGACTGCAGGGAAATGAAGTCTTGAAATATGGAAAGACAAGCTTCACATCATCATTCTTCAGTTCCTCACACATTTCACAGTGACAAGAAAAGAGCATCCCTAATCGTCACCACCTCCAGACATCTGGAGAAAAGACAGTAAAGATTTTTCTGTTTGCATATACAACACTGATAAGGACTTTTCTGGTGGCAATGGGTTTAAATTTACACAGAAAGATTTTCTGTCTCTCCTCCCCTTTCAGTTTTCACCCAGTTTTGATAAACAGAACAGATGTAGCTCCTAACAGAGAGTGCAAACCTTTCTCACACACACCCTCACATTTAAATCAATATATACTATCTGTATAGCAGTAATGCTAAGTAATTCATACAGTGTGGCTGCACTGGGAAACTGCTGAGCTGAAGGGTTGAGGCCCTTCTGGGACCTTGACAAATTAGAAAAGATCAAACTAAATTGACCATATTATGTGAAGCTGCTAACTACTTTTACAGCTGTGGTTTTATGACCCAACCCACATCTGATGCTGACCCACTAGTTCATGTCCACAGGGCATTATGGGTGGAAATGTGCATCAAATGGGCAAATAGTGGCATCTACTTTCCCATGGGAACAGCATGACATGGTCAGAGGTCAGCGACCTACATCACAGATTTCTCTCAGACTGTATCGACATATCGCATACCTCCTCTGTCTCTCATTCATCCTCCCACTTTCAGAGACTTGCTGCTTGAAGAGGAGATAAAATTGCACAAAGAAATCCTGTGCAAAGAAAGAAGATAAGGAGAGAAACTGAAGCAGAAAAGGAGATGACAACATTCTGTCCCTTGTGTCTGTAACCCATGTTAATTACAGTATTCCTCCTCTTGTGGGATGGAGGGTTTGATGACTGAATCATAGTGTGACATTTCTGAGTGGATAAAAAAGGAGTTTTTCCATCAGGAGCTGCATCACAATATGCTACACCTTAGAGGGCTTTAATGTGTCAGCATTAGCAAGAAAGAGAGGACAGCACACAGAGACAGAGGAAGTGGGGTGGAGGGCTGCAAAATGAGCAGAGATGTTCATAATCCATCATGCCTTGTCAAGTTACTCTTCCCTCAACATGCCTTAAAGGACCATTGCTCAGATTTGGAAAAGTCATTATAGAAAAGCAGAGTTAAACAAACAGTATTTGCAGAAATTCGTTCCAAATAATCAATAATGAACCTAATTTTTCCTGTTAAAAATGGACAGAAACTTACCTTTTTTCTTAAATTAGTGGACAGGTCAAGATAAAACTGGCATGAAATGCTGCTGGATACGTTTAGCAGTATGTATCATTCACTTCTGCATTGTGGTTCTGTTTGCTGATCTGAGTTCAGATCAGCTCACCAACTCTGCCTGCTGCTTTAAATATCAACTCAAGCTAAAATCCCTTTCATAACAATTCTCAAATTCACTTTCTCAAAAACTAGGAGGCAACATTTTGATATCAGTAACAATAGTCTGAGAATTAATAATGTGTTTCTTAGCACAGACTTCTTCACCCTATTGATTTTTCTAAGCCTTGACCAGCCCGTGTCCATTAATGTAGTTTATAGAGTAACAGACTTTGAAACGTGGCTTTCACAGACATCATTCCAAAATATTTGTGATTTTGTGTTTGACTGTTTAGTGCTGAATAATTCATATAGAGGTGTGGAACACACCACAGAGCTGCTTTTGTACTTTATCATCAGCTGACAGTGTGAAAGATTGGTTTCATCCCATGTCCTTGTAGCAAGCTGTGCGCAGGATGAATTGCCCACTTGGAGACATGGCTGCAGAAGGACTTCAAAGAGAAATACATACAAGCCCTTTAGTCAAACTGTCTTCATGTATAAGACTTGGTGGTGGGCCCTGAGGTATTTCAGCACTTCATGTCAGCAGCACTCCCCACTTTCAGTCCTGGCCAGGGTAGGCACTGAAAAGCTTCACTTGTTATGATTTGGATGGAGTGGTAAAGATACAGGCCACAGTACAATTTAGATTCTGCGAAGAAACCGGGGCACTGCCCTGTAGGGGAATTCAGACCCTGAGGAAAAATAATCAAGACTCAAGGAAACATTCTTCAGATGCAAAGCCCTCAGGCTGCTCTCTGCCTCAGACGCTTCTCATTCCTCCCCATGCTTCTCCTTCCCCTCCTGCTAAGGTCCAGCTCGTCACAAGCCTACCTGTGAAAATGAAATATGCCTCCGATGAATGCTGACTGAATCTGCACACACTGAACACTCTGTATATCTGTAATTTCCATTTCCATTATTTTCCTTAATGCCCGTCAACTAATCTCTCTCGTAGTTTGTTGAGCCCCACCAGTAGGGAGGAAAAGAGTCAGTAAGGAGATGAGTATGATAATGAAAGCTGAGATTAATAACATTCTCACTATCTGTATCTCACTTTGGTTGTACAATGGAAATCCTACAGTAACACAGGAATTAAGGAAGGAATAGCAACTTTGTTGCAAATCTCAGTATAATCTCAATATAATTTTCAAATATGAAAACTTAATTTGTTTATTTTATACTATTTATTATTGCACCTAATAAATAAAGCATGTCTTGGCTGCCTGGGATTTAAGACGCTGACCCCACTGTCTGTGGTTTGACTTTGGTCCGGTGACTTTCACAGCATGTCATTCACCATCTGTCCTCCCTCATTAGTTTTCAACTCTCTGCTGTACATACAGCAATACCAGCAGCTCCTGAGTTATGCTGGATACAAACACACAAGTAGTTTGCTGTTCTTCAATCAGATCTTCAAATAGAGATGGTTCTTTCCTGAGAAGCGTTTTATTTGACTTTCACAGCAGTGTCTCTTTCTCTTTCCCCTTTTTTCCTCTTCTGTTCCCTGCCCAGCCGGAGTTGTCAGGTGCAGCCATCCTCCACCAAGCCAGGAGGGATCAGGTGGTGGACACATGTCGAGTCTACAGTGCGTCCAGTCGTAAACGTCGAGTCCTGACACCTGGAGACCTCAAACACCTGGTGGTGGATGAGGACCATGAGCTGATCTATTGCTATGTCCCTAAGGTGGCCTGTACCAACTGGAAACGTGTCATGATGGTACTTACAGGCCGGGGCAAATACAGGTGAGTCTAGTACTTGTCAGACTGTCAGATCAGCTGTGTATGAGGTGCCATTCATTCCCTCATTGCTTCCACTCTTCTCTGACTAACAAATAGAAGGAAAAATGAACAGGACATGTGCTGAAGGTAGTTACATCCCTGCTGCCATTACTTCAGGAGTTAGTATATGATATGATAACATAACATAAATGCATAATTTTGTTTTGGCATTGTTCTTGACTGTTGTGCCTGTCTTCCACAGTGATCCAATGGAGATCCCTTCCAATGAAGCCCATGTTCCCTCCAACCTAAAGACACTGAACCAGTACAGCATCGCTGAGATCAACCACCGCCTCAAGAACTACCTCAAGTTCCTCTTTGTTCGTGAGCCTTTTGAGAGGCTGGTTTCTGCATACCGCAACAAGTTCACCCTTAAGTACAACTCATCCTTCCACAAGCGCTTTGGCACCCGTATAATCCGGCGCTACCGCAAGAATGCCACACAGGATGCCCTACTCAGTGGTGCTGATGTCAAATTCAAGGAATTTGCTGAGTACCTGGTGGACCCAGCCACGCAGCGAGATGGCCCACTCAACGAGCACTGGCAGACGGTCTACCAGCTGTGTCACCCATGTCACATTCACTATGACCTGGTGGGCAAGTATGAGACACTGGAAGAGGATGCAAACTACGTGTTGCGGCTGATAGGCGTTGGTGACTCCCTGCGCTTCCCAAGCTACGCAAAGTCCACCCGTACCACAGATACCATGACAGCCCAGTTCTTCAGCAATATCAGCACTGAACAGCAGGTCCAACTCTACCACCTTTACAAGCTGGACTTCCTTATGTTCAACTACTCCACACCCAGCTACCTCCGGCTGGACTAATGGAGGGCAGAGCTGGGACTCTGACAATGGTTGCCTTGTTTAAGAAGAGGCAACAAAGTGATGGATGGAATTTTTTGGAAACAAACTTGATTTAAAAAGTTGTCATTGTATCTTTGCAGGCATTGGGTCTGAATTAGACATATAAACACATGCTGAAAGTAAGAAACGTAACATGCTTGTATAGGCATAAGGATGTCCAGTCAACTGACATAGAGAGCACTGACTGGATGAAAACGTGGGCTAAATGGACCAAACGCATGCAAAGAATAAAATGTGCGGGTGAAGCAGGTCTTCAAGGTGTTTTTAAGGGGGAACTTATCCTCAGAAGATGGTCTTGAAGAGGAATTCTCCTGATGATGTTCCCTACATATTTAAACAAACTGCTGACTAATTAGGCTGCTTTAGATTCTGCAAAGCAACCAGCAGCCTCGCACGTGCCCTGATCCCAATGCATTGTGGAAGCTACGTTTATCTCATCCTGCCCCTCAATACAGAAACTCCGTCAAATTGTAAACACAATTGATGTCCTTCGCTGCATTGTCAGCATGGTGCATTAGCACCCATCACCCTTGCCCTCATTGGATTCATACATTTCAGAGTTAATCTGGCTAAACAGTCTATAATAGTTGACTTTACTTTCAAGATCTCTACAACTGTAACTGGTGGCATGTTTGTCAGCCAGCAGTTTGAACCAAACTACTGCTCACTGATGACTGTCTTTGTGATGATGGCAGAAGTATACAAGAAGATACAGCAGTGAAGTATACAAGTGCTTAATAAATCACTTAACACCAAGCATCCTTGACACTTTGAGCTACAGGTCATGGTTAGAAAGGTACAGGATGTGCTCACACAACCAGGGCGCACCAGCTCTGAGTTCCCCGTCTGCCGCTGAGCTGAAAAAAGAGACAGCTGTTTTCTGGTTTTGAAAGGGTTAATGGCACTGGATCTCATAACCCCGCCCAGCTGCGGCCCACCCAAGGGCTCAGTGGACACATTCAGGGCCACACCCATTAAACCTATGCTCCAAAGGCCAAACATGTCACTCAGTAAATTAAGATGACCCTTTTGTCTTCATGCTTAGTTTTGTTTTTAGTGTGTCATAAGGCTTTGCTGCGAGCAGCAATAGCAAAGATTATTTAATTAGCTTTGTTGATTACAGAGTGAAAGATTGAATATTTTGTTTTCCTGGGCTGACGAACATTTCAAGAGATTTTTAAAGTCGAACTGTTCTTCTTCACAATTTACCTCTGATACATTATTAGTGCTTCAGAGCATTTTCATTTCTGTAAGTGAAAATGCCCATGACTTTGTCCTTCTGTGTCTTGACACGTCAGAGCTCTGTAGAGATTTACTGCTATTTACGGTTGCCAAACATTTAGTGCCAAAATGGCTGAGCGTCTCAGTGGTGTTCACGGCACGTCGTCGTCGCCAGTAGGCACGTTCATGAAAAAGACCCCCCCTCCCCCAAACGACAACATGAAAGTTAGCTGCTGCTGTCAGTTACATATCAACAACCCACTGCCCACATCACAGACTTTAATTCATACTGTAATGTGATCAGCATTAGCAGTGCTAAGTAATGTCAAGGTTAATAACTGCACTCTTCATCATACTGTGAATTGGATTACACAGGAGAGAGAGAGAGAGAGAGAGAGCAACTGTCTGTCTCATACTGCAGAGATAGAGTTGCTTTGTTTTTAGCACCTTTATGTAAATTTTAAACCACTCCAGCTTCAAAGTGAAAGAGAAAAGCAGCAGCTCTTTGTTGTCTTTTGTATTTGATAAATGAAGTGGTTTTACTGATGTGGTTATGTCTATCATTCAGATGGTAATAACTTTGAAGTCACAAAACTCAGCATAGCAGAGTTGCTAATGTGATTTTAGTGCTTGACAATGCTGGATCGGCCAAATGGTAAAGCAGTCCCCTGTCCTGGAGCCCTAACACCCACCCAGGCCTCAGCCTCCTGCAGAAACAATGACTGTATTCTCAGCACGGCCTCCTTCTGGGTGAGATGCACAGAAACACACACACAGATGCTCAGCTTACACATTAGCTCTACCGCTGAAGTTGATGCCACACAGCATCTTACTCAGCAGTTATGAGCAGAGGCACAGGCGGGAAACACACCGACTGAGGCTCAACTTAAACTGCTCATTTAGCTCCAGAACAGAAGACGAATGATACACAGAGGACCTCTTAGCCTGCAAACAAGCCATTACAGAGGCCTGTCTTCTCCTCGCTTTACTTTCTCCTCTGCCACCTCGCTCCAAAACTGGCCTTGCGCATTTAAAAAAAAAAAAAAAGCAAAAGCAATTCAGTGTTGATGATCCCTACCATCCCAGCAGGAAAAGGGCAGCCTGCTTAAACAAACAGAGCTGGTATATCTTCCCCACAGGGAGCTAAGCGAGCGCTGACAGGCCCCGGCTGACTTTCTGCCTCAGATATAAACAAACTACTGTGTTTCAACCCCTTTGTTCCTATTCTCAACTCAGTGTTCATAGATTCAAGCCTGTTCACTGCCCACTTGTGTCACCCTGTAGGTGTGTTGATATTCAAGTCGAGCCGATGAGTATATTCATGCTGCTTTTGAACGACGTCTGTTATTAGACTGAGCTACATATTTGCCGTTTTCTAAAAGGAACCATGGAAATCTTCCAAACATATCGGCTGAAGTTTTTCTCAAGGACTGGATGATGTGATCTGTCCGTATATCTTTTTTTTAAATATCTGCACAAGTGAGCACCCAAGAGGAAAAGGAGAGATTACAGTATATGTAGCTCTTAAGAAATAACATCTTTTTGTCTCACTCTGAGCGTATTCTAGTCTAGTTTCCTCTTGAGATTCGACTAAAATCACATCTTATTTCTTTTCCCAAAATGTTGAACTTTTCCTTCAGCAGAAGGGGGAAGAAGATATCATGGAATATACCTGTTTTTCTTTGGATCTCGTTGGGCACCAAAACTGTATATATAAAAACACATTTCACATGTAATATGATCACATTTCCTATCACAGATCACAGAGGGACAAAGCCAGGCACTTCTGATCTGCTACTCATCGCTTTTATTTCTGACATATCTGCAGTCCCAGAGCAGCAGCATGCTTTGTGCAGTGTAGACGTATTGTAGTTAATTCTGCTGCTCATGTTTGGTTGTTACATTGGTTAATTACGCTGGCTGCCACACAAACATCATTTGACACGCTTTTGTCTCTGCCTTTTTTCCAGCAACACAGAGACAGTGGAAAGATTCAGAGCACCTTCTCTGCTCTGTGGGGCCTTTGTCCAAGCTGACACACACACACACACACACACGCACACATAATGACTTTTCTCTCCTTTCCTGAGTGTTAACCCACAACACCAGGGTTTGCCAGCAGGGCAGATGGCTTTCACTCTGCTATTTCACACACACAGTGCTGTTCTCATTTGTCAGGATCATTATAAAGTAACTGGGATCCTGTTGTCTTGCTGCTCCTACACTGCAGTTTATGTTTGAGAGCAGATAGTCTCACAGCCCAAACAGGAAGTGGTGGAATTTCACCACATGCAACATATCATAACACGCACAAGTACATGTTTCTCACCTAAACAGATTTCTGCTTACACTTCTCACATGCCATATGCCTCATTGCCATATTTACACATCCATGCACACACCGGAACAGTTACATACATGCACTGTGATATCACAGTGAAACATGCATAGACACCACACACTGAGCAGAGAGGGGGCTCTCAGCTCATGTTCACACTAATGTGACTGAAATTTTTTTTCCTGTTTCAAAGCTCTGTTGGATAACACCAGGCTTGTGTTTTGGTGTAAATTGAGCTTCATAAAGGTGTAATTGTCATGTGATCCAATTTTGGAAATTGTGACTCCCTGACACGTTCGTTTCTTGTCACTTGCTTTGTAAACAAGAGAACACAAAGAAACAGTCTCTCAACAAAATCACATAAAGCAGCTTGAACAGTTTTAGGATGTTACAGCTTGGACATTTTTATTAATAGATATGATAAAAATCCATTTCTGATCAGTTTTTTGTGGCTTGCAGAGCAGCTGTAAAGGATAGGTTATGCCCTGCACATGCCCAGCGGAACACATTTCAGTCATTCTCTTTGATGGAGGAGTGTGGGTGGGAAACTTACCACTAATTAACAAATAAATATGTTAGCAGAATTTGTCAGATGAGTCCACATTAGTGTGACCATGGACTCAGTGGGGACACCAGCTTTCTCATGTCTCTGTGTTGCTGGACATCCTGTACGTCCTCCTTCAGTAAACACAGGTCACACTCCTGTATTTTCAGCAGCTTCATGTGCTGCCAGATGGTGTGGATGTGGTGCTGTACCCTGTATGGTAATGTGGATGTGTGTGTGTGTGTGTGTGTGTGTGTGCAGAGTGCTAAATCAGCCATGTCTGGTAGTTATACCACGTCATCAGCAGTTTTCACCAAGGTGTCTGTCGGAATGCTTCCTGTGCTGTAGCAGTGGTGATAATGGCTGTGTGACTGTGTTTGCCCATTGTACTCACAGTGTGGGTATTTTATGATGATGACTTGGTTTAAGTTTAGGGTTAAGGTGAGGGTTAGGCAAGTAGTGATTGTGTTTAAGTTCAGGGTAAGTCTCCAGGAAATGAATGTAAGTCAATGTAAAGTCCCCACAGGAGATGCAAAGAAATGTGTGGGTGCGTGTGTCTGCTTTATCCATTGGCCTTAGAGGGAATGAATCAAAAAAGGTGAGAGTCTCGTTCAAACAGGCGCCATGTATTTATTTATTTATTTATTCTCAGACAACTACCCATACTCCTTCCTCGCTGTCACCATGGCAACAGGTATAAACTCTGTATCTCTCATTTCCTCCTCGGACAGATTCTCACCGTCCTGTTGTACTCAGTTTATTTTCAGACATACTCCCTGAAATCACAGCAAACTGAGTGTGTACTGTCCACTGAGCATAGGAGGTGTCTGTCCTGCAGCAGCACGACCCACCCTTCATCCTGTCTGGTGTTTTCACAATAAAATAAAACTGAAATTCACAGTGCCTCTCGTTGCTTGTGTCATGTCTGAAATACCTGACCACTGAAACAGAGAACTCCACACAGCACTTCAACACACCACACAGGACAGAAGGACAAGTCACGTATTTCTGTCAGAATACAATACAGAATACACAGAAATGAACTATTTGAAGATTTTCAATCAGGATTTAGAGCACATCATAGTACAGAAACAGCACTGTTACAAGTCACCCACAACCTTCTCTTAGCCTTAGATAATGGACTATACTTGTCCTCCTAGACCTTAGTGGTGCATATGACACTAATGACCACAACATCTTATTACAGAGACTGGAGCATGTGATTGGTATCAGAGGAACAGCATTAAAATGGTTCCAATCCTAGTTATCAGACAGATTCCAGTTTGTTCATATCCATGATGAACCTTCGACGCGCACAAAGGTTAGTTATGGAGTTCCACAAGGTTCTGTGCTAGGACTGATTCTGTTCACCTTGTATATGCTTCCTTTAGGCAATGTTATTAGGAAGTACTCTATTAATTACCACTGATATGCAGATGACACTCAGTTGTATCTGTCTATGAAACCTGTTAACACAAACCAGTTAACCAGACTTCAAGCCTGTCTAACTGACATAGAAAACAGAAGTTATTGTATTTGGGCCTAAAAACCTCAGAAATAGCTTTTCTGACAATATATCTAGTTTAGATAGCATAGCTTTGGCCTCCAGCACTACTGTGAAAGCCTTGGAGTTATTTTTGACATGTCCTTTAACTGACACATAAAACAAATCTCTAGAACTGCATTCTTTCACCTGCGCAACATTGCCAAAATTAGGAACATGATGCCTAAAAACTAGTCCATGCATTTGTTACTTCAAAGCTAGATTACTGTAACTAATTACTATCTGGATGTTCCAGTATCTCCATAAAAAGCCTCCAGTTAATCCAAAATGCTGCAGCCAGAGTCTTGACAGGAACTAGCAAGATAGATCATATTTCTCCTATATTAGCTACTCTTCATTGGCTCCCTGTAAAATACAGAATAGAATTTAAAATCCTTCTTCTCACATACAAATCCCTTCATGATCAAGCTTGGCCTAGACTGCCTGAGGACCATTGGTGCCCTGAGCTCCCCTACCCTAATCCTCCCCTCCCTTCCCTTCCCCTTTCTTCCTCTACTCCCTCCTCACATGTATATTCCACCACTGAATGTCACTAACCTTGTGCTCTCTCTCTCCCCTAGTTTGTGCTGTCTCTCTCTCTCTCCCTCTTTCTCTCTGTACCTTCTGCAGGTGTCCCTGGTCCTGGAGCTGTATATTGCTGATGTGCAGTTACTGGCCGCCCAAACTGAGCCTGGTTCTGTTGGAGGTTTTTTCTGTTAAAGGGAGTTTTTCCTCTCCACTGTCGCCAAGTGCTTGCTCATAAGGGATTTGTTGGGGTTTCTTTTGCATTTTTGTAAAGTGCCTTGAGATGATTTGTATTGTGATTTGGCACTATACAAATAAAATTGAATTGAATTGAATTGACAATATGATGGCTCAAAATAACCATACTCATCGTGTTGTGGTGATGGTGGTAGAAATAGATCTCTCAAAACCTGTGCACATAAAATTGAAATTAACATAGCTACAGTACATTAGTCCACTGTTATTTAGGCATCATAGATGGCTCTGGCCATCAGAATTAATCAACAAGAAAAAAAATGACAAGAAAAAACTGAATCACTCAGTCAAATATTGTGATTGGTCAATCTGTTCAATAGTGTTCTAGGCCACAGTAGGTAGATGTAATAGTGGTAGATGTAGACTCCTGTAGCCCATCATGGACCTGCCTGTGACATACTGACTGGTTCTAAGTTGTGGCTCATTAAAGCTGTAGCAGCTGTGTTTATGTCACAGCCTACATCACTTACCATATCTAAGCATGCCCTCACTGCAAAGACCTCCATGTGTCTCATTATGCCAGCAGTGAACTCTGCTGTATTCAGCGGTTCATTTAAAGTGGCCAACTTTACAGAATCAACTTCAGGTTTCAAAACTACCATATGAAAAAAAGGACAGAAACGACAAAGTACGGTTGCTGTGTAAATATACAACCCAGTGACCGACTCTGACAATCCCAGCACCCAAAATACTACAAATTTACTCAACAAGCCCAGAATCTTTGTGGCTTTGATTTTTGCCCAAAGTCCTGCTCAGGTAGAAAATACAACATACAAATGGAGCCTATTTCGCCCTGAAATAAAACCTGTGACATCATTTACAAAACCCTTTTTGCATAATAACACTGATGCAGTTATATTCTAGCACTCCATGTGTCCAGTGTCCTGTAAACAGGACACTGAAATGACAGGGAGGGGTGTTTTGATGGGCAAATGACTGCAGCAGCCTACCTAACCCACCCCTCACCACACACACACACATTGACAACTGGCAGCATTCCTTCTCCTGTTTGACCCTGTGGTCTTGAATCTGAAATACGCATTGCCCTTCCTACGCTCTCTGCTACACACCCTGTCATTAGGGGTTGGCCAAAACCAACTTGTGTGTGTTTCAGCGGAGGTCAATAAAGAAAGCAGCTTCATCCATCCATTTCAACCTGCCGAAAAAACTGAGAGGGGCAGGTTTTCTAAACAAGCTGATCCCACTGGCCTCTTCTGAGAAGCATTAGTCATGTTTGAATTTTTACTTTCTTTCCTCATCGCTGATCCAAAGACAGATTAAGACAAAGATACAGTAAGCTGCCTCATACTGCTGTCTCACTGCTTTCCTTGTCAAGCTTTATAATTGGGGGTTCTCACAAAAATGTTTTAGCTAATTCCTGTCCACTGTCAAGCTGGAGCTACCTCACCGCCGCCCAGTCTGAGGCTATTTGAAGGTTTTGAGACTTACTGAATTAATACCTGCAGAGTGAATTTTTTTGACTTAATAATATATGAATTTTCCTACCTGCAACATATTAGTAGAAGTGCAAATAACTGTTAAGACCTTAAAACTGCATTTATTGATTTTTGGCCATTTGGGAACAGGAAGGTTGCTTGGCTGCATGTTAGGAAACAAATTTTCCACATCCAGCAGTCTCAGAGCAGTGAGCATTTGTTTGTCATGTTTGTGTCCACTTGATGAATCAGTCTTTAATTTTTCCTCTTGTTTGGCTCTGGTAGTGCACAGTGGCTTTAGAGTTTCTTCTGTGAAAATGCTGCCTGCTGCAAGCCTCATGAGACATGAACTGAAACCAAACCAAAATAATGAGGTGAAATGTGCTTAAAAGAACCTCAGTCTAGAACCTAATCCCCATCTAGAAGATTTGTTTTTGCGGCTTGTAATTTATCTCTTCTCTTAATGTCTGATCACTTGGAAGAGTTTAATACAATTCAGATGAAATCCAACTAAAGTTATCCTCTATCCTCATGTTTTCCTGCCTGAACACTTACTGAACAGGGATGCAAGTAATTCTTCTGGACACTGAAGAGGATTTTGAAGACTGGTGTGAAACAGGAGCTCAAAAGCTGTAGCTGATAAGAACATTTTCATGCCTCGTTGCCACAGATAGCATCAGATTCTTCTCAGTCAAATTTCCCATGGCTTCGATGCGCTGGCTCTTGAATGTTGGAGTTTCAGACTCACGCCAATAACTTTTGATTCATAAGCCCACTTGTGTACACTCCAGGCTATTGCTGTGCTCAGTCAAAAAAAAAAAAAAAAAAAAAAGCAGCTACTGCTGCCCCACTGGTCAGCAATAACAGAACTGGAACAAGCAGGGAACAAGTGGGAGTTAGGGTTATGCTGGAGGCTGTGCTGGATAACACCAGTGCTGGATATACATATTTACATGTTTGCCTTCAGTTGTGTATCTGTTCCGGTGGTCTGTCTGAAGGTGTTCAGATGTTATCAGATCAATGCAGAAACTCCTCACCTTGTTCAGCCTTCTCCTCCACCCCGACCAACTGCTTCTTCATCACAGCCTGCTCCTCCTCACAACTCCATTTAAGACCCACCCATCAAAACAAATTTAACATACAAATACATGCAAATAGAAATGTGTATGTTTGCAACTGTTCACACAGGATGCCTCATTTAAAGCCCTGCCCAAACATCATGGTGCACTCCACAGACCAATCAGCAGTGAGAGCCTGAAGAAGTAGGAAATGCTGAATGACTACCTGGCATCACAAACTATTTCTGCAGTGTTAAATATTGAATTATATTTTAAAATAAAATGTATTACTTTTCTGTGACAATGGAAAATGCCTATTCAATTCAGTTTTATTTGTATAGCACCAAATCACAATACAAATCACCTCAAGGCACTTTACAAAAACAAAAAACCAAAATAATCCCTTATGAGCAGCACTTGGCGACAGTGGAGAGGAAAAACTCCCTTTAATGGAAGAAAAAACCTCCAGCAGAACCAGGCTCAGTTTGGGCGGCCATCTGCCTCGACCGGTTGGGGTGAGTGGATAGAGGAGAGAGTACTTTTAAATCTAGCCTTAAAAGTACAGAGAGTGTCTGCCTCCTGAACCCAGGCTGGGAGCTGGTTCCACAGGAGAGCAGCTTGATAGCTAAAGGCTCTGCCTCCCATTCTGCTTTTGGAAACTCTGGGAACCACAAGTAGACCTGCACTCTGAGAGCGAAGTGGTCTATTGGGATAATATGGTACTATGAGGTCTTTAAGGTATGAAGGAGCTTGATTATGAAGGGATTTGTATGTGAGAAGAAGGATTTTAAATTCTATTCTATATTTTACAGGGAGCCAATGAAGAGAAGCTAATATAGGAGAAATATGATCTCTCTTGCTAGTTCCTGTCAGGACTCTGGCTGCAGCATTCCGGATTAACTGGAGGCTTTTTATGGAGATATTGGGACATCCAGATAGTAATGAGTTACAGTAATCTAGCCTTGAGGTAACAAATGCATGGACTAGTTTTTCTGCGTCAAACACATCCTAATACTAAACCCATTTCCTTTTTATGAAGATATATAAGTCAAAGCATACATTTTAAAAATTGCTCTCTAATAAATGCCTGAATTTACTGTTCAGTCTTTTTTTCACCCTAAAACTTTATGCAAAAATCAATCCAGAAAGACTGCAGAACAGAACCATTAATATTAGTCTAATTTATTTATTTAACTTTATTTGTTCAGTTGTTTTTTAGAAAATTGAGCTCATTATGAGGGCCAGTGAATTGTTAAAGACCAACATACAAACTGAAGATTCAAGAGCTTTTGGACATTTTGTAACAACATTTGTATCAACTGACTGAATGGCTCCCACTGTTAAAGCACTTTCCTGAAATGTTTAAGTCAAAGGGTTGAATCTTTTTTTTACCAGCCAACACACAAAATAAAGACACTAAAGTTCAAATAAAATCACATGGACTTCTCTGACTGAACAGCTCAGGCTGAACTGCTGTTGGGGTTCAGTTGTTGTTTAACTATTTTTTTGTCGACCATATTTATAAGACTGAGAGTAAACAACATAATAGGAAACGCCAACCTGTTCAAAACAGTTTCAACAAAACCTGTACATTAAAACCTTCATGGACGAGGATTTAGTTGGGTTTAGCCACTTAAAAAACGGTTTAGACATTAGCACGTTTTGGTTAGATTTAGATATTAACACGTCTTGGTTAGGTTTAGGCATTAACACGTCTTGGTTAGGTTTAGGCATTAACACGTCTTGGTTAGGTTTAGGCATTAACATGTTGGTTAGGTTTAGGCATTAACACGTCTTGGTTAGGATTAGGCATTAACACGTCTTGGTTAGGTTTAGGCATTAACACGTCTTGGTTAGGTTTAGGCATTAACATGTTGGTTAGGTTTAGGCATTAACACGTCTTGGTTAGGATTAGGCATTAACACGTCTTGGTTAGGTTTAGGCATTAACACGTCTTGGTTAGGTTTAGGCATTAACACGTCTTGGTTAGGTTTAGGCATTAACACGTCTTGGTTAGGATTAGGCATTAACACGTCTTGGTTAGGTTTAGGCATTAACACGTCTTGGTTAGGTTTAGGCATTAACACGTCTTGGTTAGGATTAGGCATTAACACGTCTTGGTTAGGATTAGGCATTAACACGTCTTGGTTAAGTTTAGGCATTAACACGTCTTGGTTAGGATTAGGCATTAACACGTCTTGGTTAGGTTTAGGCATTAACATGTTGGTTAGGTTTAGGCATTAACACGTCTTGGTTAGGTTTAGGCATTAACACGCCTTGGTTAGGTTTAGGCATTAATACGTCTTGGTTAGGTTTAGGCATTAACATGTCTTGGTTAGATTTAGGCATTAACACGTCTTGGTTAAGTTTAGGCATTAATACGTCTTGGTTAGGTTTAGGCATTAACATGTTGGTTAGGTTTAGGCATTAACACGTCTTGGTTAGGTTTAGGCATTAACACGTCTTGGTTAGGTTTAGGCATTAACACGTCTTGGTTAGGTTTAGGCATTAACACGTCTTGGTTAGGTTTAGGCATTAACATGTTGGTTAGGTTTAGGCATTAACACGTCTTGGTTAGGATTAGGCATTAACACGTCTTGGTTAGGTTTAGGCATTAACACGTCTTGGTTAGGTTTAGGCATTAATACGTCTTGGTTAGGTTTAGGCATTAACACGTCTTGGTTAGGATTAGGCATTAACACGTCTTGGTTAGGTTTAGGCATTAACACGTCTTGGTTAGGTTTAGGCATTAACACGTCTTGGTTAGGATTAGGCATTAACACGTCTTGGTTAGGTTTAGGCATTAACACGTCTTGGTTAGGATTAGGCATTAACACGTCTTGGTTAGGTTTAGGCATTAACATGTTGGTTAGGTTTAGGCATTAATACGTCTTGGTTAGGTTTAGGCATTAACATGTTGGTTAGGTTTAGGCATTAACACGTGTTGGTTAGGTTTAGGCATTAACACGTGTTGGTTAGGTTTAGGCATTAACACGTGTTGGTTAGGTTTAGGCATTAACACGTCTTGGTTAGGTTTAGGCATTAACACGTCTTGGTTAGGATTAGGCATTAACACGTCTTGGTTAGGTTTAGGCATTAACATGTTGGTTAGGTTTAGGCATTAACACGTCTTGGTTAGGTTTAGGCATTAACACGTCTTGGTTAGGTTTAGGCATTAACACGTCTTGGTTAGGTTTAGGCATTAACATGTCTTGGTTAGGTTTAGGCATTAACATGTTGGTTAGGTTTAGGCATTAACACGTCTTGGTTAGGTTTAGGCATTAACACGTCTTGGTTAGGTTTAGGCATTAACACGTCTTGGTTAGGTTTAGGCATTAACACGTCTTAGTTAGGTTTAGGCATTAACACATCTTGGTTAGGTTTAGGCATTATCCAAACCCTCAACCTGCAAACTTGACCCCCTACCAACCAACCTCGTCAAGCTCTGTCTCCCCTCTCTCCTTCCTCATCTTACCCACATTTTTCACACTTCCCTCAGTTCTGGCATCGTACCCCCATCACTCAAGACAGCCATCATCTCACCAATTCTAAAAAAACCTGGTCTCGATCCTGCCGACCTTAACAACTTCCGCCCTATCTCCAATCTCCCGTTCCTCTCCAAAATCCTGGAAAAAGTTGTTCACCACCAGGTCCATACCCACCTTTCCGCCAATAGCCTATACGAACACTTTCAATCTGGTTTCCGCCAACTTCACAGCACTGAAACTGCCCTGGTCAAAATCACCAACGACCTCCTAGTAGCCGCAGACTCTGGCCTTGTCTCCATCCTCATCCTCCTTGACCTAACTGCAGCTTTTGACACCATCTCACACAATATTCTCCTCCATCGCCTTGCTTCCATCGGCATAGCCGGCTCGGTCCTCTCATGGTTCACCTCCTACCTATCTGACCGCACCCAGTCCGTCCATCTCCAGAACTTCCACTCCCAGCCCTCTACTGTCAGTTGTGGCGTGCCTCAGGGCTCTGTCCTGGGGCCCCTCCTCTTTATTATTTATCTCCTTCCTCTCGGAAATATCCTTAGGCTACATAACATCAATTTCCACTGTTATGCAGACGACACCCAGCTCTACCTCTCTGCTGCTCCATCTTCTACCCTCCCCCCTCCCTCCCTCCTTACCTGCTTACATAATATCAAATCCTGGTTCACCCATAACTTTTTGAAACTCAACCCTGACAAAACTGAAATTCTCCTCGTGGGCACCAGATCCACCCTTTCTAAAACCAGCACCTTCTCCATTCAAATTGACAACAATACTGCCCCCCCCTCCCCCCAAGTTAAAAGCCTGGGTGTCATCCTAGACGGTACTCTCTCCTTCACTCAGCATATCAATACCACTACCCGGTCGGCCTACTCCCATCTCCGTAACATAAACCGCATCCGTTCCTCACTCACCACCGATAGCACGGCAATACTCATTAACGCCTTTGTCACCTCTCGTTTGGATTACTGTAACTCACTCCTCACTGGTCTACCTCTCAAATCACTTCGCAAACTTCAACTTGTCCAGAACTCTGCTGCCCGAATCATCACCAGAACTCCATCCTCACATCATATCACCCCTGTCCTTAAACAACTTCACTGGCTCCCTGTGTCCTTCCGTATAAACTATAAAATCCTCCTTCTCACCTACAAAGCCCTCCACTCTATTGCCCCACCATACATCACTGAACTACTTCATATCTATTCTCCGCCTCGTCCTCTCCGCTCCTCCAGTTCCACTCTCCTCTGCACCCCTACAGCGCGCCTGGCCACCATGGGCGCTAGATCCTTCAGCCACACTGCGCCCCGCCTTTGGAACATTCTCCCTCATCGCATCCGGTCGTCTCCGGACTTATCAACTTTTAAATCATCACTCAAAACATATCTGTTCCGTATAGCGTTTTCCACCTAACTCTCTTAACTTCTCAAAGCAGCCCGTGATGTCCTACCACCCTCTGCCTATTTCATATTGTCTCATACTGTTTCATATTTGTTGTTCTGTCATCTGGGTTTCTGTATTTCAATTTACTTGTACTGTACTTCGCCCACTCCCTAGATAATCCACGCTTTTGCCTTTACATTCTCTCCCGCCGTTTATGTATTCTTGTTACTGTTGTTTTAATGCACTCTATGTATATCATGCTGTATGCTTCCTTTTCTATCTGTAAGGTGACCTTGAGACTTTGAAAGGCGCCATGAAATTAAATGTATTATTATTTTATTATTATTATTAACATGTCTTGGTTAGGTTTAGGCATTAACATGTTGGTTAGGTTTAGGCATTAACACGTCTTGGTTAGGATTAGGCATTAACATGTTGGTTAGGTTTAGGCATTAACACGTCTTGGTTAGGTTTAGGCATTAACACGTCTTGGTTAGGATTAGGCATTAACATGTTGGTTAGGTTTAGGCATTAACACGTCTTGGTTAGGTTTAGGCATTAACACGTCTTGGTTAGGATTAGGCATTAACATGTTGGTTAGGATTAGGCATTAACACGTCTTGGTTAGGATTAGGCATTAACACGTCTTGGTTAGGTTTAGGCATTAACACGTCTTGGTTAGGTTTAGGCATTAACACGTCTTGGTTAGGTTTAGGCATTAACACGTCTTGGTTAGGTTTAGGCATTAACATGTTGGTTAGGTTTAGGCATTAACACGTCTTGGTTAGGATTAGGCATTAACACGTCTTGGTTAGGATTAGGCATTAACACGTCTTGGTTAGGTTTAGGCATTAACACGTCTTGGTTAGGTTTAGGCATTAACACGTCTTGGTTAGGATTAGGCATTAACACGTCTTGGTTAGGTTTAGGCATTAACACGTCTTGGTTAGGTTTAGGCATTAACACGTCTTGGTTAGGTTTAGGCATTAACACGTCTTGGTTAGGTTTAGGCATTAACATGTTGGTTAGGTTTAGGCATTAACACGTCTTGGTTAGGATTAGGCATTAACACGTCTTGGTTAGCATTAGGCATTAACACGTCTTGGTTAGGTTTAGGCATTAACACGTCTTGGTTAGGATTAGGCATTAACACGTCTTGGTTAGGTTTAGGCATTAACACGTCTTGGTTAGGTTTAGGCATTAACACGTCTTGGTTAGGTTTAGGCATTAACATGTTGGTTAGGTTTAGGCATTAACACGTCTTGGTTAGGATTAGGCATTAACACGTCTTGGTTAGGATTAGGCATTAACACGTCTTGGTTAGGTTTAGGCATTAACACGTCTTGGTTAGGTTTAGGCATTAACATGTTGGTTAGGTTTAGGCATTAACACGTCTTGGTTAGGATTAGGCATTAACACGTCTTGGTTAGGATTAGGCATTAACACGTCTTGGTTAGGTTTAGGCATTAACACGTCTTGGTTAGGTTTAGGCATTAACACGTCTTGGTTAGGTTTAGGCATTAACACGTCTTGGTTAGATTTAGGCATTAAAACATTTTGGGTGCACATTTAATCAACTGTAACAATCAACACTGACACACAACATTGGAGGGAGAGGGATTCATAAACAGGGCACTGAAACAATCAGCCTTGGTGTGTGCACAGCCTGAAAATGGTAGATCCAAAAATGCAGTGGAGTAAGAGCCACAAGGGTGGACAATCACAGTCCAACATTTGATGAACAGAAGACTAAAACTAAGCTTTATTCTCTCTAAGGCTGTCCAAGGAGACACCAGAGTGGACGAAGCGGCGCCTTAGAACTGTTGTTCATCCAATTCCACAAAATAAGCTCAGCTACTCATAAAGATGTTTCTGTTGTAAAAAAAAAAATGTGTGCAGATCTCAGTATTCTGTACGCTCTGAGCCCTGACAGAGAAACACAACATAGCGAACATGAAAACCACCAGAGTTTCTGTCAAAATGACACCAAAAACAAATAGAAGGAAAGAGAAGACAATGCATTACCAGCAAAGGATTATAACAAATTTGAGGCATTTCATTGCATTTACATGAAAAGAAAAACTAATCCATGGTATTAAGAGTTTAACTTAGGTGACATTTATATGCCAATTCATGCCATTGATCAGTAATAACCCTTTGAGGTATCAGAGAATCCACCTATTTCACAAGGATTTGTAAATGATTCTGGCTGGCCAATTTTTGGTCCATGGTGATTCTTATGAATCTGTGTACAAATAACTAATGATTAATGGGTAAGTTAAAACTCTGACCTGCTGGTGCCACACAGGCTTACACTGGAGCATGTTAGGAACAGGTTTCCAATTCAATTAGTGACAAAGATGAATGTGAGGAGCAAACTCAAACACCAGGCTTTATGTTCCTACAGATAACATGCCAGACTGGATATGAAGCTGGGCAGCAGCATATTTGGCATGAATAATTACTCTGTATGTATAATATACAACTTTTCACCTTCAGGCAGGTCTGTATATGCCATTCATCCTGATGAGTCATCAGGACTGAGACAGTTTTCAGCCTGAGGCTGAACTAAAGACACCGCATGCATCGGGTAAACACGGTAAGAGCAGCCAATCTGATCTATGAATGGAGACACAGGTCATGCCTGATAAAAGTTTGGTTTCACTGCTGCCTTCACTCCAAACCTATGGTTGCACCAAGGTCTCGAGGCAGATAGAGACAGAGAACAGCTATACTCTCTTTCTCTCTCACTAGGTGGAGAAGGACAGTTACTGGCTGATTCCTCTGGAGTGAAGAGATGAGGATCAGAGGAAACTTTGTCATTCAGCCTGAAATATGTCCTCACTCAGTGTCCCCCTTTGGTGGCAGGCAATTACTGACTGTGGGTGTGTCCACATGGTGGTACATATACAGCTGTGAATGTCCTCACAGAGTGACTGTAGCCTTCTCTCAGTGCCTCAAATGAGATTGATTGCTACCTAAATAAAGGCAAATCAACTCCAAGAGCGCTGAGCATCTACTACAGGCTGAGTCATCTGTCCTCAGCAACAGCGCAATCGATCTTCCCGTGTCCAATGTACAGTTGCAAAGGCAAGAGGACACAGCTGTGGTGGTGCAGAGGTGACAGTGTCACATCCAGGCCAGCTACCAGGTGTCTCTGGGATTCTCTGAGAGATGACTCAAAGCATCTCAACACCCTTAATAAGACAACAGGGAGTATGTACAGTCTGTCACCCTAACATATCAGGATTTTTTCCATACCTGTTAAAAACATAGTCTGTTTTTGCTTTTGCAACCTCTACTTGGAAAAAAATGTCAGATCTACTCTGATATTCCCTACAACAAAGTTAATGCCATGCTCCACCAATTACACTGTGGTCTTGATTTCAAACAAGTACACTTGGCACCATGATTTTGACTGGGACCAGGGTGTTGCGCTTATTAAAATGCCACCCACTGTTTCTGTTTTGAGAGTGTGGCACATTTGGCTGTCCAAGGTTTACTACTGAACCTAAAATTGCTACTATTTCATTGTTAGACTTTGTAGATTCTGCAGATTTAGTACAGTTGCAATCCAGCATTTTTCTTACAGGTTCAATATTTAAAACATCAACTAGAATTATTATAAGGATATTGTTCTATTTCTAATTTAAATTCAGATGTTCAAATCCTGCCCTTTTCCTTAATTATATTACTGAGCTCTCTCGAAAGATGTTTTGCATCTTCAACACAATGAATTGTAGAAACTTCTACAGAAGTGAGAAACTGATGTTCAAACTCTGATTCACTTCCATGTCTCCAGCCAACTGGCCAATGTCTGTTTTGGAAAAATAAAAATATTTTTAAATTCTGCTGTCCGAATTAAGTTTTAGATATCTTGACTTTGTATACAGAGGCCTTAAAATCAACTATGGCAGCAGGGGTGTGGGGGAGATTTCACTCATGAAACCCCCCCCATACACACCAACTCTATCATACCATGTTTTGTATCACCCTAGCAAACCTTTTGCTTTGTGCTGCAGTTTAACATCCCTGTTTGCAGTGTAGCACACTGTTTGGCATGTCTGAGCACCTTGGCCTGCCTGTTAAGACCCACGAGGGCTCTGGAAAAATCTGCTTCCAATTACATTTTGTATGAATCCTCTATTGTCCTCGTGAGTGCCCAGGGAGCTGCTGGGGGATTCACAGGCTGGTTGCTAGTTGCTGCCAGACCTCTCAGAGCTCCCCGCCACCCCATGTCTGAAGGCTTTACATTAACATACAGCTTGTAACCCCGAGGGTGGCTGGATGACTAAGAAAGGTGGCTTAGGTTTCACAGGGCCTCTGGACCTGTCTGGACCACTGCTGCTGCGCTGGTAGACCAAGTGTACCCCCAAAAATTCACAGCTCAATTTTTCAGGCTCGCACTGTGTCCCACTGACCTTATTAAAAATGCACTGTCTAGACACTAACAGAGGTGTGTTGTGAAGCATAGCACATGCTCACAGACTAACATATTTTCATTACAGCTTCATCCGTCCATAATAAAAGAGTGAAGCCTGATGTGTGCCAGACATGTGCGGAAAATGAAATAGTTTTCTGTTATTATTCAATACAAACCTCCTGAAACATTAAAAGTTAATCTGACGAACACACCTGATTCACTCAGCCAGTAGGAAAATCCATAAACATGAATAATCTATATCTTCTGACTTTAGCTGAGATCACAGAAGAGGTGAGAAAATCTATGTGAAAGGTTGAAAAGCTGTGAAGAATGTCAGAATGCTGCTAACCATGTTCAAATAGATAGGGGAAATCCGTCAGTTGCACAACCCGGGACTTTGACTTTAGATGGTGTAGTACCCTCTTTCCATCTGATCCTATTGCTGCTTATTCCCGTTATGTCTACTACTTAGGAAATTTGTTCAGTGGTGGGATTTTTTGATTTATTTACACTTAACTGTTCGTGTACATTTCCTGTGTTTTAATAATGTAGTATACACTCACTCAACTCTGAAAAATTGTTGCAATTGTTAAGAGGGTTAATTTACTTTATTACTTTATAGATAATGGCAAACACTCAAATATATTTATTAAACATAGAATCTATTTTTGTTTGCTCAAACTAAATTATTCTGTCTTTAAAATATAATTTGCGTGCATGCAAAAAGATTTTCCTGTGTTCAGAATGTCCCATTGGGTGCTCAGGAATATGGCACAAATATAACACACCATACACCAATAACAAACCAACCTCTTCCCATGATATCCCTTGTTGTCTGTTAAGTTTCTACATATTTCCTCAGGAAAACTCCCATCAGCTCGGAGAAAATGGTGATCCATTGAGCTTTGACCTCAGCTCAACATTGCTGACGCAAGCAAACTCTGCAACCACTACAAACATTTAAACGTATTTATTATTTTATTATATTTTCACTACAACTTTCTAATGGACAGATGTACAGTAATTCTAAATGACAGTATGATTTAATTTCAGAACAGCTTTAAAAAACTGTATTAATCACATCTAAGAAAATCATAAACTTAGCATGGGTAAATATTATTTAGCAGATACTATCAGCAGAGCAGCAATACAGGTGTACTTCCCTTCACCTCAACAAACTGAACTGACACATGCAACAGAAATTGAATTCCTTATTTCTGTCTCGTACAGCTTAAACGTCTACTTTGTAAAGTCTTTTACTCTCTGCTAAGAAAACATCAGTACCAGCAGAAATTGATCTTGTGCAAGTCCTGACTTGCTTCATCTTCCACACATCTGAAAAGCTCAAAAGTATGGAAAGCCAAATGGGTCATAATGTGTCTGCTGTTCCTGCTCTATTGTATTTTATGCCTGTTTTAATATCACCAGACCTGTTTATAAATGCAGCCTTTTGACAGCATTCTTGGCCCCTGAAGTTAGCGTCTGTAAACACAGGTCTATGCTTTATTAATGGAGATTCTCACCTCTCCCATATCCCATGATCCCTTGTGTTAGTAGAAGAAAGGAAAAACAGTAATAAATAAAAAGGGTGCTTTGTTTCTGCTTTATTACAGCAGGCATGCTACACAGTGCAGTCTGTAATTTTAGGCAGAACTACATTTTAATTGCTTTGGCTCTCTAGTCAAGCTTATTATATTTAAATGAAAAGATGACTGAGATGGAAGTATAAACCTGTTTAAAGAGGTTTAGTGAGTTTTATAACCAGCTCTGTCCTTTCTTTCAGTGCCAGATTGTAAGTGTTAAATATTTTGGAACTGCTCTCTGCTCTTACCCAGGTTTATCTATGAACCTGGAGTGCAGCCTGCCTGTTATCATTCTCTGAATTGAATGTTAATGCTCCTATTGAGGAAGTTTCCTAGCTCCTCACCCTGTTATGTCTAAGCTCTCAATCTCACATTCTCTGCTGAAGTATCTTGTTGTCTTCTGTCCCCAGCACTGTGCCTGTCCTGCTCTGCCTACTTGATGTCCCTCTCCCTGGTACCTACATGGTCCGCTAGCTGCTTCTCACCAGCATCCTAATAAGTACTCACACTTTCTCTTCGTTCAAATGTGTAACCAAGTGCATTCATAACTGTGAGTCCTCAGACCCCTAGCCAGACTGATCAGATAGTATCTGCCTAAGCCTCCCTCTCAATCCTCTCCTGCTCCTTTTAGAATGCCTGATACCTTCCCAGAGATTCACTCCGCTAACCCTGACTTGCTGCTGGTGAAGCTTCCTACCTGCTGTGTTGACAGTCACCACTCACAGCCCTCATAGGGGCCTTGCTCTTTATGTAATCACCACAAGAAAACTTTCCACTTGCAAACATCTTTGCTGTGTCATGCATTTGGGGTCCAAGCTCCATTACGTGGTTAGGATTGATAGGTGGGGTGTCTTAAATAGTCCAATTATCTGACATCCACTGAGACTAGATGGCAATAACTAGAGCTTCAACTAAAACTATAATTCTTGGCTTAGGATGTAAACACAATAAAATCATGTGGAATCTCATATTATCAGTTTCAGCCTTGCTCTCTCCAGGTGATCCAGGCACAGCCATATGTGGCCACCGTAGCCCACACTGTTGATGAGTTTATATAAACATGATGACCCACACTCACCCTATCAAACAGGAGCACATGAAGTCTGTTAAACAGCTGAATTAAAACAGTTCTTTGCTCTGTATATCCTGCATACACCCACACACTGCCTTGGTAGACTGGTTTATAAACACATAAAGGCCCAACTATACCTCAGTAAATATGAATGAGTCCATGTAGTAGACTCTTTTACTATGGGTTAATTAATTTCTAATGTAAGCATAGATGTTTCACAGAGTCTTTCATTAATGAATACCAACTGACTGATTCGGAACAGCTGGCAATAATAAAAAAACAAGTAAGGTTAGCATACAGCTGTTAGTAAACAATATCTACGGCAGTGAGTTCGTCCGCCAACCTAAAATGTAGACCCTCCCTGTTGTGGGTAGCTAACAGTGAGCTCCACTGCTGGACAGGAAATCTAAATGGTGCTTAGATGGACAGAAAACTCTATAAAGTCATGTACACACTACAAACAACACAGAGGTTAAAAACAAGATGTCACTCAGATACATTATTGCACAGCGCTGACTGTGCCATGAATCAGAGGCAGAAGGAAACTCTCCTTTCTCTGGCAATTTAAAAATGTCGACCCATGAGCATAATGACCTGCAGATTGTAAATTCCCCCCAGGGTGATAAAAACCCCTCAAAATGTAGAAAACATATCCTCAGTATGTAAATAACTGCTCCACTACCAGAATATTCTGGTAGTGGTATTATTTATTTCAATTTTACAAAACTATCTAAGAACTGGCACTATAATGTAAAGTCCTGCAATGGCTCTGCCCCCCCCAAAATTGGATATGAGCAGCTTTTATTGTGAAACATGCGAAAACTGCAAATAGCAGTGATATGTATGTCCTCTGTGCAGAAAAGCACAGAAAAGGAGTATGTGTTGTCATGGAGACCATCAAAGAAAGTAGATCATATCTCAGGCTTACTTCAGACAAACAGAGGGGATTGAAGATTTTCCTCAGTCAGAACTCCTGCTGCTCCTTCCTGGCTCAATATTTAAGCAAGTCACCGACTGCATTCAGTGCTCCTGTGACAGCTGCCTGTCCTTTTCAATACAGTGACGACAGCCATGTGGAAAAGAGGATGGCTGCTTGTCAAGCTAAATCCTTCAGCAAAAATTACAAACGAGATACTTTTCAAGTAAAGACATTTATTGACATTATTTGGCCCAAAAGTGCCATAAAAGCAAATGAAGTGTTTCACTCCAAAAGAAAAGGTGTCCACTTTGTGCAAATTTATATCTCCCAAGAGAATCTGACAACGTTAATGATATCTATATGTAGCTTCATCCCAGTGAGTAAAAATGGTGATCTCATTTTGGAGTGAAACTCTTCCAAAATATAACAGTTGCTGTCGTACAGCCAAGAGTGAGTACAAAAAGAAGTCATTGCACTGTATTACAATGATGTAGAAAGGAGATTGCATTAATGGCATGACAGAGAAATACCTTGTTAACCAGTGAATGTCAAGAGGCACATACTGTAGTTAAAGACAGCCACTGGCTACATTCACATGCACACAACAGACTGCTGAATTACAGCATCTGGTCAAGGAGGTGGTTTGACTTTTCCATGTTTTTTCTGCTGGAGCTACAGCAATGGATTAAATAATTAGGCTGCTTCACTGGAACACCTAACATACTGTATTTTGAAAGTGTTATGAAATTTGATGTTTAATGAGACTATGTTTGCACTTATTATACTATTAGTTAGATGTGAGTAGAAAAATCATAGTATGCTGGCATGAAAAATGCTAATTAATTGTTTGCATGCATAGAGATCGACATACAAACATCCACTGCAGCACTCTGTGTGCAGAGGTCGCCCCACACAGAGAAAAAATGAACAGAGGAAATAAATGAGTAGGAACGCGGGAGGCTGACATAATATAGACAGGACTTCATGGTTTGATTACTTAGGTGTCACAGAAGTGCTGTTAACATTAACAGGCTGGAAAAATGCACATAAAACTGTCTCTGCAACAACTGATGGTTCACTAAGGCCTACAGCCCTTAGTTGCTGTTGCTCCACCTGCCCCGGAAGGTACTGATGTAACATCTAACTTTCAGCAAGAAACTGAAGAACAGTACTCCCCAAAATGTCAAACCAGTAGTCCTTTAATTCATAAATTATGACTTGGATGGATTGTTGGGTGGCAGTCCATAATGACATTTTTTAAACTGTAAACAAAATTTACCTTTAACATTTTCACTTTATTTTGGTGACAATTATTTTATTTTGTCCATGTTTCTGCATTAGCACTGTTCACATGACTGAAATGTGCAACAAACAGAGCCTTGGTCCGCAAAACTGAATGTGATTTCTCAGAATGTCAGAGAACTCACCATATCTGTGCATACTCACTTACGTGCAGCATGGTCAAAATACTTAAATAGGATGCCAGAAGTGTACTGTGCACTTTAGACACTAGAGAAACAACATAACACAAAAACAGAGAAAAAAAAGTAGACTTTTTGTACCATTAATACACACAGTTCCTTTTTAATTGGTGGTGCTGGTAGGTCTGCTCCAGTGTGTGCTCAAGAGTTCATCTGTAACAAAATAACAACAGGCTTCAGTTGTCTTGGCCTCCACCCTAGCCGTCTCCGTGTCCCTCCACTGACATGATGATGCAAAGCAGTAACACACAAACAGATTTTGTGACACGGATGGTGGAAAATCCCCAGACTGTAATACAACCAAAAATACAAATGGTGCAGGCCAGAGTCGCTACCGAGTCTAAATTTATGAAATATCCTGTGATGTGTTTTGTCTATAGAAAAAAAAAAAAAAAAAAAAAAAAAAAGCTGAGAGCAGAAAATACTTTCTAAACCTTCATGTGGTTTAAGTGAAGTTTCACCCTGTATGTTAAGCAGAGGAATGTGTTGGCCAGCCACAGAGAGCACCCACATTCCCACAGGGCTTAAGGATGTGAGAAGTCAGATGGCAGACTCACCGGCTCTTCTCACCGTCGCCACTGCCTTAATCACCCACGTCACTGTCCTGGTCTCCAATGAGCCACAGGAAGTGGAAGCTTAGAGCCAGCAGGGCAGTTCCCAACAGGTCTCCGAGAGCAGTCAGGTAAGGTATGGAAAAACTGTCTGGGTCTTTGCCGCTACGCCACATGGAATGCACCATCTGGTCTGCTATACACAACAACAGCAACACCTGGAGGAGAAAGAAATTAAGGGTTATACTACAACTGCCAGTCACATGTCTGCATGGTAAATGTCTGCACTGAGCTCCCCTACCCTAACCCCCCCCTTTCCCTTCCCCTCCCCTCTCTTCTCTCCTCCCACCTCATGTATATTCCACCATTGAATCTTACTAACCTTGTGCTCTCTCTCTCCCCTAGTTTGTGCTCTCTCCCTCTCTCTCTCTCTCTCTGTACCTTCTGCAGGTGTCTCTGGTCCTGGGGCTGTATATCGCTGATGTGCAGTTACTGGTCCCACCAACCTGCAGTGTCTATTTGTTGTTTATTGTTTCTGTTCTTTTCTCTCTGCTCTATCCACTCACCCCAACCGGTCGAGGCAGATGGCCGCCCAAACTGAGTCTGGTTCTGCTGGAGGTTTTTTCTTCCGTTAAAGGGAGTTTTTCCTCTCCACTGTCGCCAAGTGCTTGCTCATAAGGGATTTGTTGGGTTTTTAGTTTTAGTTTTTGTAAAGTGCCTTGAGATGATTTGTATTGTGATTTGGCGCTATACAAATAAAATTGAATTGAATTGAATTGAATTAAATATGCAAAGTCAGCAAAGAGATAGCTCAGCTTAGCATAAACACTAGAGACAGTCACATCCAGGACTATCTGTTGGTGGCACATAAGCTCCCCATATGGAAAACTGTATTTAAGTCTAGACTGAGCTATGGAGAGAGGAGAAGAGGTTGTGCTGAAGGGCCATCCTGAGGTTTACATTTGAAAAATGTCTCAGCATCTGTTGGATAGATTTGCTATGACATGTTATTCAGAAATTCATGTACACCACAGAAGGAACTATAACAACTCTGGAGATCCTCTAACACCATCAGCAGTTTAGAATTTCCATTTGTATAATACCTTGGCTTATGACCAAATGAAATGTTTTATTTTCTTTGACTCAGTAAGTACAGTAGTTCTGTTTTCTGTTTTCATGACAATAATAAAGACTAATGCAACCATAGGGGGGAACATTCTAGTGTCTTCATGTGCCGGTCCCAAGTCCGGGTAAATGCAGAGGGTTGTGTCATGAAGGGCATCCGACATAAAAATTCAAGCCAAATCAAACATGCGAATCACAATTATGACCGGATCAGTCGCGGCCCGGGTTAACAACGACCGCCACTGGTGCTGTTGACTTACAGGGTGCCTGTGGAAATTGGACTACTGCTGGTCGAAGAAAGAGAGGAGGAAGGCGTGTTCGTAGACAAAGAGAGAAGAGGAAGGGCAGGAGTGTAGGACTTAGAGTAGGGACTTTGAAAATAGGGACTTTGTCAGGGAAAGCTAGAGAGTTGGCTGATATGATGGAGAGAAGAAAGGTGGATATCTTGTGTGTTCAGGAGACCAGGTGGAAAGGTAGCAAGACCTTTAGATTAGGAGCAGGGTTCAAGCTGTTTTACCATGGTGTGGATGGAAAGAGGAATGGAGTAGGAATTCCAGATGACTGGACAGCTATAGCTAAAGTGATCAGGGAGACAGGTAGGAAGGTACTTGGTGTGTCATCTGGAAAGAGGAAAGCAGATAAGGAGACTTGGTGGTGGAATGAGGAAGTTCAGGAGTGTCTTAAGAGGAAAAGGTTAGCTAAGAAGAAGTGGGACACTGAGAGGACAGAAGAGAACAGACAGGAGTACAGGGAGATGCAGCGTAAAGTGGAGGTAGAGGTGGCAAAGGACAAACAAAGGGCATATGAGGATTTGTATGATAGGTTGGACACTAAGGAGGGAGAGGTGGATTTGTACAGGTTGGCAAGGCAGAGAGACAGAGATGGAAAGGATGTGCAGCAGGTTAGGGTGATTAAGGACAGGGATGGAAATGTGTTGACAGGTGCCACAAGTGTGATGGAAAGATGGAAGGAATATTTTGAAGAGTTGATGAATGAGGAAAATGTTAGAGAGCACAGAGTAGAAGAGGTGACTGTTGTGGAGCAGGAAGTAGCAAAGATCAGTAAGGATGAAGTGAGGAAGGCGTTGAAGAGGATGAAGAGTGGAAAGGCAGTTGGTCCTGACAACATACCTGTGGAGGTATGGAAGTGTTTAGGAGAGGTGGCAGTAGAGTTTTTGACTGGGCTACTTAACAAGATCTTGGAGAGTGAGAGGATGCCTGAGGAATGGAGGAGAAGTGTACTGGTGCCCCTCTTTAAGAACAAGGGAGACGTGCAGAGTTGTGGAAACTACAGCGGAATAAAGCTGATGAGTCACACTAGAAAAAGCGTATGACAGGGTGCCGAGAGAGGAGCTGTGGTTTGTATGAGGAAGTCTGGAGTGGCAGAGAAGTATGTTCGAGTGGTGCAGGACATGTATGAGAGCTGTAAGTGGTGAGGTGTGCTGTAGGGGTGACAGAGGAGTTCAAGGTGGAGGTGGGACTGCACCAAGGATCGGCTTTGAGCCCCTTCTTGTTTCTGTGGTGATGGACGGGCTGACAGATGAGGTTAGACAGGAATCTCCATGGACCATGATGTTTGCAGATGACATTGTCATCTGTAGTGAGAGCAGGGAGCAGGTGGAGGAAAATCTAGAGAGCTGAAGATGATTTTCTCTGGGAGTGACGAGGATGGATAGGATCAGGAATGAGGACATCAGAGGGACAGCTCATGTTAGATGTTTTGGAGAAAAAGCCAGGGAAGCCAGATTGAGATGGTTTGAACATGTTCAGAGGAGGGACAGTGAATACATTGGTAAAAGGATGCTGAGGGTAAAGGTGCCAGGAAGGAGGCCTAGAGGAAGACCAAAGAGGAGGTTCTTGGATGTAGTGAAGGAGGACATGAGGATAGTTGGTGTGGGTGAGGAGGATAAAGAGGATAGGGTTAAATGGAGGCAAAACACACTGTGGCGACCCCTGAAGGGAGCAGCCGAAATGAAAAGAAGAAGATGCCAATAATAAAGACTAAAGACTACAACAGAAACAGGAATAAGAAGAGGCAATTTGAGTGTAATTTATAGCCAAAGAACAGAATGAAAAGCAAGATGGAGAAATGAAGCAGGGGATGTTTTTCAAGGCAGTGAAGAATAAGTGCTTCAAAATGCCATGCAGAAGTGCATAAACATAAAGTGTAGTGGGAACAGACAGGAGTAATAGATAGAGCAACAGACAGAGACAAGTTAAGAAAGTATTATTCATAATTTAAGTTTCCATGCATGGATGGAATGGTGCACAAAAAAGAGAAGTCTATTAAAAGATAAGGAGCAGTCCATAATTTAAGGGGAAATGAGCTGTCCAGAGTTGGCAGTACAAACATTACAAAAACAAAAAAGCAATGCGGTTAGTGAAAGGTACTACATGCTATCAAAAGGGAGCAGGGCCACCTGACTATGACACAATCATTTTCTGTGTAGAAAAACACACTAATGTAATAAGTTCTGTTAACCTGTTGACAATGCTGTCTTTGAATGTGCTGGAATTTCACGGATGAAGTGTGTATTCCTGTTCAACAGCATGGCCTCCTGGTTTCCTATGAAGTGACATTCAGTCAGGACGCAATAAAAGCCACTCACAGACAAACAACCTGTCAAACCTAAGTACACACAAGCCAAGGTGTTACTTTAGTACAGTCACCTGCCTCAAAATGGTCAAGTGCAATGCATCATTTCCCACACAGTTTCGCATCCAGGATAGATCAGACAATGACAGATAAAAAGGAAAGAGAAATTTGCATGCAAAGTCAGTTTTCAGTTTCTATCAAAAAAGAAAAAAACAAAAAGGCAAAAAAAAGAAAAAGACAAATATAACAGAACGCCAATCCTTCATGCAGTCTTTTCTCTGTTTCTGTATCTGATTCCTTATTCATCTCTGAGTGACAAGAGGTGAGATAGGGTCGAAAAGATAAAGAGGTTTGATTTCCTGAGATGCCGTGCATTTGCCTTTTTGTAGCAATTTCTCTAATTACATATCACTTGCACAGTTGGCAGAACCGAAATATCCAGCTGAAAATCAGTGTCTGAATGTCTGTTTGTTGTGGATGCTGAGAGCAGACGCTTACTGTAATTCCACTGACTGTGCCTGAGAAAAATCCATGCTCCCACAGGCTCAATCATGCAATGTTTTGGAAATTTTCTTTTGTGTAGCAACTTGAAAAGAACAAGAAAATGTGGGTCTGGCAATGGACAAAAGCATTCAGATTGTTATCCTAAAAAACTTTTACTATACAACTGCTTACATGAATGTTTCAGTATTCCATCTTAAATACACAAGCATTTAGAGCTCTTTGGATAAAGGCGCTATATGATATTTGTTCTTTGCCCATTTATACACTGATAGCAGCAAACTACCCTGGAGTATTCACTCACCCCAAACAGTCGAGGCAGAGTGCACTGGGCAACTGTGTCAATTAGGTATATTTCAATATTGAACTAGACATTTATGTATCTGGTAATGTATCTTCATTTTACTGTAACCCTGATAATTTATGTGTTAGAACATGGCAACGGGCTGGAGTGTTACTTGAGGTAAAGGTGAAATGATGAAATGAGTGCACTTAACAATAACCTATCTAATGGAGCTTGACAGTGCAGAGCAATAGCTAAAGTAGGTTTTGGACAAACACGGTAGATGTACTTGTTTCGGTTGTCTTTAGGGATTTATATGTACTAAAAATATAGAAAATAAGCAGCTTCATCATTTAAGTAGCACGTACAAGTGACTTACAGGACCTTTTCTCATTCAACAGTTTTCTTATATTTTGTACTTTCTAAGTGTTGGCTCTTGCACACCTGATGGACATGTGATAGAAAAGGTTACATTTTTCCACTGATCAGAATGCATCTGTCTGTGCTCCAGCACTGACATGACTTAGACAGAAATACAGGCATGAATATACATTTGCAGGTTATTTACTTATGGTAACAGGTGCTTAATATGACAACTTTGAACTACTTCTGTGATCACACATTTTAAATGTCTGCATAGCTGAGCTCACTGCACAGCTGCTATCATAAACCTGATTTTTTTGTTCGTTTTGTGAGACAGTTGTGATTATAAAATAATGATTTTATCTGCAGCTCAGCAGCATGGTAATAGATGCTGCTAAACACAGTATTTAAGAGCTGCAATCAACTCAAGAGAGTGAATTATATGTAAATGAGAACAACAACATTGTAAATATGGCTGCATTAATAAACAGTATAGATGACCAGAGAGAGCAGGAGGAGATGGAATAGAAAGTTAACAGTCTCTCCCCTCCTTTATTACAAAAACAAAAATCTATTAATTTGGCAATTGGAAGCCTCTAAAGCAGGATGCTGGAATGGCATTGCATTGTTTGTGGGACCCTCATAGAGATAGAACACAATAAAGCCAGAATGCTGTGCATATTAGTCAGATTTCTTTCAACAAAAAGATTTCATCAGTACTTGCCATACATGGCTTTTACTGTTCTTATAGCAGGTGAGGAAATGGCCTTTTTATAATAAAAAGACTGATGCTTGGTATGTCGTACATCTGAGCACGGCTTATATTCAGAAGATATCGGCTCAAAAGATATAGAGCACCATTTTCACAGCTTAGATGGGCTGGGTTCCTCATCACATCTGGACACACGTGATCTTCAGAAAGACTCGTTCACCTGTTCTTAAAGTGCCTTTAACACACACAGCTATTATTGGTTTGTAACAGACCATGTGTTGACCCCTGAACCTCTTTGATTCCCATGAATATACATTACCATAGCAATGTTTATTCCTCGCTGTTAAACTTTATGTGACCTTTCCGAGTTGCAGTTTCTTGACTCCAAAAGTGTCAAACGAGTGACTTACTGCATTATGCTGCCTTAGTATATTACGCATTACCTCATTCTAAGTCTTAATACGCTTATAAAAAACTGCTGTATCATGTTGTCTCTGTATTTTCATGTTTATACTCCTGTTTGGTATATCCATGGGTTTTTATTCACTGTGGATTTAAGGTAAAACCACTGAACACAACTGTGGCCATTTTAACTGCATTCTTTATCCTATCTGCTCACTCACTGTACCGAGAGGCTTTCAGAGATACCACAGTGAGTCAAACTATTCAGCAGAAATGTTTCAATTTCAACCCTAATTTTCTGTGGCTTTTACTTTAAATAGAACATTATCAAACCATAGCAAGTGCAATTTCTGCTTATCACTGCTATTAAAGAAACACACTGTTACAGTATTTTTTACTTGAATAGAATGACATTATTGAATTCCACCATTGCTGAGATTTTCACCAAACTGCTTTACTCTGATGAGCAAAGTTCTCCATATACTGAATTTAAAATGGATAAGGGTCTGTGGTTAAAGTAGATATTAAATGCATGTCATGTGTGGATGAAACATTTATTCCTTTACATAGGGTTACTGCAGGACACAAAATGAAACACATCTGCATGGATAAAGTGATTCCAGTTTCAGCTATGCAGTCAGGGTCTTGTGGGGCAGTGACCAAGGCTACTGACAACCATAACTAATGTTGCTGTCCACCGCATTAACACATCTAAACCTAGCTTCTCTACTCCTCTTCCACAGTGCTTAAACTATGTATCTACCTCATAAAGCATATTAAAATAAATGTTCCTCATAAAATTGCTAATTTATAAATTACAATGAAAGCAGATCATCCCAAACCCCCATTTTGCACACTCAAAATGACGAGCTTCTGTGTTCATTTGAGTTTATAGTCAGATGGGATGATGAGAGTGGCAGAATTTTTATTACCATCATTAGAGCCCGGGTTGAACTATAGATGGAGGGGCTCAGAAGGTGCAGCCACTGCATAATAACACTAATAATAGCCTGCTCATAATTCTCAAATGTCCACATATTTGTTTTCAGAGAAAGCTATCTGAGATCCCTGCACTCAGACCCATTCTTCAACTACTGTTTTCTAAATCCCTTCCATGGTAGCACTAGATCTGGAATGCTTAGGGGGCTCTGAATAATGTCTGCACATGTGCACAGTTTTAAATATGACATTATTAAAACCTAAAGTTACTACTGAACCTGGGTGTTTTGTACAGCATTCAGCCTCATAACTAATGTCTGCTATTCTCTGTTAGTACAAATACAGTGTTGACAAAGCAGATGCGATATTTGAGTAATTTCTGTACATGCTTTAGTCAGCAGTCATACCATATTAAATTTTCTGCAATGAAGTTGTGCAGAAATCATCACTGAAAGCCGAATGTAGGCAAAGTAGCAGAGATTTCAGAAGACGGATCAACACATACAATAATGCTCATGAATTACTCTAACATGCCATTATCCATTCCCAAGCTAGAAAACTGCAGAACAATTAAAAATCAGAAAGAAAGTGGTGTTTAAGGTATGTAAATGCAACCAAAACATGACGAGTATTCTCCCTTGTGTGTATGTAAATATTATGATGTAAAAGAACCGAATCTAAATTTTTCCACCCCACAACCCCACAGGCCTCTCTCTGCCATGTGATGCTCTATCTGGGACTGACGCATCCTTAAAGCAGCTCTACTGGCTACAGACTTAATTGATTTGGAAATTCTCCAACTCCACAGTGACTGGGATTAGATCTTAATGTTCCATGTCTACATTAAAGATTTAGGGAAACATTTAAAAGCCTCCAGGCAAAGCAAGCCTCTGATGCATACATATAAACACACTACCTAAATTTACACAATTCCAGCTCTTAAGATGGATCATAGTGCACTTGAAAAAGTAAAGCACTCAATCATAATTTAGGTTGGTCCTTTGTAATTGTTCTAGGATTTCACAGGCTATACACACACTCCTTCTCTTTCAAAGTGTTAATAAGCAAATACACATCTACTAATTCACATTCAGGTAGGACCTTCTTCATGTCCTCACTGATGAGAAAATAATGTAATCTGCTGGATAATAACAAAAATTAACTACGCAGTTAAGGGTAGCTTGCAGAAATGCAAAAAAAAAATGCTTCTTGTGTATTCAGGTTGTGTTTTGCTCACCTGCAGCATAGCAGCAGCAAGGTATACAGACATAAAGATAGGTGTCAGGGTAGTATGGCCGCTCTTCATTAGGTGGATGGTATAGAGGAAGATTAGGTGACCAGGGACTACCAGAAGGAGGAGCACCTGAGCAGATCTGTGATTGGCTCCTGAGAAATTACAATAAGAAGTAAGGAAGGCTAATGGTGAATGTGGGGAAACAATGAATTCACAAGAGATAACAAACTGTGTGTAGTCTTTACAAAATAGATCATTTACACCAGGAAGAGCATGAGATGGCAATTAACTGCTTGCTGGGACAGAGATTCAGAAGTACAGCAGTTCACCAGGAGAAGAGCTTGCACTGACCTGTACCACAGAATGTGCGGCATGGGTAGTAGCAGCCCTTGGCCTCATCAGGAACCTCCCCAGGAGCACAGTGGAAATGCAGGTGAGTGGAAATCCTGCTGGACTGAATAGCCACCAGGTTACCCCCAATACCTAGACATGACAGGAGCAGAACTTTCAGTGCTGGTTGAGGTCAGTGAGACATAGGCAGGTACCAATATCAATATTAAAGCTTTTTTTTTTAGATACAGATAATGCTTAGAGAAATTGTTTTTGGAGGGCCACACTGAATCAAGGGGAAAGTTAACCATTGATAACTGAATAAAAGCTATAGCCTTTATTTCCACATCTTCACAAACCTTTACCAGATTTTCCAAAATGACAGTGAAATGATCACAGCCATTTTGCTTGTTTAAAACAGCTTTGCAGTTCTATTTTCTCTATGTAAGATTTTAATTAACATCAAGCAGCTGAACAGTCATGAGAATGTAGGATGCCATCTGTACTAACGAAATACAAGGCTACTTTACATGCACATGCTGCAGTTATCACACTTCCCCTTGAGCAAGGAACACACAGGCTAAAGTCCTGTCTGGTGACTAAGCCCTGCAGGACGGCTCACATACACACAGATATAAACCACACACTGGCAGACAGGTCGGCACAGATCAGCTCAGAAGTATGCCTTCATATCTGAAGCAACTGTTCAGAGGTTTGTTTATTCAGAGTTATAAAAAATGCATCATTCAAATTATATAGCAGTAATGATAATAGTATGTGGTTGAGTAGCTGTGTATACCATGTACAAAGAACAAGAAGTGGAATGTCTCAGACTTCTCCCCTTAAAACAAGCCCATTATTGTGGTAAGTAAATTAAATTAGACACTGCCACCACCTCAGGGTGATCTCCACTTAATTTGATCCATTGTGGCTCTTGGTCTGCCTGGTGACATTTTATTGGAGTGTTACCAGCAGTCCCACAGGGCCTGTAAAGAGACATAACTTCACAACGTGAATTCACACCGACTCTGCCCTGTCCGATCTTGTATTCTCACCTCACAATCTGTATGTGCCACTGATCTGGTGCGAATATTCCAACACACTTATTTGTTTCCTTTCTGACAGTGCAATGACAAGATCCCCTCTCACGTCTCTGGGTAGCCTAGTTTAGCATGAAGACTGGAGGCAGGAGGAAAGAGCCTAATCTTGAACATTAGTTTATCTTTCCTCTGACTTTTTCTGCCTCATACAGTCATGATAATACCAAGCCTGGCAGTGCCAATGTGGCAACAAACCTTCAATTACTGCAAACAGCCACTCTACCCAACTGGTGGTGTCAGCATCTTACATTTCAAAAGCCAGTAGAAAGTTTTTTTTTTACAATGATCCACTAGTTAAACTTTTCAGTTGTATATTATGTAACTTCTTTTTTCTACCATCTGCCTTGTCACTTGTTTCCAGTTATGATAAATGCTGTGCATTACAAGTTCGAGACAATGCTATGCATCTAAATCAAGCACTTGAGCATTTTTAGTATGCATTTGGCAATTTAAACATAATCATGCTACAATGTTAATGTCAAAACTTTGTAAAAAATATGCACTAATACTGAATTTCTGGCTTTTTGCCCTTGAGGGTGTTTAAGGTGGGTGGGGTTTAAGAGGGTGGAGAGTGTTCTTACAACCTCAGCAGGACGTAGAGGTACAGTGAAGGAGATCTGGGGGCATTCTGGCTTATTCAGGTCACTGGGTCTGACAGGAGGAATTAAGATGAGGAGTTGTAGTATGCAATGGGGCTACATGTGAAACTGCAGGGGGTCTATGCTCATCTCAGCTGCACTGCTGGGCCCAGAGGGGGGAAGACACATGAACTGTCTCATCTAATGCCTGCTGCTCTCCTCCCAGTTTAATTTGATTTTGTTTATTTGAATGGTTCTAAGACAAGGATGTGGTATGATATGACAAGCACAGATAAATTAGAATAAAAGAAAATCTTTGAAGATGAAAAAATGTAACAAAGGCAGACACCTAATCTCCAAGCAAAACAAACATGCCAAGATGACAAACAAAGATCTGTGGAAATAATACTGAACAAGATGCAAAACATCATATTTGATATTTAGGTTCAGAAAGTCAGATCAAAGTATTCATAAGGACACTGGGAGTTGAAATTAAAATCAAAATAAAGGAAAGAATTCGATTTCTGATGTAATATACTGTAAGTTCATGAAACGGGCAGAACAAGAACTAGTACAACAGGAAATTAACTGGCAGACACCTCCTCAATATCAGAGAAGCTTTTAATATCTTAAATATTAAAAGAATTTAAATAGCCACAGACACCTTTGACTGCAGGAGATATTGCATACAATAGCTTTAATACATTAAAATGAAATAAAGGAAGTTCACATGGCAAAGTGGCTTTCTCCTCCATCTTCCATTATCCTGTCCTTTCTTATCAGGCTCTATACATCTCCTTCAGCACACCTTTGTAATTAAACATCCACACACTGTCCTTTCACTACTTCTCTTTTGCCTGCACTTTGGTGAATTGTAGGTTTTATTAGGACAAGAACGATTGTGCATTTCAATCAGATGAAAGACTACCCTGCTATTCCCTCACCCATGTATCAAATGTTGTAAATCAGTGACAGTTAAAAAGTTTGTTGTTTCAGACACCATGCACAAAAAAACCAAAACATCCACGACCTCCCAGAAAGACGCATGCTTCATTCCCCAGCTGTTTCGTACTGGGGACTCGTCTCAACGGAAAACCAATTAGAGTCACAACTGTACTCCATCTCATTAAATGGCTCTTATAAATGCCATTTAATTAAACGCTTATCTCTTGTTGTGGATGTGCCAGAGCCCTGGCAACCATAGCTGAGCGTGTTAATGGGATATGACGGTGAAAAGAAATGGAAAAGGACCAGTTGTTTGACGTGGATACAGAGAGACTGTGGCCAACTGCCTAGTTTCATTAGGTAACTTCATTAGGTTTATGCTAATGAGCATTTGGGGTCTTTTTTTTAATTATTTTTTAAATTTTTTTTTTAGTAACCTTCATTTATTCCGGGACTGTTTTCACGTTCATATACATTCATATCTGGGAGCTGCACAAAACAAGACAAATAGACCTAGTGTGTGTGTCATCCATCTTGTCTCTATCTCTTCTTGACGGGTCAAAGACTGAATTAATTTTAAATATAAGAAGGATAAATTACATTTAAAAACACTGGCTGTATTTGCATCCAATTGCCATCCAATCTGTAAAATAAATCTGTGGCTAATTAAGACAACTTTCAACTAACCACGGTACTTAACCATGTTTTCATTCACACCGCAAATATTTAGGAACAGATTTAAGTCAACTCGAGAAGCTGCATATGGAAGACTACTTTTACTGATAATCCAAAAATCCTCAACAAAGAACATGGCCTGAGAATAAGTAATGTTACCTGCAGTCTGGAGAATAGGGTGAATAACATAGATCCTGTCAGTCAAAGTTAGATTTCCTCCAGGAGGCTTGATGATGTAGGATGACAGCCACTTCAGTGCTTTAAGCAATATGGTGAGTAACCTATACATCTGTAAGATTTCTCCTTGATCCACACCAAATAAAACAAACTACAGGTGTCAAGAATCCTTCAATCTCTTTATCCAGGTCAACATATACTGTATATTCAGATCCACACGTGACTACCCACGTAACACAGAACACAGACTTCATCGCTAAATATCTGAAAGCTAACTTGACCTTCACTTAGCAATAAATGACCTAAATAATTTGTAATCCTACACACTACTGGATTATGAGAGCATGAGGAATAATGTTTTTGGCTATGGAACATGTATGTAAACAAGATTTGTAAAGGAAGTCCTACACAGAAAGCCTACTAAACATATATACATAAACGTATAATGGCATGTAAGAAAATGTGTCATGTTTTGGTTTCTTTTTCTGCTCTTTTTTTTTTCTTGGAGTACATGAACACACACACGCACACACACACGCTCACACACCTACATGATGAAGTGGATGGCCAATGAGGGATGCTGATGACTCTTGTGAGCTCTATATCCTGTTCTCTCATGGGATAGAACATGTGCATTCTTTAAATCCTCTGGGATTTAATAAGCTATTATCTTATATTATCAGTATAGTCTTGGACCATATTCACCTTGTCTGTTCATACTCCAGAAGCAAGCAAACCAAACAGTAACACCTCAAAGCCTTTGACAGAAGGAGTGCCAGTACTGTGACTCACCGTTGATAACTGGGGTGTACACTACGATGCCAGCGAGATTTGGGTCAGACACTGTTTTGTCCAGGATGAGCCCTCCAATGCTGCAGAACACAATGTAATGAGATCATTAAGTGGCATTACTGTGGCTGTGTGAAAGACAGAGAGAGAGACAAAAAGGGTGATGGCAGGACAAAAACAGAGCAATGTCTTTATATTAATGATACCCACAGTTGATTTGTGTGCTTTTCTATAAATGATAACAAAAGCGCTTCATCTGCTCCACTGAATGAGAAACACTGTGAAAATGACAAACGGTACAAGAATGACAGATTTTTCACTTGGTTTTAGCTGATGTTTCCCAGTGCCAATATTTGTAATTTTTCTCTATTAAAGCCTGAAAAATTTGGTACCTCTTGCTCTGAGTATTGAGAGGTGAGGGTTGGAGAGTGAGTGAGAGGGAGTGAGACAATAATTCCTTTCCTGCTGGCTGAGTCTGTAAGGCTGCCAGGCTCAAGGGGACCTGGGGGTGTTCAGTATGTGCTCGGGTGCTGCAATTTGTTTAGGGGATGAGTCATCAAGCAAACCAGACGCTGGGACTCACAGACAAAAAAGCTGTTCCTTCCACTTTGAAGATAAAACACAGACAGCTAGACACACACACCTGCTGATGACCATAGCAGTGATGACTGGCTCCCATCCGGAGTAGAGTAGAGTGCGGCTGGCTGGGTGCTTGGAGGAGATGACCATCCACAGAGGAGTCAGACACATGAAGAAGGCGCAAACTAGTGACGACACATATGGGTAGGAATCTGGGGAAGAGGAAGGAAGCCGTTAATTTTTCCTACTTTATTCCTCCTTGCATGGCACTAGGGAAATGATAGGAAAGTTGCATGGATACTGTTTTTTAAGAGCGGTTCTTGGTATTCCTCAACAATGAGTTCACATTTTCAAAATCCTTCATCTGCATCAGTGCAGCAAAAACACTATCCACATCTCAGGGTCAATTGTTTTACCGGCAATGAAAAGTGATCTGCAGTTTAGTCTGTATGGACTGCTGTGGTGCTGACTTCTTCTCCATGGCAGAGCAGTGGGTATATAAGGGATCAATTCTATACAAGGACTATTCTACTATAAAGTGTTGTGTGGGGGTACTGGATCTTAGTGTCTCATCTAATTCTCCACTAGAAAGCAAATAATCACATTAAAATGTCAAATTATTCCTTCAAGAAGAAATCATATCCTAGAAAATAACAACAATATGGACTCATCTGAATAGTTCTGAGTTAATCCTGGAAATATACATGCAGGCTGCTTCTCTGTCAGATGCTGCAGAATTTGGTAAAATGTGTGTCCATCACAGCTTTTCTTAACATCATCTGACCTGCATGTGTTTCTAATGGTAGAGAGTCACAGCAACAGAGAAAACCCACAATGGCACAGGGAAGGTTTCTTTCTCTCTGCTGTCATACTACTATACATCCTTCTCCAACTATGACACAACAAAACTATTTTGAAAACATAATTGTGCTTGCTTATGTCCAACACCAGATGTTTCCAGCAACATCCTGTTCCAAACATTAAATACCATCATCAGACCATCTCAGATTTAAATGGACTGCACAGTGTTTTTCTACCTAAATGGACAAAGTGCTTTACCACTCACTCACTCACTCACTCACTCACTCACTCACTCACTCACTCACTCACTCACTCACTCACTCACTCACTCACTCACTCACTCACTCACTCACTCACTCACTCACTCACTCACTCACTCACTCACATTATATTCTTCTGGAATGCAGAGGTAACAAATATATTATCTTTTTCACAGATAATAGCTTTTTTAGGTTGTGGAAATTAAGGACATAAATCTCTATCATCTGAAGCTTCAGTACAAAAGATGGGCAACTCAGGAAGTACCTGGTTTTCTGATAAACTGTCCAAAGTCCTGTTCCATAGATACATATGGAAAAGCGCTGTCATGATCACCTCTGATCACTCACGGCTCTCATTAACCTGATTTTCTGCAGCAGCATGCCGTTTCTGCAAAGACCTTCTAATCACGGCAGTGTCAACTTCCTACTCAACAGCAAGCTGCACACAGACACAGCTAGTGATGAGTTGGCAAACATGGTGGAGCATTTATCAGCTAAAGAGCCAGATCTGTCCCTCAGTAGGTGGTAAAGACTAAAGATAGAGCCGAAAAAGGGTGGACACAGGCACCACTCCAGATGAATGATCATGTAATTTACTGTGTGCTAACACAACTTAACCACTTGATGTACTGTAACCCCAAGTGACCAAGGGACTGAAAACATTCACCAGTTTAAAGTGTGCTTTCAGATTCTGAGTACATTTTGAATGGTTACAGCAACACTGGCACAATAATTGAGGCTCATGGGTAATGTAGGACTGCCATAACAAACAAAGATACAGATAATTTCTCAGAAAGAGATTGCCATAACATACATTTATTATGTCATGATATTATCAAGGTAATTCCTGTGTGTGGAAATAATCCCTTCAAGAGCCAATTCTTCCTGTGGGCAATGTGTAATAATAGCAATACATGTGATTTACCCCATGAATCCCATTCTTCAGGTGTAAATGCAGCCAATATATCAGAATTAAGTCGAGACCCAACTTGATTCACTGATTTAGATGTACAGGAGACATTTCTTTAGTCTACATCATGGATATTCAATACTCTTGTGGACTGCCCTGAAATGTCCCTGTGTTGCCACATCCACAAAAACACACATGCTATACTATATGCTCAAAATGTCTGGCCCCATTTCTTGGTGTATGTGCTCCACCTCATGCTCTCATTATGCCTTCTTTTATCTATTGTTGCGCCCTCTCACTAAAGCTCTCTGTAACAATCCAGTTTGTTAGAAGCGCTCTATAAATAAATGTGACAGGACTTGACTTGGCTTCTGCGCCTCACTGGCATCTCATTTCTACTCAGCTGGTTTGCCTCAAAATTAGAATCATTAGTGTCATTAAGTTCCTATCTGTATAGATAATCATGTGATTTAAATTCTGTTTAGCTGAGACTAAACTGACCATTAGTTTTAAATTAGCAGGAAAGTTGCACTGTGGCTGGGCTCAGGAACAACAGAACCACTGTCCCGAGAGTGACACAGCCAGGATCCCTCAGTGTTCTGCCACGGAAATCTGAGGTGTGCTTTATACATATTGCTTACGGCACTCAACTGTTCCTTTCATAGTGGTGAGCACCCATTTGAACAGACTTGACAGGTTTAGTTACTATGAGATGCTTTCTAGAGAAAACAGCTTCCACTGGTCACTGCATTACATAAAACAAGGCAGTGCAACACTGGTCTTGGCGTGGCATCAATTAAATGTGAAATGTGTGGTGAAAGGAAACGACAATAAATCTGTTCTGCAACAGGACAGAAGAGACACATAATGAGGTAGGAGGGACCTCTACTGCCAGCTGATGGAACTGTATTACTATCCAGCCCCACAAATGTTTCTAAATGACAAAAGATGGTGCACATTTACTCTGTTCGAAAAACTTTTATGATTTTCATTGCCTTTTAGACTGCATTACACAAAACATATAACTGGGACATCATATATCAGTCACCCTCCTTGTTACACTTTTTATCAGTAATCAAATGCCTGGAAACATACTTAAAGGGTACACTGGCTAGTCCAATAGAAATTTACTACTAAAATCTTTACTACATAATACTTCCAAACAGGTTTTGAGTATGCAGTGCAGCCTATAAAAGAGCCATACACCAGCCATTCTCTGCTGGAAAAGATGAAAACTAAAAGGTGTGGTGAAACAGCTCCAGGAACACATGAGGAAACAAAAACTAACTACTAACCTATGGAAAATATTTTACATTTCATTAGCAGTACCTCTCTAAGTCGAGTTTCTTCATTTACTCCATCATTTCCTGTTTGTAGAAAATAAAGTATATTGAGTTGATGTATATTCTTGCCAAAAACAGTCCACTATACAAATTTGTACAAGGTGTATAGTGTGTACAATTAGAATGTAGTTTCGAATTGGGACACAATTTGTCACTGATGTTATATTTAGTTCACTGAGCCCAGTGGTGGTCAGTCATGTACCATATAGTACTAAATGTGTGCAAAAAGGGGAAAGACTCATCAGTAAAACCACCGTCAGTCACAGTACAATTCTTCATAAATCACGGTTGACCAGTCCTGACCTACAATAGTCATACTGTTTTTCTGTCTACTAGAGATAGTTGCTATTCACTTACCCAGGCACTTGTATAGGCCCTGACTTATCCAGGCCAGGATCGCCAAGGTTATGAGGTCACCAAAACTGGCAGCGATGGGTGTGGCTACATTGTCTGGGTTGATGCCCGTCTTCTTCGAACCCACAATCACACCCACCATGATGATACCTGATTCGAGGAGGGTGGAACACTTTATTAATGGTCATTAAGTTACTGCTGACTCTCACACATGTTATTACACAGACACACAGTCTGTCAGCCAGAATGAATGTTTTCATAATATTAGCTTCTATGTGAGATCGGTAACAATGACTGTTTGAGCAGAGGTCAGACGTGACCCTGCTTCTCCACAGTATGAACAGTTTACTTTAAACGGCAGGCCTCTGCTGTCTATGTCGTGTGTGTGTTTACCTTGCAGCAGAGAAGCTATGAAGGCCGTGGCCACGCTGCTAGAGCACAGCAGCACAGCGTGGCTCATCTGGAACTTCCCCTCTGGGATCCAACCAAGAACCACGGCTGCTACAGCTGCTAGGAAACCCACCACAGTGGCCTGAACCTGGAGCAGAGAGGGAAGGGGAGTTACTATTGTATTGTTTTACAGATTAGTATAACTATGTGTGTACAAACAAGCAAACAGTGCTTACAGGATTAGTGAAAGTCTTAGGTAATGGTCTATATATAACATTATACAACACTGAAAATCATTTGTATTGGGGACACAGCTCATCAAAACACAATCATGTTCTATTGTATTAGCATAACAAATAGTACACTACATAGCCTCAGATGGAATCAGATGATTGAAGGCAACTGTGTGTTACCTGCTTCAGTGCCAGGTTGCCTATGATTAGATTCCACTTCTCTATTGGAGAATCCATCTTGCCCACATTTACCTGTGTGGACAGCAAGGACTAAATATTAAAAAAACTGAAAGAAAATCACTGTAACATTAAGAGTTTTTCCTATAACTACTAAAAGTCTGTGGCCCTCATTATATACAGAGCTCTAGTTTGTCACAGAGATGAAAAAAAATCAGAAACTTCAGACTACTATGTGATTTAGATTTGCATTTCTATAAATTTGGGGAACTGGGAAGAGGCTGATTAAAGAGCAGTCCAAGCTGAACTTGCAGTGGCCAAGATATACAAGGTACCTTGTATTGCATGTATGTTGTATTGTGATGTTTTAGTCATATGTTTTGCACTGTGATTAACTGTTTGGATGAATGGTTAAAATGTTTATTTGTACCTGATCTCTGTAATGCTGGACACTTTTGCAAAAGATACTTTTAATCTCAGTGAGTTATTTCCTGGTTAAATAAAGGTTAAATTAAAAAAAAAAATCCTGACTTTTAGCTCACAGAATGGATCAAGCTCCAAAACCACTCGATCCTACAGTCCACAAAGCAACTTTTGTCTCCACACTATCACTTTGTAAGACAGCCGTTCTGTTATAAATGTGTAGTCTCCAAGCACCAGCTAACACTGATGCCTTATGTCTTGTCACCACTGGCATTGTTTTCTTAGAATCTACAACCAAAGGAATCAACAGAGACTTTCCCACTGATGCTCTGTCAGGCCCATATTTCACTCCTTGCTTGTTTTAAGAATTTTCTGTTTTTATTTCCTCATCTGAACTGACAAATAACAATGTTTTCACCTATCTTATCTCTTGCAAATCTCCAAGGTACAACACTAAACCACTTGAGTATGCCAAACCACTCATCAGCTCTATTTTGTAAGTTATTATTACTCAGTTTTAAACATACACATACTGTGTTTGTTTGGTGTAGATGGTTTTATGATGTTAAAAAAACATGTAAAAAACACTCATTTTTCCCAGCTGCCTGTTCATATAAATATTTATATCCTAACAAATTTTAACTAATGTCTGATAAGTTCAAAGCCAATAACAGCATTCTTACTCCTCAGCTGTGCCTGAGAACAGTAACGCGAAGACAAACATTTTTATGGGACACCACTGTGAAGTATGATCTCACACTGAGCTCTGCTATGCATGTTGACATAGCACTGTGAATGTGGAGCCTGTATGCAGAGAGCTGAAGGCCAACAGGAATGGCCAAACAGAGTGTTCTTCAGCTTAATGTAACACTCAGAGCTTGAGAAGCACACCGAAAAACTAAGGTATACAGTAACAGTAACATGCAAGCCTGACTGCCCCCCCCCTTCCATTTTTACAGCACTTGCTCTGAAACTGAAAGTCTGAGCATAGCTGTTCAGTTGCTCTGGCTGCAGGAGTCTGTCCTGTATCACCACATTCCTCCTTTAAACTTTCCAAAGTAATTTAACTAAGTTGAACTAAGAAGTGAACAGTGAAAGTGGAGAGCTGTAACAACAAACAATGTTAGGATTCCAATGGAGGCTATAAGCCTGTTCTGTTTTCCTCTCCATTTCACCAGTGAGAAATGATACAGTTTGTCACAGTGATGACCAATAACAGCTATACACAGTAAGAGGCACTGAGTGTGGAGATGAGACACAACCACAGAAAACACACAACCACAATCACAAAGTGGCCTCCTGCAAGTTGTGCACCATCCAATTCAGTTTTAAGGATATGTTGTGACACTGACTGGAAACTTCTTTAGCCAACCTATCTAATGATCCAGCAAAATGAAAAGGTAAGCAGCTTTCTCCTGACTAAAAGTGGTGAACTGCAACTGAGTTAATGTAATATAATGCAGCATAATCCAGCCACCACATTATAATAATAACTTATGAACTGTATCATCAGGAAGTCACTGTAGGTTTGTCAAACCAGCTGGAGCCAGCTAAAACTGCATTACAAGAATATATGGGATGACAGCTCTGCAGTCCACAGTCATGTAAAATGGCTGTTGCTTTATAACAATATTTGCAAGAGTTTATTTCCACTGCCTATTTACTGCTGAACTATTTTAATTGCAAAAGCAAAACCCATCCGGACTGAATATAGAAACCTCATGACCTTTATTTAATATTCAACAGAAAAATACTTCTGTGGTAGTGTGCCATGCTGACTGTGTGTGTGTTTGCCTTACCGCTGTGGACAGCCTGGAGGCCAGAGTCATCTCCAGGTTTCCCTTGAGGCCTAGTAGTGCAGGGACCAGGATGAAGATCTCTGTGATGTACTGGAATGCCTCCCAGTGCTGTGGACAACACAACATAATACTCTGAAACACACATTTAAATGTATCTGACCTTCTAATTACTCCACTTTCATTCAGCTTCATTTGACATTCAAATTCAAACGTTATGCTATCATGTAGATAAGCCAAACTCCTTGTTTGTACATGCAGTTGTGAATTAAGTTCAATGGTCAGAAATCCTAGCAGACAATAACTCAGCAGGGTGCTCAAGTGTTTAAAGAGAGTAATAGAGTAATATGTTCAAAAGAGATATTGTGAGCATGGACTGCTCACCTTCTTATTAGTTAAATGGAGCAAGAAAACTCTCAATTTAAGGTTAGAGCGGAACACAAAAACCTTGATGTCCCCCAAAATAAGAAAAATGAATGAAGTAAAATCAGCTACAAGAAGCTCAGAAAATCTTCAGACTTCCTTTAGACAAAATACTCTTTAATTGAAGGTCCACCTATTAGTATTCTACAGTGCTTCAACGACTTCCTGCCCCACCTTTGACCTCAAATACTGAAGCTGTAAGCGCACATTGTTTTCCTGAGTGATAAAGGCTTGTTACCACATTTCAGGTATGCTTATCTTTGATTTGACTTTCAAATAAAGTGGTTCATATCATCTGGGTAAACTCTCTGATGGTCTGACACTGTTAGTGCCCTGTCTTTTGCTCTAGTGATGCCACTATAATCCCATATCTCAATATTTACTTTGCTGACTAGTGTTATCATACTAGATGGAATGAATGGAAACAGCTACAAAAATACACTTTATAAATGCAGTCTTTAATTCCATTTTACCTTGAATATTCAACTATGCTAGGTGCTGTTTGAATAATAGCTGTATTGTACCGCATCTTACCTGAACAATATCCAACACCATTCCAGCTGATACAGTTCCAAATCCTGCTAGAAGGAAAGGAACCAAAATCTGCAGTGCCATAGCCAGTGGTGACTCTTTGGGCAAATTCTGCACAGCAGAAATGTGTCCTTCCTCCCCTTCCACCTTGTCATCCTCCTCTGCCTCCTCCCCAGAGAGCCTTCTCTCAGCCAGCATAGGCTCTGTTTCAGAGTAGCCTCCATCTCCACAGTCAGACAGAGTAACAGAGGACCGAGAAGTCCGGTCCATGTGCCGCCGGCCTTCTATGTGAGATGTCTCCTGTCTGTAGCCATTCTGGAGTGAGACAGTCTCAGTTTTAGCTCCAAGATCCACCATGGCTAGCCGCTCCTCCTGCAGCTTTGTATAACCAGTGGGAACCATAGTCTGGAACAGTGAAGCGATCCGTCCGGTGGAAACAGGTTTCAGGGAGACAGCACTCCAACCACCACCTGCTCCACTCATACGCACTGTCAGGCTAGAGCCCAGGGACTCCCCTATAGCTCCTCCCAGACTCTGGATGCTCATGTTGTGGTCTGGGGCTGCAGTGTCTCATCTCCTGTCATCCAGTCTGAGGGCAGTGTCAAGTCATACAAATAAAAACAGGTTTACACTGGCTCTGGTGCAACATCCATTTTAACAACTGGCTTCAGGGCCACATTGAACTGAAGGAAGTGCACAAGGAAGGACACAGGGACACAAAACAACGGGAAAACAGCCAAAGTAATGTGTAAGACGATATTATTCTGAGGATTTTTGTATCTTAAAGATGGTGTTTGACCTCCTCTCACTGGGAAAGGCTTGCTCATGCCCTCAGCTCAGTCTTGGACTATTTTTTTGCCATAAGCACAATATACAACTATCTACATTTCAGTCATTGGAAATTCAGGTAGTGCTTATCACAAAATCTGGAGAGGAGGAATGGGGCTTTAGTTAGGTTTTAGTTTAGGGTGTTTGACATGAAGCCAAAGCAGAAAGATCTAACTACATCATCGGTACATTTAATGAGGGGGAAATCAGTTTAGGGGGATGACAACAATTTTACTTTTACTGAACATTTTAGAAAGTAGTCTGCATTTAATCTACAGTAAGTTAATACAGAGAGAGAGCACACGAGAAAATATTCAACACATAACACTGCTGTAAACCCCCAAATGTTTTTCTACCCTGCTATTACTTGACTTACAGAGACCATAGGTTATAATGTGCCCACCTTTGAGTCTGAACTACATCACTGCCCAGGCCTCCATAGTACCTGTCTGTCTCAGTCCCAGTTTACAGCGCTTCTTTGTTATGGTAGCAAAGTGGTACAATGCCTTCGTATAGCACAAGCTAAGATTTACTGACACGAAAACACTGGCTAGTTGTGGATAACAGTTCACGTTAGCTGGCATTGCTTTGGTAGCTAGCTGTGTAGAAATAAAACTCCCCTCTTGCTTCTGCGCCAACAGGAAGACTACACTAGACAAAACTACATAGCGGTTATTTAAAAAAGCCCAATCGTCAACAGATTTATTTTCTTTTTAATAATTTACCTTTCGGTTACGGAAGTGTCCCAACCAGAAGACTGTTTTGTCTTTCTGTTCCGTGCCAGACAGGCAGAGAGCCGCGTCAGAGTGAACAGTGCCATCTAAGATCGCCTATGTAAGGTTAATGAACTACTCAGCTTGGACGTAGTCTGTCCGAGCGTAAAGACCCGTATAACAATCAAATCCATCTGTGTATCGCGCAAATGAATCAGTTGAATCATTGTGTCGTGGGTCGTTCTTTTCAACAGTCACAGTGAAGTTCACGATATAAAGATTATTGAAATTCAACTGTTTCTGGCGAGTTTTGTGGTACCGAAAACAAGTGAGAGTGAGACCTCTCGATATCAAAAGTGCCACATATATGTTTTTAATTGCAGGGTACAGGCGCAGGAGACATGTAGCTGTAGCATTTAAAAAGCTCAGCAGCTCGTTATATATTCACGGACACACAGACAAACGATAGGCTGTTTAATTTTCAGTGTTCATATTAGATTTATTTTTTGCAACTAACTTCATGACCGCCACCTAGAACAATAGATGGCGCTGTAGCAATCATCGCTCACACATTTATTGTTTTTACCTCTCACCCGGATGTTGCTCGATGAAAACATAAACCGTTTCAGAAATGGAGTTAAGCACGAAGAAAACGAGGTCACAGGATTTGCTGTCTTGTGGCAGCGGAGGAGGTCTGAATGTTTCTTTAGCTGCTAAAATAAGAGTGTTGAGAGTTTGAATGAAACACGTGGTAGACAAAAGTTAACGCTAGCAAATAAATAACGTTGAGTTGGTGAAGCAACGCGGTTACAAGCCGGCAGACATGTGCTTCATCGCTGCGCCCTTTATTACTCTTAAAAATACACGAAACATCACTAGTGTACTGTATTTTTTGTGATGCCAGGTTTCACTGAGAAGCTTCTCCTCAAGCCCAGGACTGACAGACCCCTGCAGACAGAGAGAGTCCCCAGAAGCAGCGGTAAGACCAAAACATCACTGTTACTGATTTGTTTGCAGGAAAACCAAGAACAAATATTCGAGCCAGACATATGATGAGTGTAATGCTGTGTACCAGTGTTAGAGCGGCTGCAGAGCTTCCTGCCTCAGATGGCCGAGGCCAACGAGAAGCTGAAGCAGCAGATGGAGGAGGCTCCTGCTGGACACTTTGACATAGAGAGCGTGGAGGATGCACAGAAAGTCATAGAGATGGTACGTCTGTGCTTTCCAGCCTCCTTCCAGTAAACATGGAAAATCAACTCATACATTTACTTTATGTTGCGTGATTTGATTGTTTTTTTTTCCCCTTCGTCCTCAGGATGTAGCACTGGTGGAGCTCAGTGGGTCAGACTCTGAAGAGGAAGAGGATTCATCAGACTCAGAAGAGGAATCGGACTCTGACGATGAGATCACGGAGCAGAACCTCAAACTACCTGGAGACAAAGACAAGAAGAAGAAGGCCCACATCCAGGTTCTGGACCAGCAGGGCGAGTAGAGGAGGAGCTACACAGACATTTGGCTGCATATTGACTTCCTTTCTCCCCTGAGGTGGGATATGTGTAAACCTGACCAATGACAGGTGTGGAGATACTTTAAACCTGCTTCACAGACACAGAGATAGTGAAGAGAAAGCTCCTATGTCAAGACACACCTGCCACAACCCCATGGGAACAGTGGATTGAGATCATAGTTACAAAAGTGCCTCTAGAGCCAGAAGAGATAATGGGATTACCTCACCCAGTCTGGCCACAAGCTGACGATGTGACTTCTGATTGCACACCATTGTGGATCTCCTTGTATTCCCCTTTCATCATTTAGTGCTTGTGCTCATGTCACTTTAGGCTACAACTTTCATGTTACGGTTTTTTATGGACACGACCTGTTGGAAAATAAGTACCGAATGAAACAAAAGCCTCTGTACACACATTGTGCTGCATCCAGATCATCCATTAAATCTAATGATGCTAGAATGTAAGCAGCCTTACACAGTAAAATTCAAATTGAACTTTATTCACCGCTGTGATTAAACATTCTCACCTCTTTCACCAAGTGAGAAGGAAAACACTTGCTTTTGTAGCCCTTACTGCCTTCACTGATAATGTGTGACAAATATAAAGTAATTTTACAACATATTATTACTGATGCATCAACACATCTAGCTGGTCTTTAACGAATATAACATAGTGTTATACAGTTGTTTTCTGTTTGACAGTACAATGTCAAAAATATATCAAATCATTCTTTACCCTCATTTGTTAAAAATATTTACAAAAAATCAGCTTAAGGACATGATGTAAACAATGAGATTGTATGTGATGAGCATAAAATAGAAATTATGTAGTGACAATTAAATACTTAGTGTTTTGCAACCACATCAGCACATGCCTTTTCTGAATTAAAGATTTCAGAAAGCCCTCAATAGTTAAGACTAAAAATGGAGAATCCATTTCAGACAGAAATTTAAAACATACCTGAGACAGTCCGTCCTCCACAGGTAAGAGTAAACAAAGAGACATTAAAGGAATGGTGAGGGCAGCAGGAGAAATGCATGATTTTATCTGATTTTAAAAAGGGTGTGAAGAAGTGTGAGGTGATTGATAATGGGGGAAAAAAGTTCCAGGTGGAAATTTGTGTGTTTTAACATAAAACACACTTTTATGTACTGAAACCTTGAAAAAGGCTCCCAACAGGGGAAGCAATGCCCACCTTGGGGTTTATGTGTGTATATTCAGGTGGGCTAAAACTATGTGTCCATGGTCCATGATGTGATTTTCACACAGAAACCCAAGAATCTCTGGCTCAAGCACAGATATTATGAGAGTGTCAGTACTCCACAGTAACTGCTTTGGTCTTGAGGTATTCCATGAGAGCGTCCTCTCCTGTGGGTCAGACAGAGTACAAACGTGTCAGTCAAATGTTAATGGTAAATTCTTTCTGGGCTGCTGACCATTTGTGCACATAATTTCACACAGATCCATGCCTCCACTCACCAAGATCTTTGCCAAAGCCGGACTGCTTGAAGCCTCCAAAAGGTGAAGCCACGTCGGTCTTGTTGTAGGTGTTGATGAATACTGTCCCAGCCTCCAGCCGCTCACTCACGTACATGGCCTTGTTGATGTCACGGGTGAACACGCCTGAGGCCAGGCCGTACTCTGTGTCGTTGGCTCTCTCTAGCACACCCTCCACATCACTGCAGTTTGGATGAAAATGCCAGAAAATACCAGTTAGTGACTCAAACTGTATGATAGCAATGCAGCAAGACTCTCTGTTCACGACTTACCCATCTTTGAATTTGGATACCACCATGACAGGACCAAAAGACTCCTCTTTGGCAATGAACATGTGGTCCTCCACATCAGTGAACACAGTAGGCTCCATGAAAAAACCTGAAAATGACCATAAAAGATGATTAGCTGATGTTAATGCTTGGTGGATTAGGATTTCTCTGCTGCTAGTTAATGGTTTTACTGGGCTCCACAGGCTCAGTGTTTTCTACCTGGCCTGTCCACCTGTCTGCCTCCATATACCAGCGTGGCCCCCTCCTTCACTCCGATGTCACAGTACTCCAGCAGCTTGTCCAGGTGGGCTTTGTGATTCTGTGGGCCGTGGTCTGTGGACCGATCCAAAGGATCTCCAATCTTCATCTTCTGAATCTCCTCCACCTTAGTGGGACAGGATGGGGAAATGGCCATTTGTTTCTTCTGTTTTACTCAAACTAAATGCATTATGGTAAATGTGACAGCCAGTATTTTTGGGGCTGGAGCCATAGTATGAATAGTAAACTCCAGTTGTGACCATAGTTTTTAAATGTGTCTCTTATGAGGCCCACGGCTGTATGTATATGCTATCAATTGTACAGTGTGTACAGAGGAGGGAGGTGTCACTCACCACTTGGCTGATGAACTCATCATGTATAGACTCCTCCACAAACAGACGGCCAGCAGCAATGCAGTTCTCACCTTTGTTGAAATACACAGAGCTCATGCCCTGTAGAGCAGTGCACACACACACCAACACACACACAGAAATAGAAACAGAAAGGCACAAACACAATCACAGATCTTAGTTTCGTTTTGTCCTTCCCTTGTACCTTTGCTCTGTATGTCTGAAACAATTATCACCCCTATTGATTCATCTTTTGAATGATGAATGAGGGATTATTCTTCAGAATTTATTTGGTCAGGAAAAATCTGAAAATAGTGAAAATGCCATTCACATTTTCCCTGTTTCCCATTTGACATGCTGGAACCACAAGATGTTTAGCTTAATACCTGGAAATGCTTTTCATGTCAGTTGACTAATTAATGAATTTTCAGCTCTAATGTGGTGTGAACTCATCCTGATTGTCGTTCAGCTCACTGACCATGCGAACAGCCTTGTCGATGTCACAGTCGCTGAAGATGATGAGAGGTGACTTCCCTCCCAGCTCCAGAGAAACCTTCTTCAGGTTACTGAGTGCACAGCTGCAACAGGACATCACAGAAAGGCAGCATCAAATATTAACTGACAGTTATCTCAGCCAATGAGCAATGGGTTTACTGAGCCATACCTTTTCATGATCTGTTTGCCAATAGGCGTGGAGCCAGTGAAACCCAGCTTGCGGATGTCTGGGTGGTCGGACAGGCGCTGTCCTACCATCCCACCTGGAGAAGAGAAAGGAATCAGGGAGGTGGGTTAGGGACTATTTTCAACGGTGGAGTAATCCATAGTTTGGTGCTCTTGTGGAGATTTCTAGAATGTCCTTAGAGTTGTCCTTTAAAATGTACAGTTATAATTTTTGGAAAATAGCAGATTTCCCAGGCCAGATGTATGTTGGGTAAATGTATCCTTGTGCAACCAAGATAAAATGGACTTTGTTTTAATATACTGATACTGCATCTGTGTTCATTACCTGAACCTGGTAAAATATTGATGACTCCTTTTGGAATGCCAGCTTTCACTGAAAGTTCAGCAAACTTGAGGGCTGTCAGTGGAGTGACCTGTAGAAAAAAAATACACATAAAACAGAGAAACCAGGCTGGCTCAACATCTGCTCCAGTGCGTAGAATTAAAACCACACAGTACTAGAAAAGCTCTCTGCGCAGTGCATGTACTACAGGTGTGTGAGGGCCTTTATTCATAATGTGTGTGTGCATACTGTGTACTCACCTGTGCTGGTTTAAGCACGAGTGTGTTTCCAGCAGCAAGACAGGCAGCACTTTTCCATGCCAGCATCATGAGAGGGTAGTTCCATGGGATGACTATAGCACACACACTGTCACAGCAAAATCACACATAGCTCTCCACACAGTAACCATAGAACTTACAGAATAAAAATGTGTGCATTTACCCCAGAGGTTCTTTCTTTGTGAAGGTCAGATTGCGGTTGGGCCGGGCCTGGTTGATGGGGATCGTCTTGCCCTGCAACAAACCACTGTCTGGTATTATAATCAACGATATAAACCTGCAGTTTGTGTTCTAGCCAAAGGGAAACCTTGTTAATCATTAACCTACCTGAATTTTGTCGCACCAGCCAGCAAAGTAGCGGAAGGTCTGGATAGACATGCCAACGTGGGTCTTGAGGGCCAGTGTGTACACAGCTCCTGAGTCAATGGACTCAATGGTGGCTAACTCCTCCTGGTGTTCCTCCATTAGGTCTGCAAGTCTGGACAGAGAAGGTCAGAGGGCATAAATGTAATGTAACCTAAACCTTAAGGAGTACAACATGACTGCATTATTACCATTACTACTAAGCAGTAACTGGACTGAAATTTAAAGTATGCTTCTAGCTTTAGTGTTCACAAAGGGCTGTAGCAATCCTCCAGGTGGAGCTACATACTTGTAAAGTAGACTTCCTCTGTCTCTAGGGTTCATCTTCCCCCACAGACCGTTATCGTAGGCTTCTTTGGCAGCTGCCACTGCCCGGTCCACGTCCTCCACTGAGGCATAGGACACTTTGCAGATTACCTGGGTGAAGGATGTGATGGTCACACACAGTCCACATGTGCACTGAATGATTCCTTATAACTTTATCTTCCGGTACCGTAGGTGTGTAGGCTTTCATATGTGACATCACTCACAGATCCATCAGTAGGATTGATGGTATCATAGGTCTTGCCATTTTCTGCATCCTCAAACTTGCCATTGATAAAGCACTGGTATGGCATTTTCACTGTCATGTTGTTCACTTCTTTGGTTGCCTGAGTAGAAGGAAGAACATTTATTATAATATGAATATATAACAGGCTACAGTGACACAGTAACAGCTGCTGCTCAGACTCACATAGTCAATGTCCAGCTCCTCCTCCTGGTCTTCCCCTCTCAGCTTGCGGACAAACATCTGGATGAAGTCTTGGAAGGTGGTGGCCATATACACATCCTCATTCTGCAACTGCACACTGGCACACTTCTGCTTCAGCTCCTCCACCAGCCTGGACACAAACATACCAGTACCTCCATACCAGTGCTTTCTGTCTGTTTTTATTTTATTTATTTATATATATTTTTTGCATAACAGCACCTAGTTTATAATAATTCTCAAGTACATTATCCCAGGAAGTTAGGAGAGAAGCTACTTTTCTCTGAGCACAACAGACAGTAATGCACAGGTGCAATGATTTCACCTAAAAATCTTATAGATCACTCCAGTCTGAGAAATACTGACTGGGTTAGGAAAGTAATATTAAAAACACAGTTTTTGTAACACTTTATACATTTATTTTGGATCTGCTGTGATGTTGAAACCTCTGGCCTAAAGTAACACGTGGACAATTTCTGACCAGTCACTGCACTGCACCTGACCACATCCATGGAAGCAGCTCCAGACTTGAAGAAGTCTGTAGTGTCCTCGATGGCTGCGACGTTGCTGAGGATGCCCTTCCAGATGGTCTATGATTTAAAAAAAACATCACAGGCTGTTTTACTAACACACAAATGTTACACTGAAGTTTAAGCCATTTCTAAAACACTTAAAGGTTAAAAAGAATGAGTTAATACTTGCCCTGATCTCCTCAGCCATCTTCTTCTCAGCATCTGTCAGGTCCACACTGGAGCTTTCTCCAGAAGAGAAGTATTTAGAAGCAGGGATCATCTTTCCATCTTCAAACTGCAGGTTCTTCACCAGGAGCTTTGGAACAAACACCAGCAGGTCAAGAGGAGAATCATCCAGCAGCATTGATGCCAACAGTGCCCTGAGCATAGTGTTATCACACTCCACCAGCTATCCTATTCCTGTTTTTATCTGAATGTTTGTTCTGTAGTATAGCAAACTACAGACACACTCACAGCTTTCCCATCAGTTCCATATAGGATGAGCCCATTCTTCGCGATCAGACCGGGCCGAGATGCCCCCTCGATCTCCAGTGGCTGACCAGCTGGTACCGACCCCCCTAACATGGACGAACCATACAGGGTCACAGACTGAGGAAATACACACAGAGAGGCATTACACCTGGATATTTTATAATAATTTATAATATTCTGTTTTAACGGGGTGTCAAATTAGTTTTCGTTTAAATGTAAGAGTTTTAAGACATTAAATATCAGCTTCAGCCTGACCTCACAATAAGTGTTTTTTTGTGTTGCATTTGAATTGTACTTGCTTCTGAGTTTCAGAAACGCACCTGACCATCAATGACAGTCCAGGCACCAGGGACTTTGTCGTGACCACGGATCCAGTTGTGGATGGCCTCAGCTGGTTGGGCCAGGTTAACCTGAGGCACACAAAAGAAGCCAGAGTCAACATGAAGACAGCTCAGAGGGAAGCCCAACAGCTGACTGCCATTAGCTAAACTGACACGTGGAAAAATAACTGTTGAAAAGAACCCTCTGCACTAAGAATAGCAGCTTCAAACACAGTGCCAGCAACGTGACTCAAAGTGACAAATCAGAGAGCAGCCAATTCAGCCCCACCTCTGTCGTTCACTTGTCCCACCAGTCACTCTCTCCATACATGTCTGGCCTTGAGCTGATAGTAAATTTCCATGCTGGTAACTGAATGAAGGTGCATTGTGCAGTGCAGTATCAGTTTCTTCTCTTTTTTTGGTGGATTTTTACACCCTTCCTGTGATCCAGTGCTGAAATACTACTGCTCTGTTGGCTTGGTGTTTGATTTCATTTATCTAAAGAGCAACTTAACACCTAAACATGCATTTTAACATCCTGTATACTACCAACAAAATAACCAGTTAAATCAGCCTAAAGCCTAAACAAATGAAAAGGAGCCACAGTATATTCTAGTCACATGATACAGTGTGACTTCAGGCTGCTGTCATTCATGACAAGTCTCACCCTGGCATTGGACTTCTTCTGAATGCCCTCATAGCTGGCCCCTTCCTCTGTCTGGGGGACCCGAGGGGCCTTTCCATCAGCAATGAGCTGCACTGACTCCACCTGCACCAGGAAACAGTGTCAGTGGGACATCTCAGTCAACTATATGTATCTATAAACATAATCTATCTTGACTGCTTAATGATTTTTTTATGAATGCTGTCAATATGCTTCTGTGCCATCCTGTGATTAAAAAACACCAGTTCACAAAAATATCAAATTCCCTGTGGTTACCATGGCCCTGATGCCCTCTGGGAAGAGGAAACGGTTGTAGAGTGTGTCCACAGTGTCACTGGACTCAACAGCGCACTCCCTCTGCAGCAGGATCGGTCCTGTGTCCAGCCCATCGTCAGCCCAGAACACCGTGAAGCCAGCTTTCTTATCACCGTGGATCAGCGTCCTGGAGACACACACATACCAATAATTCTTACTGAGTGTTGTCTGTACTTTATATATATGTGAAGATAAAGCCAAATTACTCTCTTAAACAATATGTTTGGCTCATTGTTGAGACTGGGAGCAGTCAAACAGAAATATTCTCTTCTACTGGAAAAAACACACTCAACTTTATGGAAGTAAAATACTAAAATCACTGCAATGCTGCTTTCATGTCAAAATTCCATTCACAGTGTGGTCTCACAATACAATTCAGTGTGCTCACTGAGTTTGTTGACACTGTGTCATTATTCACTGATGTTCTCACCAGTTGATGGCTGAGGCTCCCCTGTGCAGGGGCAGGATGGAGGGGTGATAGATGATGGAGCCATGCTTGGGGTGGTCGATGATGTTCATGGGGATAAACTGGGAGCAGAAGGGCAAGACGTTGAGCTCAGCGCCCACTGCTTTGTAGGCCTCTACCACCTCTGGGATGGGCTTCCCCTTCACCCGCCACCGTGGGAACTTGAACACAGGTGTCCCATCTTTCTCTGCTGCCACCGCTGAAAGAGGACAAGAGAATTTACCGATACAGTTTACAGCACCTGTGGATGGCAGGAAACATTTGCTCCGTCAAGGGAGTATAAAAATTACTTTATCAAATGCATCAAGTCCTATATATTACTATATACTGTATGCAGAGGGAATGCAGCGGTCAGGATGATGATGGTGATATGGTGATGATGCTTCCTAGAAAATCAGCAGCCTGATTGCAGACATTTCACTTCAGAGCTGCATTTCCAGGTCACACAAGGCCTCTCCCTGCACAGACAATGGAACCACTATCCCGCAGCTAACGTGGGATAAAAGCTCGTCTTTGTCCAGGACCACTGTAGAGTCAACATGCATCTACCTCAACCACAGAGCTGGCCTCTCTGAGAGGTTCACAGGATTATCAGAGAGTCACATCAAAGATTTTGTCTTACTTCTTCTACAAATACAGTAAAAAATGTTTGATCTCTTTCGTTCACAAGATGTCTACATACTTGGTAAGCATTCAATAATAAGAATACCTGCAGGACCAGGAACACTGATGTAGGCAGCCTGGTTGGTGTACGGATCGGAGAAAACCAGAGACTTGACAGGATAAGCCCAGAGGGAAGAAAAGTCAACTTACCCAGGGGGTCTGCCTTGCCATCCTTGTCAGGGACTGTGAACACACCGACCACTTTGTGACCCTGCCTCCTCAGGTTGCTGTACACCTCTTGACCAAACAGGCTCTGGCCAATTATAGCTAGTTTTAGCTTATTCTGGTAATAGTGCTGCAATGAGAGTAAAGAACACATCCGTTTCAGCTTCGAGAATATAGAAGGAATTCTAGAAATACATCTTTGCAAGATTAGCAACACTGTCGTCTTCTCTTGTCACTTAAATACTTTGGATGTATGCAAGTCATCAAATGGAAAGGTGGTTTAAGCAGCAAACAACTGTAGAAGACTGTAGCAACATCTGTAGCAACAGGGGCCAGAGGGCCCATCAAAGACAACTCTTAAAAGGGGCAGTCCAGCAATTCTTTACTTGGCTCACATAAAGTTTGAGGACTTGTTAGAGACAAATAAAAAAAACATTTGTTGAAGTTAAGGCAGCAGAAGCTGAGACATCCTGATTTTTAGTCTCAAGTGTGGGCCAAGCTCCAAATACACTGGATACTACACTAATCCTCAGGTAGCTTTGTCTTGTGGTCTGAGCTTTCAAACTACATGGCAACAGCTTGCTTTCAGTTGGCTGGACATCAGGATCAATCATCATAGTCAGACTTAAAGAATGCAAAGTACAGCAAAAGGCCTTTTTTATATAGTGATCATCATTATTATTATGTCATTACTGTTAAAATATTATTTTGCCCCTGTGTGAACAAATGTTTGAATTTTGAATAAAAAGTGACAGTCCAAAGCAGCACTAATTTATCAAAAGACAATTTTAGAGACCAATAATGCTTAAGTTGCAGCAAATAATTTGACCACAAAAACTGCCAGTTTTAAAGCACTTGAAACAATACTTAATACATAAATAACTAATCAATAATCAAAATATTTGGTGATACATTTTCTTGTCTAATATGTCTAGGTAATTTTAAAAAATATATTTTAAATATTTTACTTTAAATTCTTGTAGTTTCCATTTAAATGTTATTCCCATTCATCCTATATTTGCAGTGTAAAAAGTGATTAGCTTAAAGGGGTGGGATTTAAGGGGGACCCATGCTTGCCCCTGGCCATGGTCATGAGAGCTTTGCCCCTGGTTAAAACCAGCTCTGAGAAAACCTGTGAGCTCACAGGCTGCACTCATCCAGGCAGTAGTCCGAGTGCATGCCTGAGCCCCCTCCAATATAGGGCTGTAGTAGCACATGTGTGGTAGATGGAGGTTTCAGGTTCCCTGTGCTTAAGGTCCTGTCAAAGTCCTGTCTCTGTTATTACACTGCATTTTGCGACTTTCTATGGTTCTGACAGCACTGGGGAAACCACACTGCATCTGCCTGCAAAACAGCCCCCGCTATTCTGAGGAATGATGTCTGCAGCCGTGCAGGATAAGCCGCTGACGCTCTACAGTGTGGACTCATATGCTGATGCAACTCCTCCAGATCTTGTGCCGCCAGGGCCGGTACAGTAGGAGCACAGACGGACAGGTCACGTGGCAAACTGGTAGCCTACTGTGCATCAACATTTACTGGTTTTGTTGAAAATATCAGAGCGACGACGAAGACCTGGAACTAAACTATGACTCATTGATTGTCTTATCAGAGCCGAGCCTGACTCAGTCCTCTGCGTGGCACCACGACCTGGAGTGCGCCAGTATTTATCAGTATGAACACTTTAATGAATGCAACATAAGCATCGACAGCATTATGCATTCTGTGGTGCTGCAAGAAGCAGCAAATGCAGTGTCACTCACGGACGAGGTGGAGAATCCCCTTAAGACTTGACTCGCGGTCCACAACATGATGGCGGTGTTTCTGTCAGTAAGAGCGCCTTTAAAACAAGCCAATCCAGGTGCTGCAGGAGTCCGAGCTGCTGTTCACACACACACCTGCCTCTGTGCGTGTGACCGTAGTGCCAGAGCCAGTGCTGTACTGTGTGCTTGCTGCCGCAGGCACAAGACGTTCTGCTAGGCGCAGTACGTGCGCGTTCACGCGGCGCACAACACCTCCTCGATCGCGCGGTCACGCGTGGGGTTTGTCAAGGCTCATAGCATTTTTATAGAAGCAAATGACCAAGAGCTGAAATATATTAGTGTCGGAATAACAAAGTTTGAAATTGTATCACCTCTGAGCACAAAACCACTCTTCTAAATTTATGCAGTCTGAGTTTCACTTTATTTCATAGTGAATAGTTTATTTCAAATTGTGTAATTTCAAACATAAATTTCCAGAGTACTGTGTTTTTTTTCATTCTCAAATTTTTTGGATATGTCCCTGTGAGCTTAGCACATCTAGCCACTCGGATTTTTGCCCAATCTTCCATGCAAAACTCCTCCAGCTTCCTCAATTTGGATGGGTTTCTGCGGGTGTACAGCAGTCTTTAAGTCTCATCTGACCACAGTACCTTCTTCCAGATGTTTGGGGAGTGCCCCCATGTGACTTTTTGCAAACTCAACATGTTCTTTCCTGTTTTTTCTTTAAGCAAGAGCTTTCTTCTGGCCATTTTTCTATTAAGCCCAGCTCTGTGGAGTGTACGGTTATTAGGGGTCCTATGGATAGACACTCCAATTACATCCCTCCTTGCCTGGTCTGTGAGTTTTGGTGGTGACCCTCTCTTGGCAACATTACTGTGGTGCCATATTCTTTCCACTTTGCAATTATGGATTTAATGGTGCTTCCTGGGATGTTCAAAGTTTGGGATATTTTTTGTAACCCAACCCTGATTTATACTACCCTAAAAGTTTGTTCCTAACCTGTTTGAAGAGCTCCTTGGTCTTCATTGTGTTGCTGACTTGATGCTGCCTTTTGCTCAGTGGTGTTGCAGACTCTGGGGCTTTTCAGAGCAGGTATATATGTATGCTGAGATGATGTGACACTGTAGGCAACTGGACTTAATTTAAGTTTGGCAGCACCAGAACTTATTTAGGAGCTTCCTAGCAATGGGGGTGAATACAAATGCACACACCAGTTTTCATTTTTTTTAGAATTTTTAAAAACATTTTATTTCATCTTACTTCATCAACTTCACCTATTTTGTGTAGATCCACGACATAAAAGCCAAATACAAATCCATTTAAATTCCAGGTTGTAATGCAAGAAAAAAAGTTAAAGGCAAAGGGGGGTGAATACTTTTGCAAGGCACTGTAGTGGTGGATCTTTGGCTGTGAAGCATTCACCTGCTGTACACCTGTCTGGACTCCCACACAGGACAAGCTCTGATCTGGCATCCATTCAACAGAAGTGAAAGGTACTCAACCTTAGACCCATATTAAAAAATAAAGGACTGATATCTGCATTTCTGCATTTGAGTATTCAGTGTGTATCTGAGAAACCACAAAGCATCCAAAGAAAAAACCAGGAGAACAGCTATGATTTATTTGTGAAGAGCTTCAACAACAGCCAAAACAGGACTAAAGGTAAGAGCACTGGTGGTGAATGTCACTCAGAGCATCAACCCACCATTATTTGCTTCAGATGACAGTCAGCGTGGATTACCTTCCTTATGAAACTGTTCAGATTAAGAAGCTGCTGGTTTCTTACAGTTTGTGTCCTTGCTGCTACTGTAGTCTTTCAACCACAGGGTGCAACTCAATCATGCTCATCAGGTTAGGAGATGGGGTGGTGTACATTAAACTGTCAAAATTATTAACAAGCCGCACTTCTGAAAGACAAACAATATTCAGGCAAATAACTTACTTTGTGTCACCACAGTTAACACAGTGGGTGAAATCATTGGCAGATGACTTCTCCACAGACAATGTTTCACTGCTGGAGATGTCAATCAAGGAAAGAGAACATTAAAACCAAACCACAATTCAACAGTCTGCTGAAGAGAATAGGCCCAAACATGCTGGAAGAATGTGCAACTAATACATAATTTCCAGTCTTTTCATAAAATCTTAATTATAGCAAGCAAACATATACCTGTAGCAGCTAAGACTTTCTCCTTTCCATTATTATTACTGCCAAATTCTAGTGTTCTGTCTTGGAAATATACTTGTCAACTGATTTAAAAGAATAGAAAAGTTTCTAGGAAGTTATCTGAAAAATACAACACATGCAAAATAAAGCATTACTAAGAAAACTTCCATCTGGGTACTTTCAACTCCCATGTCTGTACAGGCTAAGAAAAGGCTCACTGTGCAGCCCAGCACACTGTCTTCTAAAAGTCTTAACTGCTGTATATCAAAGGAAGGTTGGTAGGGGGTTCAGACATATATCCCAGTGACAAAGGACCCATGGTACTGTTACACTCTCTACAACAAGGTGACAAATGACAAGACATTCTCCATCTTCTGGACAGCAGTTGAGTAACAGTGTCACAGGAAGCGGATTCCTGCTCCAAACTGGACGCCGTCACATATCCTATGAGAGGAAAGAAAGTGGTGGGCTGAGTGACCTAGAGGCTTTGCCATCCATACAACCATGCTGTTAGCATGGCTACAGATCTAGGGATACCACTGTAAATCGGGAACAAACATCAGTGCTCTTGTGCAGTACTACCTGTCTCCACTCTGAACTCCCATGGGCACACAGTAGTTGAGCTCAAGTCTGGCAATGTTTCCAAGCCGCAGCACAATGCCTGCTCCGTACGACCAGCGAATACACTCAGCTAGCTTCTGAAGGTGTGCTCGAGGACCGTCACCTACACATGTAACACTCAATATGTCACACTGCAACTCAGACCAGACTCAATTCAAAAATCATTATTTGAGAAATCTTCTAGAGCACGGGTCTCTTAAAAATAACAAGTGAGAAGTCCAATGTATTACACTATAGTATTCTAAATATTTATTTACATTTCCACACTGTTGTTATTATTTTAGCAAGTCTCGACTCGTTGTAACACAGTAGGAATGGGATGTATTGATAATGGGAGTGTACCCACCGTAGTTTAGGTTACATAGGTTGCCAGCGTTGAGAAAGAAATGTGTCCGGAAGAGGTCTCCGAAGCCACCTTTTCCTGGTCTGAAGGGGAGAGGGGTGTAGAGGTGCAGCCCCCCTGCCCAGTATGCTTCTCCACCCAGATAATCACCTGAAAATAAATTTGACAAAGGCAAGTACAATTCGAGGAAATGTCTTGTGCAGCCCTTGAGCTGTATATCTATAGTGTATATATTTTAGAGTAAATATCAGTGACTTCATTTTTACCTTCACTTTGTGGCCCAATACTATACATCCCAAATCCTCGTACACTGGTGGGACCTCCAAGGTAGAACCTGTACAAAATATACAAGTACTACTGAACTGTCCACACGGTGAAGTACTGTCCACAATTCTATAATTTGAAAAAAGTCAAACCTACATGCAAAAGGATACAGTGAGATTATTACATAGCAGTGATTAGCTGAAGTCTCTGACAGAAGACGTAGGGACATGTCAGAGACAGATGCAAGCTCTTGGATAAATCAAAAATACCTATCAGCAATGCAGGATGGCTGTCCTCCAATGGGATAAAGCAGACCACCCCAGAAAGAAGCTGAAAAAACCTGAGAGGACACAAAACATTCCCTTTTTACACACTAACCTGACACAAAGTGTTTGGACTCAAACAGGAAAAGGCAAAAAACAATAAAGACATATTTACTGCCCCCTAGTGGCTCTTTAAGTGCACCACCACCACTTGTATTTGATCTCAGCAGGACTGGAAATCAAGCTGCACAGACTCCATTTATACAAGAACAAACTGTACACAAAAACAACGAAAAAGCTTTAAGAAGCTAATCACAGCAATGATTTCTGTCTTACTGAGTCCCAGAAGAGTCGTCTGTTCAGTTGCAGCTCAAAATCCTCTTTCAAGAAGCTGGCATCTCCTCCTGTGTAACCAGCCAGCTCCTGCAGGGTGGAGACATACAAGAGAAGTGAGAGGGGGAATTGGTAACCCATTAAACAATTTGTTATGTATTTTACAACACAGTTCAGGTAGCTTTTTGTTTGGAGAGGCAGAAAGAGCAAGATAAGAAGCGTGCATATGCAAACACAGGGACACACATAGGAAAACTCACCTGGTTTATCCGGAGTAAGGCACCTCTGCTGGGGAAAATGGCAGAATTCCTTGAGTCGATTGACAGGGTGTGCTACAGACAAAACCCACATGAAAAAATGGTTTAATAACCCTCAGAAACAATTCCTGAAAACTATTTAAAAAAATTTTTTTTTACAGGAAACAATAAAACTAAAAGTCATAAACACTGGGAGCTAGAAAAAGTTTTGACGTCATACCGAGAGGGCAGATTTCAGTGAGTGCCCGCTCTCCTCTCGCACAGCAAAGGAAGCGCTGCGTGCAAGGCAGCCCAGCTCCCTCCACACACCCTCCCACTTCAGCGTGTGGTTGGTGATCCCAAGAGGAAACTGCAGGACAACAAGAGGATGGAGAACTATTACTAAAATCTTGATTCTAACGACACAAATATGACACACACACACACACACACACACACACACACACACACACACACACACACACACACACACACACACACACACACACACACACACACACACACACACACAGGCTCTTACGTTTAGCTCTGCAGACACACCTCTGTCAGTCTCTTTTAAGGAGCTCCATGGGAACTGACCGGTGACTTTGTACATGTTTAAAGTGAGGCTGAAGGAGACGACACCAATAATAGTCAGTGATTCAATATAACAAGTGCATTTGTATTTAATAAAATATGCAAACATTCCGGTGGGTGTAGTCCTACTGGAAAAAATGAGAATATATGGGGTCTGTGTGGTCGACATACTTGCGTTCAAAGTGTCCAGGCTGGGGCTTGAAGAAGGACAGGCCGTAGGATGTCTCCTTAGTCCCGTAGGAGAACTGAAAGGTGAGTTTCTCAGCTCTGCCAAACATGTTAGGCAGCTTCAGACCCAGCACCTAAGAGACAGGGCATGTTCTTCTGTAGTCATTTAGGCTGGCAGGTGTCCACCAGTGTTGTTACGATGTGGATATGAATGTCATGAACTGTATGCTCTCACCATGCTTCCTTCATTGTTGCCGACCATAGTGTTGTAGCTTCCAGTCAATCTCTTAATCTCTGTCACCTCAAAAGTAACATCCAGACCATTGGGAAGAGCGTCTTTACCTGAGGAGGCATAGCCAATCAGGGTGTGTGCAGCTATTCTTTCACACAAAACCCATTTCAAAACAGACTGCCCAAATGCCCAATCAAAACACAAATAAATGGAAGGCACTGACAGGCAGGTGAGTTCAAACATCCTGTCGTTTCCATTGGACTGCACTCATTTACCTTCAGATGTATCAATAAGAACCTCCACCTCTTTAAAGATTCCCAGGCGGAGCAGCCTCTGTCTGGCAATGTGAGCTTTTTTCATCACCTGTAACCAAGACAGAAACTTTGTGAACTTCAGGACATGTCAGCTATTGAGTGCTATCAGCTTAAGGCAAAAGATGACTGTAAAGCTGATGCCTATTCTTACAGTTTAGAAATATCACCACCAGAACAGTGCGCGGAGGTCATAAATACATACATCAATGAGGTTTTTGGCATGGAAAACATCAGAGATCTCATAACCCAGGAGATCCTCCTTGGTTCTTCCAAGACCTTGGATGTTGACATGTTGGACAACCACCTGCGATCAAAAACATTTCACTTGTATTCACCATCATGTATGAATGGAAACATGTTCAAAATGTATTTATTTATGTATTTTCTATCAGGATACACATGTGAAGCTGGAATTGTCCAGTTACAAATTTGACCTCAACAGTGATGAGTAAAATTGTACCTTGTTGCACATGCATGCCAGCTTTATATGTACCCCTGTGTGTGTTTAAGTTATAATGTATGACTTGGCTGACACATATTGTGGTTTTCCAGTTATGTTCTGCCACATTTCACCATGGTGTGTATGCCCTACATATTGCTCAGCCATCCCAATATACTACAGTTTCTAACTACTTGTACATAAACTTTTTTTACATTTCACACCACCATGATTCCACAACTACTACTCACATCTTTGTTTTCCAGGATCTCCTGCTTGGCCTCCTGCTCCGGTTCTGGAGTGTCCACCATGTCATCAGGGTGGACGCCCAACTCCCGGCCATGCATCGGGAGAGGATCCAGACTCTGGAGCACAAGACACTAATTTCAGTGAGGCTGTCTGTACCATTGAATGTTCCACTGTGAGGTGACATAATCACAGCTTATAATTAGGCCTAACACAGTCCAATACAAGACACGACAACAAGTATGGATGGAAGCTTTGACGGGAGCTGGTTAGGTCTCAGTGGAAGTCACAGCACATGGTGAGTTAGTCCAGACTGAGTAGCTCCTGCACAGGAGCGTCGACATGTTAAATGAATTAAGTTGAATTAATGAATTAACAGGTATTGATACTGGGATAAGAGACTGTATGTGCAGGTTTTCCGTATAAACTTGAAAAAGCCGCCCACTCCTTCTTTGTTGCTCTGCCACACAACATCCAGCACACACCGGGCAAGGAGGTCATGGCCCAACATCAGCAGAAAAACCCGCTATCAGGAAGAAATGAGGTTTACCTTAGCATGGACAGTCCCCATGGTGGCTACCCGCTGCAAGAAACCTCGTCACTCGGCGGCAACTGCTCCGTTCAAAGGAGAAATTTGATAAATGGCAGTAGCTACTTTCTCCAGTGCCAGTCCCCCTTCAAGGGAGACGCCATGATAGTCGATGAGCTCTCGTGGTGCGTTTGCGTACTCCTCCAATGATAGGCTACGTCGGCTACGGCCCAAGTGTTCTGTTTTCTTTCACTTGCCTTCATTGTTTATAAATGTATTTTTAGGTTTTCTGTGTAAAAACATTTATAGCTGAAAGTGTTTAAAAGCGATAAAATAATGTAGCTGAAAAATATGTATTGGGTTCGTGAAGATCAACAGCAAACTCAGCGTCTGCAGCTGCACTTACATTGCCCCAAATAGAACACAGCGATTTGGTAAATGTCAACGTAGCAAATTAGTGAAGTGGAAAGAAGTGTAAAGCTCGTAAAGGCACCACCGTGTCGTGTCTCTGTGATTGGACGGAGACAACATTACACTAACAGTGGGTGGGACTAACGTCGCCTAACGCTGACTGAGTTTCCCCAGCAGAGGGAGGCGTCTTGTCTTTTTTTACGCCGAACCCCACTTCGACGGTTTGACGTAAAGCAGAGTAGAAACTGTCACCTTTCTCCCTGTATCACACAGGGGAAATAGCGAATCAGGGAAGTCTTTACCTGAGAAACTACATTTGTGCGTCGGTGATCTGACGTAGATGCTTAGTTTGCAGATGTGATCTAACTTTAATAAAGCACAATTCACATAACTCTCCTCTGAGGTCACCTGGATGTGCTCCTTTGGTGTTAACGCGTTTAGATGGGCTTAAAAAAAGAAAATAATATATTTGAACTTAAACTTGTAAATGAATGAATGGTCGGTGACACTTCACAGCTGCATGATACCAGGCTGGGTGAGCCCTACATACTTTCATTTTGTCTCAAGCCAACGCAACTAACTGCTATACCCGCACACTGGCCCGTGGTGGGTTTGTTCTAGGTCAGTAACTGTGGAGAAATTTCATCTTTTAGGACTGAGCACATAGGACTGGCACAGGAGGGATATACTCTATGTATGATTAGGAAATAATGATGTATTTAATGAGGGAGAGGGGGGAGAATTGGCTCACCTTCAGCGGAAACGATGGACGCACTATCATATCAGAGCCTGCAGATATATCTCAGCATGATTTTCAAGATACTAGAGCATGAAAGCCCATTTGTTCCATTTCCTTTGTTCTCCTTGTTATGGGACTCATGGGGTCCTCAGCTGGAGCAACAATAGAGTATGGTGCGTTTTTTGTTTAGTTTTTTTTTGGGGGGGGGGGTTGTACAATTAATAGAAAAAACACATATCCGGATAATTTATTCAAGGAAAATTCTAGGAAATTAAGAGTTTTTCCGCCCGTGGTTCTTAAAAGTAAGATAACATTTCACAGATTTTCCAGTGGTTCTGTGGAATGGGCTATGAGATTCCTCAGAATAGAAATGATAGTTTTTACTTATTTATTCATGATTTTATTTTATTTTTCCGTTTTGGTGAACCCATCAAGAGCGTTCTCTCTCTCCCTACCGGCACAAACAAGCCAATCAGAGCGCTGGGATTGCCTCCTCTCTCTCCTGCTGTCCCCCCTTCTCTTTCTCTCTCTCTCCACCAAAACCGGCCCTCCTCCTCTCGCATCAGACACACACACGCACACATACACACACGCACAGGTCCAGACCCCCAGAAAGGCGCTGCTGAATCCTCACACCGTCTGTCAGCATGGGGAGCGCTTGTTTATCCCGGGACGTTTGTTTGTTTGTCCTCCTCATAAATACTTACAGGGTGATGGGGAATTTCGGGCTCACAGGTAAGAGCTTCCATTCCCTCTCTGTCTTGCTTTATTGTCAGCTGTCGCACGCACCTTTTTGCGTCTTCACTGTTTAAAATGATGGAAATGCGACTGAACAACTAAGGAATATTCTGATGATCCCATTGGAGCTTTAAAACAGAACAAAACACAATTAGATCACTTTAAACATGCCATTTACTAACACTCACACACTGCAGGCTCGTTTAAGACTATTGTATACTTTATGGCATTTTTATTCAGTGTGAAATTTGAACGGCACCGCAGTGATGCAAAACTGCACTCCATGGCACTGGAAACACACGTTTACGCACTATTTTCGAGACGAATTGAATGGTAACAGAGCAGACGTTTGGCACTGAATTTGGTCACTTCCCTGGTTAGATAAATAACATTGGTAGAAACTGCATCCGTTTCCCCCCCGAAAAGCCAGTTGTAATGTGTGCAGATTGATTTCCAGTCGGTTTACCAGCCTCCTAGACTTCAGCAGAACTTCTGCTTCGCAAACGTCACTTTAATGAGAAACCGGAGCTCGATCTCTGGGTTAAACCCTCATTTGCTCTGATCTGGAGAGAGAGGCTTGTGTGTTTCATATATTATGATTTACTGAAGGTGGTTGTAGAAGCAGAGTTCCGCTGTCTGCTGAGCCGCTAGAGAGCATCTTGTCTTCGGGTTTGGTGACCGGTCTGAGCTGGAGGAAGAGGAGGTAGAGGGTGTGTGTCTGTGGTGATGTCTTTCTGTGGTTGTGTGGACAATGTTAGCTGCATAGAAGACGTCATGCACGGGTTTCCCACATTTAAAAGGCTGTTTCAAGCTTGGTTTAAAGATTAAGGTTAGATTCGGATTAGAGTTTGAGTAAAGGTTGAGGTTAGATGTCTAGTTTTGATGGTTGAAGTTAGGATAAGGGATTAGGGAATGCATTACGTCAGTGAGTGTCCTCATAACCTTAGAAAGACCAACGTGTGTGTGTGTAAATGTGCTTTGATGGGGGTTGTGGTGGTTGACAGGAGGGCCCTCAGAGTCCCAGGAGGAGAAGGCAGGCAGCAGGGGCCCAATATCAGCAGCAGCACATTGTTCAAGCCTCCCACCACTTTGAATGGGTGAAGAGTCAATATTGAGACAGTGAGCCACCATGCAGGGAGGGCTTTGTCAAGATCAGGAGGGCTCAGGTTTATCCAGCACACTGCAGGATGAGCAGGGAAGCCAGAGCCACTGTCCCCAGTCAAGTGTCCCCTCCTGCAGGATATCACCATTTAAAATCAGGTGTCAAAAGACTTGAACTTGTTGCTGAACTAGCTCTTACACTCTGGGTCTATGTTCACTTTGGCTCCAAAAAACACTCCCTGACCTTTTTTTAAACAGGAAAAATATTTATTGTAAATTCTGTTTTATCGTTTATTTATTGCCTTTATTTAGCTGAGCCCGGCAGAGGGCCAGACAGAGAGCAGGGCCTGAAGCAGCAGCTGCTTCCAGCTGGGTTGACTAACTAACACATGCCATTTATACTGTGAAGGAAGTAGTGCAGTTCTGTGGTGGCACAAAGATCTACTGAATGACAGGAGGAATCAGAACATCTAGTGGCTCTCTGTCCACCACCCCCAGCCCCCACTCTCCCTGTGTGTGTAATGATTGGGCCCCCTGCTCTGGGATTCAGGCCCAGATGTGACCATCTTTTCTATCAATAATCTGATCAGCTGTGGAGCCAGGAAAGCCTCTGTTCTCTTCATTTTCATAAGTACACTCATTTAGAATACTGGTTCACATTATATTTTGAAGGATTTTTCAAAGTCTGAGGACTAGCGTTTTTAAGAAAAAAGCTAAGGAGGAACAGATCTAACACTGCTGAGTCCAGATCTCTTTGCACAGAGCCTATGCCCAACATTAAGGCTTGTTGAATCCTCACTGATTGTGATTTTGATTGTTGGTGTTTGTGCAGACATGGACGAGTGTGCAGAGGGTTCGGACGACTGCCACATCGACGCCCTTTGCCAGAACACACCAAAGTCCTACAACTGCATCTGCAAACCAGGCTATAAGGGAGATGGGAAGCAGTGCGAGGGTGAGCAACATTCCTTCTGTTAAACATTTTTCCTCTCTCTCTCCTCTCTCACCATCATCCTGCTGTCTTTGCCAATGGTGAACTGGGGAGTTATCTGTTGCAGCCCTCAGTTCTGATGTCACAAAGGTGTGGTGTGTATGATGCAGCCAGGAGCCACCTCGGCTTTGAATGTGTTTTTTCATTCCATACACACTTTTGCTCTGAGCAAACCTTCACAGGTGTTTTGAACAACTATTTGAACTGGAGGACACAAATGGAGTTAGTCTTCAGTTTCAGAGAGCTGTTGATGCAACTGCTCAAGCGTTCTGCAGGCTGGTGTTTGGGCTGCTGTTGAGCTGTACTACATTACACAGAAATATGTTTCTGTTATTTAGCCTAGGATCACTGTCATAAATGGGGAAGACCAAAGATTATTATAATGCCTTACAGTTCAACACTAAGAAAAACTACATTTTTCAAAATAAATCTTCATGAAGAGTGGATTCATTTCACTACTGTTGTATTAGACTGAATTGGATACAGCAGGGGGCAGCATGGTGGCTGAGTGGTTAGCATGGTGGCTGAGTGGGTCTTTTATTTTGAAGGCGCTGTAGTAAATCTTGGATTTAACCCAACGTTTGAACTGCATCTATGGTTTATTTAATCTCAACTGAGGGCCTTAATAGCATAACCTTAACCAGAGCAATTACCATATCATTCAGATGTGTAATTTAAGCATTCAAACTTAATTGCTTTGAATCAGGACCTTCAATATTTGGCTCAGATGCATTTTTAATAAAAAGGTTGGATTGTACTGTATTGACAGATTGCCAATGTGGTCTGGCAATATGGGCCAAAACACCTAGAGTGAAACATCTCTAGTAGCCATAATGGTAGTTTCCCATTACAATAAAATCAAATGTAAGCATCACTGTGAATTCACAAGCAAGATACACTCTGAGCTTAAGAGTGAACTTCATAAGGAGCTCTTAACTAAATTTGGATAAGAACATGACCTCTGGTGTAACAGCAGGCTGCACAATCTCCACACATCCCCTCCATCCCTCCCCATGCCCCTGCAGCCCCCCCAACAGGTTCTCCTAATTAACAGGGAGGAAGTGGAGGGTGACACAGGGGCAGCACCTGGCTGTGCGTTCACACCTCCACTTGCTTTTCCCTCAAAGCACACCACAGCTGGAGCCTGTCCACTGCACAGATATGCATTTCTCTTTCCCTCTGTTAGCCTGAATCCTCATTCTCACATTTACACACACACACACACACACACACACACACACACACACACACACACGCACACGCACACGCACACGCGCGCACACACACACACACACACACACGCACGCACACACACACACACACACACACACACACACAGTAACCTTATCACTTCCCATTTATCATATACACCACTGCTCACAAGACAGACTGCATTCATACAAATCATGCTACAGTACTTTTGCATTTCAGAACCTTCATCAGAGGTTCTCTGTTTGCTCAGCTGCATAGCCTCAAGCACACACGCACACACACACACACACACACACACACACACACAGATGCAGATAGGGCTATGTAGTGATACGTATGGTACCGGCATTATGGATTTTGAAATCCATGGGGTTTATCTGAACTGTAAATGTCTCTATTTGAAAAAAAAAAGATTTAACAAATTCTGCATAAACCTCTGCATAATAATTTAACTGATGTCTTTATTGGTTTAATATAAACATAATTACCTGATCACTTTCTAATTGTAATAATGCATGATGGTTTTAGGATAGATAGCCAATAATATGCCACCTCTGTCAGCTGTCTATCAATATGATCAGTGCCCCACAGTTTTTTTAATGACGTTTTTTTGCATTGAGTAACAGAAGCTAGTGGATCAAAGGCTATAGATCATGTGTGAGGTCACGTCTTTGGTTCTCTCCAGAACATTTTCCACTCATTACAGTGGGTTTATAGGACTAACACGACATATAAGCTCTCTGTCTGTTGTTTTTTCTGTTCACCACATGATTTATTACAGTGGATATGCATAGAGTCTAAGTAAGACGTCCTGAATGACAACAGCTCTACTATCCTCTGACACACAACCGCAAGGTTCAGCCTCGTCGGGAATATGATCTTCTCATAAAGCTGCTGCCTGAGCAGACGCCTTCTGCCAGCCACTTTTTATTACATCACTTTATCCAGGCCAGCATTTGTATTGAATTGGTGTGTGTATGTGTGTTTCTGACTAAGACTGTCTGAGTGTGTGGAGGAGCTGTACTCTGCTTTGACACAGCTTAAATGTCGGCTACATTTTATTACATCACCATTCTACGTCCAGAATTTGGATGTTCAGTGAGTGTGTGTGTATGTCTGTGTGTGTCAAACATGCCACACTCCTGCCCTTGCCTCCTGTGAATATACGATGAGATTTATTGAACTCCCTCCAGTGATGAGGAAATAGCTTGTGACAGAGACACCAAATGAAGACAGATGGTGGATGAGAGTTGACCTCTGACCCTGGTGATTAGATATGGGTGCTGTAATTGGCTGGCTGTGTTTTCCATCATCAGGAATTACAGGCCACTTTGCCGGCCAGCGCCATTAGTGGTTCTGCTATTCCTGGAAGCACCTGGAAGCAGTGGAGCCTCTGTGCATCCCTCAGGTCATCTCTGATTCTTTATTAACAGCATCACTCCCTGTCAACACAGAATCACTCAGCAGTCTAGTAAAACATATGGTGATTTATAAGAAATTGGATAAAACCGAGGATTTGACAAAGGCTTTTTATTTCACAATGGATTGTGTGCATTGGCTCAGAAATGTATGATCGATCCAAAGTGCACCTGTGTTTAGTCAGAGACCTCTAGATGATCTCTTCATATTCCATTTCGTAGATGTTAAGTGCTGTGCTGGCTCATGAGGCCTCATGAACCACATGCAAGCAAATCTGTTTTGCTTTGCTTATAATATGACACAATTAGGGCTGTCCCAGGCCACCTCAATGAGTCTAATGGGCTAAGTAAGATACTGTTACATTTTTTAAAAAATGGATCACACTTCATATATGATCCTCTCTCTTTTTTTTAATCCAATGTGTTACATAGTGCTATATATTTTAGTCTATTTCATTCTTGTTAAACTCGTCATAGCTGCACAGCAAGGAAGTAACCTGTACAAGTAAACCTTGACCAAACTTTTGGCAGTCAAGATGCATTATGGGTAATGTAGGTATTGGATTTTGACTAGGACAGATAATGTAGAGAAATGACAATATCTCTAGTTCTGCTGCATCAATTGTCAGCTATCATTGTATTTGATTTATTTGCTTTATAACATTAAAAGAGAAATAGGGGATAGGTGCTTATAAGTTTTTTTTACTTCTTCCTACCCCTCTTGGGCACTGAGATATTGCGATATATAAAATTGTGTATTGATTATGCTGAACTGCTCAAATAAACAAATTTCATCATCATCATCAAGGTGTTATAGGAGTCCAATGCTAAGTCTATACATACTTTTTAAATTATGTCAGTGACTAACCATCTGTAACAAATTGTTATATTGTTTGAGAACCCATCCCCATTATTAAATATATTTGAAAAATTAGAGCTCAGTTAAATAACAACAAGCTTTGCCCACAAGAAGGTTAGGGCTGTGCAGGCTTAGATGAAGCTTGGGGACTTTAAGACTTTTCTGGGACTGTAAACACATTAGAGCCTGACCTTCTATCTAATTATTGAAAACAGAAAAGTCCTTTACTTCTGAGTAAACAATGCAAATTAATGTTTGCAGATTATTTAAACTTTGGGAGATTTGATGCAGAAAGAACTGAGAGCTGAGCCCCAAAGGAAACAACATGAACATGAATTGTGCTGATAATCAAATTATTAATGTGAAGTTTTGAGGTTCCAGAGGGATATGGCCGGTGTGAGAAAACTTGCTCTTGAGCTTTTGTAATGGCTGGGATTCAAGCCCCGGTGACCAAGGGAAACGACCTGTGCTCTCAACCTCTGCTACATTTCCGCACTACAAATTAGCAGCTCTCAGACCACATTGTTCTGCCAGAAGCAGTATTCCTGGTAGTCAGTGAGACTCAGCAGGAGAGTGACAGGAGAGTGTTTTTAGTTCTTATCTCCAAGCTTCTGAGTGCTCCCATCAGTACTCTGTCCTCAGAAGAGCCATTTTCTCAAGCTGCTCGCTACCGACATCTGATCTGGCTTTTATGAACGCTCCTCTCTCTGTAGACATTTCCAAAGCTGATACTGCCGGCTCGTTATGGAAAAATGTGAACTTTTATCCCAGTAATGTCGAATGAAGAGTGTGTGGGAGGAGCTGTGTGTCACTCAAGCTGCTTTATTGCACATGTGGTTGTGTGTGTACAGAACAAAGCCTTATGCAGTCTCCCTGTTTAGATAGATGTAGCAAAATGTGAAACTGGTTGTTGATAAATATTTGTTTACTGAGCTGAAAGTGAAAAATTTATGGGATTATATTCAAAGAATAATTTGAGGGAATCAGAGAAACTCCTTAAACTTTAGGAGATTAGTAAAATTTTAACAATATTAATCCATGTTTTATTTGGAGTTCAAATAAAGCAACAGAGTTAGAGTTCTGGTATAAAGCAATAAGTTAGTCTGATTATTGTATTTCATTTTATTTAGATGTACAACAAACCAAATGATAATTATTACAATTTAATTTTAATTAACAAACAAAAGGTTCTTTGACAAATTAACTAATCGTTGACAACTTAATTTTATCAGCATTGTCTGTTAGAGACAGCAAACAACTACAGGTTGAAATGGCTTTATTGTGGCTTTAATACAGATTTAATAGCCAGTATTTTGTATAACACCATGATATCATACACTCCAATATAGTAGGCAGCAGCGGTGTAACAATTCTAGTCGGCCACACCAGAGGAGGTGCAAAGAAGAGGAAAAAGAAAGTGTCTGCTTATAGTTACATGAATATTCAATCAAAGAATGTTAGCTGATGTAGTGCTTTAGCTTATCAGCTTATGTTAGCTCTTTGAGCTAGTCCAGTATCATACTTGCTAATTATTTTAAATAAAGTAACATATAATACTGTAAAACACCTCAGTTATATACACACTGTGTTCCTTGGTATAGATTAATGTACCTCGTATTAGTTTATAGATTATCTGGTTATTATAGTTGCCTTTTGATTGACAGCACAAAGAGGGAGAGAGTAGGATGGCATCAGCAGAGAGAGAAAGAGAGAGAGAAAGGAGAGAGAGAAACCAGGTGAGAATATCGACAGGTATAGACCACAAACTGTTTAGCCAACATTTATTGCAGTGGAATCAAATCTGTTATCAAATGTGGATTGTCACCAACTTCCTGTAGATGCAGCATCCACTGCTAACATAGAAGTAGAAACAATCTGTCACTGTAGGTGTTCAAACTCATTTGAGTGCAATGTATTTAGTTTATACACAGACAAGTCAGGTTTTCTCTGCCATCACTAGAGTGCTTTTTCTTATTATTTGATTTTTTGTGTGATCACTATTGTACTTTCCATAGTAAAATTTGCCCTTGTTTACATCAAGTACAAATGTTTTACTTTAAAGTCTTCATCCTTCCCCTTTCTTTACATTGTGCTCACTTACTCACTGTGCATCATGAGTCTAGAAATGTACACCACAATGCCTATTTGAATGAGTGTGGTAATTTAGAACAGGTATAAGCATAGTTTGTTTTAGGTATACCTTGATACTACTGAAATTTAGACTGCAGCTTTGACTCTACAACCTTTATTCTTTATCTGTACCTGAACGGTAATTTGACCTTTTTTTTATTGTGTTTTTTTGTTGGAGCATATCATGAGAGGAGTAAATCACTGCTTCTTTTCCACTTGTGCCACAGTGACAAACACCTGACCTGCTTAACATAGACAGATACAGAGGGCATCTCATGGGAAGAATGTATGACGAGGGAGATGACACAGGTGGGAGGGGGGCAGACAATTACTAGGCCATTGTCTGCCTGGCGTCTGCACCTCCGTCATCAGTCAGTCGCTCTCCTCACTGGATAGTTACAGGCACATACACGTTGCCCCCCCATGAAATCTGTTTCTTCATGCTCACTGGGGCTCAGGCTCTATATATAGATACTGTGACCTCATGTCAGCATCTCTAGCCTGCTTTCCTATCAGTCTTTGATGGATGATGTCTGGTGCTGTATGGTGGAAATATCACAGTAGAAGCTCACAGGAATTCCCTCCGACTTAGTACTGACTTTAGCTTTCATTCAACACTGAAGTTTTAGGTGTGTGTTGGGTGTGCATATTTACTTATTTATTTACTTGTTTAGTGACTTCATAGCACTGGACCTGGAATACTTAAAAGGAATGGAGCTAGCATTAACGTTTCAAATTACACGTGGGAGTTTTTTCTGATTGCTTCTGACCACCCCAGAATATAAATCCAGTATTTATGCACCTTTTAGCTCTGTTTTGGTCTCCACCAGATTTTGAAAAAATCTGAATCGTAGGGGCAGCAGTCTAAGCAAAGATGCCTAGACCTCCCTCTTCCCAGGCACTTCCACTAGCTCTTCCGGGGGGATGCCAAGGCATTCTCAGGCCAGCCGAAAGATGTAATCCCTCCAGCATATCCTGGGTTTCCTCCTCTTGATGTGGAGGAACAGCAGTTCTACCCTGATCTTCTCCTGAATGACTGAGCTCTTCACCCTATCTCTAAGGGAGTGCCCAGCCACCCTGCGGAGGAACCTCTTTTCAGCCATTTGTACCCGAAATCAGATTTTTTCGGTCATGATCCAAAGCTTGTGACCATAGGTGAGTATAGGAATGTAGATTGACCAGTAAATTGACAGCTCACAGCTCCCTCTTCACCACGGAGCAATTCAGCAACCACATAACTGCAGATGCCGCACCGATCCATCTATCAATCTCACGCTCCAGCCTTCCATCACTCATGAAACAGACCCCCAGATACTTAAACTCCTCCACCTGAGGCAGGAGCTCTCCTCCAACCTAGAGGGGCAATCCACCTTTTTTCTGACTGAGAACCATGGCCTTCGACTTGGAGGTGCTGATTCTCATCCCAGCTCCTTTGCACTCTGCTGCAAACCGCCCCAGTGCACGTCCTGGCTCAATAAAGCCAGCAGAACCACATCATTTGCAAAGACGAGAGATGAGATCCTGTGTTCATCAAACCGGATCCCATCTGACCTCTGACAAAGGGCAGCCCCTTTCCTGGTGGAGTCCAGTATGCACTGGAAATGAGTCTGACTTGACCGTTGCAATGCGAACCAGACGCTCACTCTGGTTGTACATGGATCAGACAGCCTGCAACAGCGGGCCTAGTAGGCCAAGGTTTAATTATCAGCCAAATTCTCCTCTACAGTGTCCTGGCATAGACTTTACCAGGGAGGCTATAAAGTGTGATCCCCCTATAGTTGTAACACATCCCCCGATCCCACCCCAGTTTCCCACTCTAGAGGCACTGTCTCCAATCTCCAATATTGCAGAGGCGTGTCAGCCAGGGCAGCCCTACAACATCCAGAGCCTTAAGGAACTCCGGGGTATCTCATCCACCCCTGCTACCTTGCCACTGTGCAGCTGTTTGACGGCTTCAGTTACTTTAGCAACAGTGATTAGCATAGTAGTCCAGTAACAGAACACCACTCGAGTTTAGAAGGGGGTGGCCATTCCTCGCAATCACACCTCTCCAGGTTTCACTGTTATTGCCCACATGAGCCTTGAAGTCCTCCAGTAGAATGATGGAGTCTCCAGTTGGAGTCTCCAGTCTCCCCTTCCAGTACCCTTCATAGAGACTTCAAAAAGGCTGGGTACTCATTTGGTGCATAAGGACAAACAACGGTGAGAGCCCTGACACGAAGATGGAAGGATATAGCCCTCTCATTCATTGGGGTAAACTCAGACATGTTACGGCTGAGCTGTGGCGCTATTAACAATCACCATTTCTCACCCTGGGCAACTCCAGAGTGGAAGAGAGTCCAGCTTCTCAAGGAGTTTGGTTCCAGAACCGAGGCCGTGCATGGAGATGAGCCAGACTATTTCAAGTTGGTACCACTCAACCGCCCACACAAGCTCAGGTTCCTTCCCCACTCAGTAACCTGACGTTCCATGTCCCAAGAGTCAGCTTAGTTGTCGAAAGTGTTGGGCCACCAAGGCCATCTTTGACTGCTGCCCAAACCACATTGCACCAGCCCCATATGGTCCCTTCTGCAGCCGGTGGGCCCATGTAAGGTTGGCCCCACACTCGCCCCCAAGCCCCTGCCCCAGGCCTGGCTCTAGAGAGGGGCCCCAGTAACCCTCTCTCAGGCAGGGTTGTGTGCCTTACTGTTTTTCCTTCCATATTCGGACTGGCCGGGGTCACTATGTCTGGCCTGTTACATGAGACCAATTTGCTTTGGGTAGCCCTAGCCCCAGGGATCATTCAGGCACTCAAACCCCTCCACTGTGTTAAGGTGGCGACTCTTGGACGAATTGTTTTGTTTTGTTGGTTTTTTTTTTTTGCTAGGTAGGAAAAATGAATGAACACATCCTCAGCATCTCTAATTCACGTGATGAGATGTGGAACACAAACATTTCCCTAGCAATTAGAAAATATTGCTGTGTAAGCAGAAGCAGCAGATAGCCCAAAGCTGTCAGGGTGCCGTTGTCAGATGTTAACAACAGCTGAAGGGAAGAATGGCACCATTTGCATCCACTCCCTCGACTAAATTTTCCCACCTCTATTTCATTTCTGTCACACATACATCTGTGTACACTTCAAACCCTCTTCCTCATTCTCTCCACCACTATCAAAACAGTTTGTCCTCCTTTATTTTCACATGGCAAACTAGAATCCCAGCATTAAATGAGTTGAATTACCTGTATGAGCTTTCGCTTTAATACTTGGGTTACCCCATATGATTTTGTGCAAGCAAACTACTGTCACATATTATTGGGCACTAACAATGAACCCCAGGGTCAGATTTCTTTTCAGCTCTTTGAGGCTTGCATTGACATGTGCCATTGTCACATGGCTGCACAGTTTAATCAACAAGGCCAGCACTGCTATCCATTTCTTTTATGGCTGCAGGCATCTGACAAGAGAAATGGAAATATGTCCTTGATAAGATCATATTGTATGATGCACAGTGTGTGGGAAGATTCTATTGACTTCAATATAGGAAATGTAGGATGCCATGTTTTAAGAGCTGATTCATACTAGGTGGTCAGGATATCAAGTCAACTTCTGCTGCAATGATTTTGACCATGTTTTATAAATGCCTCCCATGTCCCTCAAACTCATAATCATCTTTACTCTGTAGATCCCAAGGAATGTGTGAGTCCTCTTGGACTGTGGCTACATTCTACTTCAGACAATGTACACACTTAGAGAGATGAATCAGAATCTAATATGTCCAAATGACTTGACATGTTCCTCCTGTTCGTTTCCATGAACAAAAGTTTGGATTACACTTGTTTTTATCTATCTCTGCAGAATGGTTTTTAAATGTTCTGATTTTATAAGACATGTCAGCTTAGTGTAATCATGGTTTCCTAATGATTAAGATGCATATGACCACTCCCACTTAAGGGATGTTTGTTGTGTGTCATAAGCCTGTTTCTTCTTCTCAAAAATACCAGCTTGGTATGAAAGGAAGGCCAAAACAAAAAGAAGAAGCAATTAGTGTGAATGGAGTCTCAGTCTGCCTGTGCATTTCAGGCACCAATTATTCACCTGCTGCTTTTCATTCACCCTCAGTGGTGGGGCTCCCCCTCCCCACGCTCTTCTAGTTCTACTCTTTACCTTCTTCCTTCCTCTCTGACAGATGAAAAGCAGAGCACGTGAGAGGTGCCACATTGTCCTGAACCACGGCATCTGAGTTGGCAGCACAGCAAACTGTCCAAACAATTTTTCCCCAAACAGTTGCCTATTCCAGCTTACCCTAATTGGTTGCAAATGCCTTTTAGGATGAGCCAGTGATGGCTGTGAGGAGTTTATATACTCAGGGCTGCTCTTTAAAGCAAAATTCCACTATGATTGATTTTTCTTTTCATCATTTGTTATGATTTCTTTTTTTTTACATGAACTCTGGTTGTTTCACACATGAAGCTCATTTAAAACTGTTTGGTCAGTTTAAAACAATTTCATGTTACAGTATTGAACATAATAGGATGATATTAATGTTGTCATCTAATCCCAATTATGCTGGAGGGATCCTTCAAGTACACAGAGTTCCTATGTCAGAGATCTAACAAACAAAATTAAAATGTGTTGATGTGTGTTGCCTTGTTTAATTGGCTTCCGGTAAACATGTCTGTGATGCTTCATGGTGCAGAATGTGGCATTGATTTGGTTTATGTCATGATGGTTTCTAACCAAGTGAAACCTCTCAGATGAGGGTCTTTTCATGTTTATGTCCGCCTGCTTTGACTCTTCAAAGGGATTATGCATTCGAGCCCAAATCACCATGTTAATCTTTTGAAAGGAAGTGTTCTGTGGATAAAAGGTCTCTGAGAATAGTGTGGTCAAGACGTGTGTCTAAGTGTGTAGGTGTGTGCGTTGTTTTATATGTTTGTGGGACTATAGTGTGTGAATGTATTAATTTGTAAATCTGTATATCTGTTTGTGAATCAGTAGACCTGTGTTGTTTTTTATTTGGACGATCTGGTCACATGTGTGCTGTACATTTAAGTGTGTGTATTGTTCCAAGACTGGGTTTTGGCAAGATTTAGGTTGTGGAGGCTAAGAACCATGTATGTATTTGTGTGTGTGTGTGTGTGTGTGTGTGTGTGTGTGTGTGTGTGTGCGTATGCCACCCATTGCTGCTGTGTGCCAGCTCCTCATTCCTGGTTGGAGCAATCAACCTCCACCCTTTGATCTAACCTGGCAACTTGAGTCACTGACAGTTTTCAACCACTTCCTGAGAAACTCTGTGATCAAACAAAACAAACAAAATGTGGACTCACAATTACATCAGGTCCCAGCCCTAAAGTTTCATCTGTTTTGGTCACATCAGTGTCTTCAATCTTGTACACTTCGACCCCAGCTATATGTGGGTTTCCATCTAAATGTGCAAATTTAAAATTTTAAAAGAAACCTCAAATTGAAGTGCACCCATTACATCAATTTCCTTTCATTGCTACATACTGTGTCAACACTCGGATTTTTTCCATAATTTGTATGGCCCAAACCTCTTCATATAAATAATCACATCAATGTATTATTGCAAGGTTGTCCAGTTGCCAGCGCTTGTATGATGTAGTTCAACACATCCTACTCACACAATCGACACATCATGCAAATTTCAACCCATTTGTGATCTCAGCCTGGCAACCTGCAACCGAGCTGTGCTGTTGATATCTGAGCTTGTAGTAGGTGCGTGAAGTTGAATCAAGCATCACTGGTCGAAATGTGGGGAAAAGACTCAGGTGGTGCTCTGGCAAATGAAACAAAATATACATGCTCACACCTTTTGCAAAGTGTGTCACACTGATTTTAATATTGGACATGGTGGGAAAAAAATGCACATTAAATCGAATTGGCACAATCGCACAGTGGAAACACGAAAGGACACACCAGCCATTTTGACCTTCATCACTAAAAGACAGATGGAGGCAGAAACTGTGTTACAGATGGTTTATGTAATAAAATGTGTAATAATAAAAAAATAAAAAGAAACGTAAGTCAATCCAATCACTCTCAATTCAATTCAATTCAATTCAATTTTATTTGTATAGCGCCAAATCACAATACAAATCATCTCAAGGCACTTTACAAAAACTAAAACTAAAAACCCAACAATTCCCTTATGAGCAAGCACTTGGCGACAGTGGAGAGGAAAAACTCCCTTTAACGGAAGAAAAAACCTCCAGCAGAACCGGGCTCAGTTTGGGCGGCCATCTGCCTCGACCGGTTGGGGTGAGTGGATAGAGCAGAGAGAAAAGAACAGCAACAATAAACAACAAATAGACACTGCAGGTTGGTGGGACCAGTAACTGCACATCAGCGATAAACAGCTCCAGGACCAGGGACACCTGCAGAAGGTACAGAGAGAACAGAGAGAGAGGGAGAGAGCACAAACTAGGGGAGAGAGAGAGCACAAGGTTAGTAACATTCAATGGTGGAATATACATGAGGTGGGAGGAGAGAAGAGAGGAGAGGAGAGGAGAGGAGAGAGGGGAGGGGAAGGGAAGGGAAAGGGGGGGGTTAGGGTAGGGGAGCTCAGTGCACTGATGGTCCCCAGGCAGTCTAGGCCTATAGCAGCATAACTAAGGGATGGTTCAGGGTTGCCTGAAGCCAGCCCTAACTATATGCTTTGTCAAAGAGGAAGGTTTTAAGTCTAGCCTTAAAAGTACAGAGAGTGTCTGCCTCCTGAACCCAGGCAGGGAGCTGGTTCCATAGGAGAGGAGCTTGATAACTAAAGGCTCTGCCTCCCATTCTGCTTTTGGAAACTCTGGGAACCACAAGTAGACCTGCACTCTGAGAGCGAAGTGGTCTATTGGGATAATATGGTACTATGAGGTCTTTGAGGTATGAAGGAGCTTGATTATGAAGGGATTTGTATGTGAGAAGAAGGATTTTAAATTCTATTCTATATTTTACAGGGAGCCAATGAAGAGAAGCCAATATAGGAGAAATATGATCTCTCTTGCTAGTTCCTGTCAGGACTCTGGCTGCGGCATTCTGGATTAATTGGAGGCTTTTTATGGAGATATTGGGACATCCAGATAGTAATGAGTTACAGTAATCTAGCCTTGAGGTAACAAATGCATGGACTAGTTTTTCTGCATCATTTTGAGACAGGATGTTCCTAATCTCAGTTGTTATGTTTAGTGCTGACTAATGTAAGTTAGTGATTAAGGTAATTTAATCACCTGACAATTAAGGTGCTTTCAGACCAAAGAGCTTTAGGGCATCAGTTCTAGAAACTACCCCACTGAGGAACCAACTTGAGAACTATAGACCTTAAGAGGACTTTTCTGTTCCCATTCACACCACCAGGGGAAATATTGAAGTAATGTAAACTGGCTGATGGTTGGTATAGTGACATCACTGCTGCGCTACATTGAACACAAAACACAAAATTTCACATTGAAAGCTGTTGTTTACACTACTTAAACTTACTTTTAAAAATGGTGCTGCATTGGCTTAAGTCAGTGTTTAACAAATCAACGTAAACGTACGTCACTTGCAGTTCCTATTGTAAAAGTACCGACTCTTAAGTAGGAGCTAAAAAAGTCCCCCAAAACAGCATTCTAAGAACGATTATAGTTCTTAGTTCCTGCAGTGCAGACACACAAAAAAGGGGAACTTCCTCCAATAGAACTATGAAACAGAACAGAACTTTCACAGTCTTTTTGAATCTTTTCACCTCAGTTTTTTCAGATTTGCTACTATCTACCAAAACATCAGAATCTCAGATGATTCTAACTTTGAATGAACTGACCCTTGAGGTTGGAGCTAATTGCCGTACATCAGCCATTAGAGAAGTTCTTAAATGTACTTTTTAGTTAGTACTTCACAGAGGGCTGCTATCAGTGGTGCCAGTGTCAAAATATCTTCTAATATCTAAAGTCACTGACATCAATATTTATTGACATGAGCTGTCACACTGTTGGCCAAACTGAAGGAGACGTAGACAGGCAGGCATGTAGGCTGTGGAATGTTAACATAGCCATGCTGGAAAATGAAATGAGAGTTCGGGAGGCAGGAAGACAATGTAGGACGGAATACTGACTTTGACATCCTGGTTTGGCACGATCAACATACAGAAGGACATAGTCCACAGACAGTTCCAGGACAGTGTCTGGGTCCCAGAATGGAGTAGCTCAGTGGGCAGATTCATGCACTGTTCCATCCTCAACAGAAAGGATAATGTGTGGGCTGGTGTCTTCCTTGCTGCCTGGAGGATCGCCTGCTGTTCATACAGGGGAGCGTGTTTGTTTAAGTAGCTCTGCATGGCAACCACTTGTGTGCAGGCTGCATTCACAGATGAATAAACACTGGCTAACAGAAGCTATTATTGTAGAATAGCAGAGGTACCTGGTAACAGCAGTGTTAGTAAATGAACTGGGATCCAAACCAGGGGTGTTTCTAGCAGTCAAGACTACCTGAGGCATGGGTTAGTCAGGAGGTTTCATCTATAATAAATAAAACATGTATTTTAAACACACACACACACACACACACACACACACACACACACACACAGGTTATTATAATCAACTTATCTTTACTACTAGTTTGCCTACTGCTCACCTTTTCTTTTTGTTCTGTTCTCTTAATTATCTTATCCTCTCTGTCATTTGAACTCTGTCATCATAGGTTTTCTCTGTTTCCCAAATGCATTTGTGTTGAGTTGACTTCTGCTGGGCAATTTTTTGTTATTGTGTGACTCTCATCAGCCACCAACTTACTAAAATGTGCCTTTTATTCTTTTATTTGTGTTTGTTTTTTTTTTCATTTTTGCTTGTTACTTTTATCTTTCATATCCTTCCAGTCTTGCTTTTCATGACCTTCTTTCAGTTTTCTATTTCTTGTGTTTCCATCTTTTTTATGCCCCTTCCTTTTTATCCACAACTGTAATGTTTGCAAGTATGTTTGATCTTTCTGGTTACGTGTGTCTGTTTGGTTTTTGTTTTGTTGCTGTCCTCCTGTTGTTAACACAGTTCACAAAGCTTAACATAGTTTGGGCCAGAACCAACTAAGTCATTTAACGCTAACACTTCTGCCAGCAGAAAAAGATTCCCCCAGTAGCACTGATACTGAAGTGGACATTGCTCAGTTTATTGAACTGTGTTCATGGATGCCCAGCTTAAAGTGTATGATCAAAATACAACAAACCGTTTGCTATTTGACATTTTATTCACATGGTATTTTAGATTGAAGCCATTGCAGTTTTGCAGCGATGGTTGATCTCACCCTGGAGCATGCCACAGCTCTGTTACTACTCTGTGCAGAAAACATCTGTATAACTTGATAATGAATACTGATTCCAAAACAAACTAAAGAAAAGAAGGTAGAGAAGTTTCAGAGCTTTTCTTTCTGTCCCAGTAACACAGCCACCTTCCTCTTTCAGACATGGATGAGTGTGAGAATGATTACAATGGGGGCTGTGTCCATGAATGCATCAACATACCAGGAAACTACAGATGCACCTGCTATGATGGATTCATGCTGGCCCACGATGGACACAACTGTCTAGGTAAGAAAAGTCATTCTTTAAAGAGGCAAGCACTTAAAATTTTGACCTATGAATAGATGAATCTGTTGGGCTGTACTTGTAAGCTTACGCTTTTCTGGCTGTGTTGATGTTACTGTTTGTCCTTGTATCTCCAGAGCTTAGTAGAGCCCTTTGTCATCATTTGGAGGGCTTGTATAATGATATGTGCTGTTTTATGCTCCTTTCTATGTACTGTTGAGAGGGCAGACTGGGTTGAAGAATTTTTCTCGATATCTGGCTGTGCTTTGTTACTGATTTAGCCCCAGCGCTGTGTTATTGACTTGGTGTCAGGCTGTGCAGACGTGCAAAACATAATTCTGCTTGCATGTGCCTAAACACATTTGATCCCGTCAGTCCTCTGCTGCTGGCTGACAAGAGCAAAATAAAATCAGAAGCATACAAATCATGTCATTATGGATGTTCTGTGTCTTTAGCAGGATATGCTTTGGCATAAGTGAGTGTTGTAGCTTCTTAAGAGAAACTTAGTGCTAGACTAGACTGAGTGCTAACAGCAGCAACCAGCATTGCAGAGAAGCTGCTGAGTTATGGATTCACGTCAGAGTAATAACTTTCAGACATCTGATATAAAGCAGTTAGAGATACAGTGTCTTTAGTTCAGATATGTATATATAAGCAGATATGTGAATGAAAAGGTGGATAAAAATCAATGGCTTTTTTAGACATGGGCTAAAAAGCTACGCCATCTAAAAGCTAAACATCATTTGTCACAGTCATGATAAAAACATGTTTAACACCACAATTCATCTGACAAACTGCTAAATATAGGCTCTAGGTTTTTCACATTACATTTCTGGTAAACACAGTAACTGCAGTGTGTCATCAACATTACATCAACAACCAGGGAGCAGCTTAGCAGCTGTGCCTATAACTTTCCCATTAGCCTCCACTGGCTAAGAAGATAAGATGTCTATGATAGACTCTTAATGTTTCTCTGGACAAAATTTTCCCAATTTGCTGCAGTGGGGCTATAATGAGTTTATCTTGTTCTAAAAATATATATAATTGAAGTCTAACTCTAGGCCAGTGAACACTTAAAGGTCAACCCTGTCTCTTAGAAATTGCACATTACTTCAATTTGCAACAGCAAATAAGTTTTTACTCAAACCGAGTTCTGGGCGTACACTGCTAAGATTTTTATTAACATAATGAAAATAGAATCCTAGAAAATACACACATCGAGTACCTTAAACTTATTCAAATCAATACATTGTATATAATTCACAATTGAATATAAAAAGTTCCCTGCATCCGAAGAAATTTTTCTTTGAGAAAATGCTGGTTTCCAACATTGGAGCAGTAGCTTGGAGGGAAGTTGTCACTGCTGTGCCTGATAGTCCTTTGTGTTGTTTGTTTCCTGTTGGCATGTCTGTGGGTCCGGGCAGTGTGCAGCCGTCAGCTGGCGGGTTAGCTTCTGTTTTGCTCTGTCTGTTGTGGTTAAGTAAAGAAAGGGGTGGTGAGGTTAGTGGGTTTTCACCACGCGTGTTTGTGCTGCTAATTCAAACGATACCAACTGGGACGTGAGAGAACTGTCATCACCTGCTCTTTACAGCCCACTGGGAGGAAACCAGCCCACGTCTGACTTTAACCTAGAGGCTTGTTTTATTGGATATGAGTGGAAGCAGCCTTAATGAACTGCTGCTAATTAAAAGTGTGTTACTGAGTTCAAAGGAGGCAGTAAAGCGTGAAATCAGCAACAAGACCTGTGTGAGCCCAGTCGAAGCCAGTACAGGTTATGAGAGACTTTTTCCCTTCTTTTGGTCTGTTTCTATATTCCTTTCTTTTCTTCTGCTTTGCTTTCTTTTTCTTTCTTCCATCTTGTATTGTTCATCAAACCTTTCCCCTTGCAATTCTTTATTTTCTCCCCACCTTGTTTTCCATCTTTGCTATATTCATATGTGCTTCTCACCTGCTTTGTTCCTTTCTCTATCTCACCTTGATTCTTGCTTTCCTTCTTTCTTCTATCCTTTGTCTTTTTTTAAATTCCAGTGCCTTGTCCTTTTCTCCCATCCTACTTTTTATTCTTCTTTACTTGGTTTGGCTCTAGTATTTGTTTTCCATTTTCCTCCCTTCGGTACTTGTCTTTCATTTACTTCCTCCCTACTTCTCTTTTCTCGTTTCATCCCCTCTTTTCCTCTCTCCTTCCCTGTTTTGTTTATTCTCTTCACCACATTTGTCCTCTTATTTTCTCTCCTCTCCGCTTTCCTCCTCTGTTTTTTGATTCCTTGGACTAAACAACATTACATATGGCTCTCTGGGGCTGTTGTGACTTTTATCTAAGAGGATTATTTGATCTACCTATTGGTGGAGATGCCTGACACTACATCACCCGTTTGTAGTCGTTTCACTGCTGTTCATGTCTTCTGCTTGGATTACTGTGTCAGGCATTCCCCCATTCTTCCCTAATGAACTGTTGGAAAGAGAGCTTGAGAGCTTCCTGGATGGAACTTATGGCAGACAGTCTGTGGAGATGACAGATGTTTTTTCTGACGTGGACAGATTCATTGATTAAAGACACCTGGTTAGTTATGAACAGCCGAGTAAACACGAGATAAAGGCAAAAGAAAGCCTGTGAAATGGTCTTATTTCCATTAAAACCTTGAAATGCATAAATGTAATTGTAATTTGGCACACATCATTTAGAACTGTTTCCCAAACTGAGAGACAGGTAGTTTGATAGTATAGCTCAGTAAGAAACAGGTGTGACAGCATCAATGATATACATATGCAGGAATAGGTAGAAAACCATTCCAAATACCTGAGAGCTTATGAGGAAGTCAGCATGAACATTTATTTTGGTGCCTTAAACAATGCACCAAGTAATGAGTGGAAAATGTTCAGTATATCAAGAAAGAAGCATGCCTGTTAGCAGAATTAGATCTCAGTTTGGACATAGTAATGAGTCTGGTCTGTGTCTGAAAACTCTTGATGGACAGAGCAGTTTTTTCAGCAGGTCTTTTTCTCCATCAAGCTTTGGTCCTCTACCAGAGGCCAGGGAGCTTGAGTGTCCTGAACAGTATCTTAGATATTCCTAGGACTCTTCTGGCCAGAGATCTCAGATGTTGTTTCTGGAATCTGATGGAGCCACTCTCCTAGTTTGGGGTTCATGGTGGTCCCTGTGGTAATCAAAACCACTGTTGCCTTCACCTTCCATGTCTTTTCTAGTTCTTCTTTTAGCCCTTGGTATTTCTCATGTTCCTTCTCTTTGAAGGAATTGCTACATCTATCAGTACAGCATTGTTCCCCTGTTTGTCCACCACTACTATGGTGGTACACTCTGGTCAGTTAGTCATTACCACTTTGTCAGTTTGTATCTGGAAGTCTCACAGGATTGTAGCCTGGTCAATCTCAACCAACCTCGGGAGGCATTTCCCACTTTGATCTTGGGACTTCCAGCCCATACTCGGCGCATACGTTTCCAGGGTTACCAAGTTTCACCAAAGGTTCAGACTGTGATTACATGTTTTGGGGTTGGATTTATGGCACCGGCAGCAATAAATTAAATTGAAATAGAAAACACATTTTGGTTGTTGTTTTCACAAGTAGATATGAAAACAATAAGCAAATCTAAAAAAAAAAAAAAACAGACAAATTTAGGTATATATTTATTTCAGAACCAACACCTTACACTATCATGTCATGTCTTGTTTTCCAACTACTTGCCTTACCTGTTAGTAATTAGATCAGGTGTGTTCCGTCACTCAGAAGCTGCAAGATACCATCTCAGATGATGGAAGTGGGGGAAGACAAAAGTGAATTGGTCAACTAAACATCTGTGGTGTGGACACTGAAGTGGTGCCAGCCTACAAATTGTCACGATTTGTGTATCAAATTGTATGGATCGTAACCTCGTCAGACACAAGTGCCCCGGACACAGAAGCAGATTAAGCCAAAGTTTTATTTCATGTAGTACAACAGTATGTGAAGTGGGAATGCAGGCCGGTGGTGATGTGTTGTGACTCCAAAAGGTCGGCAGGAGTTGGTTTCTCCGACGGCCAGTTCCGGTACCGCCGGGCTGGTCCTCGGAGATGGGAGTGGTAAGTCCGTGGCGGGTCCGCAGAGCAATATCAGACGGGTATGGGTCCCTCTGGGACCTATCAGAGGCTGGGCTCTCTCCCGACTCAGAAACAGGAAACAGGAGAAAACCAGGTTAATGTAGCAGTGGCAAAACAAAGCAAACAGTGCTCGCACACGAGACTCCTCCGGAGCGAGATCACAGTAGGTGCCTATATATAAAGGAGACAACAGTTGATAAGTAATCCACAAAAGAGAAAGGCGTCCCCCACGTCGAGTCTATTCCTCTTCGTGGAAAGCACAGTCATGAGTTAACTCATCCGAGTCGTCACAGGGAAGCGACAGAAAAAAGTACACTTGCCGTAAGCTATAGATTCCTCCGATCTAAGCAAAACACAGTACTTAATGAAACATTTACTTGCCGTAGCGTGAATCCAACGGGAGTTAAGGACAACAGTACGGAGTACAAGGGCTAGCTCCTCCGAACCGTATCCTCTTGATAACACAACAAAAACCAAAAAGGCGCTGGACAAACTGGCGATTCCTCCGAACCCCAGTAGTGCAGGACGCTAACTGACTTCCTCGGGAAGCGTCCACAACAGACGCCGAAAAGGAAATAAAAGTCACTTGCCGAAAACTGGAGACTTCTCTGAATCAATCCAGACGTCAAAGTAGCCGAAGCGTGAATCCTCACTGGTGTACGGCGACAAACAATCCGGCGATCTGTGTCCCCACGATCCCTGCTACTTAAGCCCGGACCGCAGGTGACACAGATCAGCAATCAACGAACAAGCAACACAAAACAACCAAACCAGTTCCTGTCATGATCCACAAAATAAAACAAAACAGGAAGTCCAGACAGCGGATCATGACACAAATATCTAGGCAGCACCTGGATAGTAAGTTGGACTGGTCAGTGAAAACAGTACTATATAAAAAAGGGCAGAGACGACTTTTCCTCCTAAGGCAGCTTAGGTGCTTTGATGGCTGCAGGAAGATGCAGCACATGTTTTATCAAACTATGGTAGCAAGTGTGCTGTTTTATGCTGCAATCTGCTGGGGAAGCAGCACAGAGCAGAAGGATGCAAACTGGACAAACTGGTGCAAAGACCTGGTTCGGTAACTGGAATGAGGCTGGACTCACTGGAGGCTGAGGTGGAGAGATCCACACAGACAGGTAGAGTCCATCCTGGAACACACTGATCATCCCCTTCACAACATCCTGATGGAGCAGAGAAGCAGCTGCAGTGGACGACTCACCTCACTGTGCTGCAAGACTGAAAGATACAGGAGATTTCACTTCCACTTCCAAACAAAAGGTCAGTGCAGAGCTGCATGCTGACTACCTTCCCTCCTCATTACCATCCGACCACACTTATCCAATCCGATGACATTCCAATGTTGCTCTAGATCTTGGTGGTATGGATCATTGAATCGATGACTCATCCACTCCTGGTATACAGCTTGATGTCATCCCTGCAAAGGTGGTGGCTGAGATGCTCCATTCTGTAGTCAGCATCTGTAACCACTCTTGATGATGATTTCAATAAGGGGGTTCAGGCCTATGCAGAACAGCAGCGGGTACAAGTATATCTCCTTGGTAGATACTGCGCTTGATAGTGACTTATGCGATTGGCTTGAAGTTGGCCTCTAGGTTTGTTTTCCACATTCCCATTGAGTTCTTGATGAGGGCTCTTAAGAGTCATAGCTTTTTTTGTAGTCAATCCAAGTGGTGCACAGGTTGGTCTGTCTAGTCTTGCAGTCTCGGATGACTGCTTTATCTACCAGTAGCTGATGCTAAGCTCCTCTGGAGTTGCTACCAGTTACTTTCTGGGCACTGCCCATGTATTGATCCATGTGCCTACTCATCTGCTATGATGCCTGACAGGAGCTTCCATGTTGTCACATGTCACATCTTTCTCCAGTTCTGATAGCTTCTGATAACTTCTCTTCATGGTGCCTTGATCTTGTTTTCCAACGTCTTCCTCCATGGAAGATACTGCTTCTTATGGCAGTTCATCTTGCTCAAGTACCTCAAGGATCACTGTTGCTGTAGTGCAGGAGTGGCCAACCCGCAGCTCCCGAGCCTTTGCCTGGTTTCATGCGGCTCTTATGTTCATATCGAAGTTTGTGTTTGTGTTTTTTTTTAATGTGCGTGTTCGCTTCGCTTGAGTTCACTATGGTATTTTCGTCAAATGCACATGTGCGTGAGATGAAAATACCGCAAAGTGACATTTACAATAAATCTGGCTGAGCAGAGGTGTGTGTGTGTGTGTGTGTGAGAGGAAGGGATGGGTGATGTTCATGTGTGCCCATGTGTATGATGTGGCTCTTTGCGGTAACAGTAAAAAATGTGGCTCTTGGTCTCTGACTGGTTGGCCACCCCTGCTATAGTGTATATCATCTTGTAAGGATTGTTTGTAGTGCTGCATTCGTGTCTTCTAGCAGAATATGGGAAGGTACTTCACTGTATCTTAGCTGTTCCTAGCACTGCGCTCTTCTGAATTGAGAGCTCTGATGTTGTTACTGGGATCTGTTGGAGCCACTCTCCCAGTTTGGGGGTCACAGCCCCGAGGGTGACTTTTTCAAGCTTCTCATGTTCCTTCTTTCACGTTGCTATCACTTGGGATTGCTACATCTACCACTACAGCTTTCTTCTGTTGTTTGTCCACCACTACTATGTCCGGTTGGTTAGCCATCACCTCTTTGTCCGTCTGTATCTGGAAGTCACACAGGATCTTAGCTCGGTCATTCTCCACCACCTTTGGAGATGTGTCTCATTTTGACCTTGGGACCTCCAGCCCATACTCAGCACAGATGTTCCCGTACACTATGCCAGCCACTTAGTTATGGCGTTCCATGTATGTCCTGCCTGCCAGCATCTTACAACCTGCTGTTATGTGCTGGATTGTCTCAGGTGCATCTTTGCACAGCCTGCACCTGGGGTCCTGCCTGGTGTGGTAGACCCCAGCCTCTATCGATCTTGTGCTTAGGGCCTGTTCTTGTGCTGCTACGATTAGTGCCTCTGTGCTGTCTTTCAGTCCAGCCTTTTCCAGCCACTGGTAGGACTTTCATCCACTTCTTCTATCTGTCGGTGGTACATACCATGCAGGGGTTTGTCCTGCCATGATGGTTCTTGCTCCTCTTCCTCTGCATCGGGCTTCTGTTGCTTGAGATATTCACTTCACTTGGGCCTGTCTTCCTGATGTACTCATTGATCTTTGCTGTTTCATCTTGGATGGTGGCTCTGACGCTCACTAGTCCCCCTCCTCCTTCATTCCTCTAAGTGTTCAGTCTCAGGGTGCTGGATTTGGGGTGAAACCCTCCATGCATTGTGAGGAGCTTCCTTGTTTTTCCATCAGTGGCTTCTATGTCCTCTCTTGGCAAACCTATTATGCCAACAGGGTATCTGATGACTGGCAGGGTGTAGGTGTTGATGGCTTGGACCTGACTTCTTAGGACTTGTCTTACTCTCTGTAAATATTTGGCTGTGGCGGCTTTCCTTGTGACTTCTTCTTGGTTCCCATTTGCCTGTGAGATTCCAAGGTACTTGTAGCTTCCCTCAACATCCGCTATGCTGCCTTCTGGAAGTTCAACTCCTTCAGTCCTGACAACCTTCCCTCTCTTCGTTATCATTCGATGACACTTGTCCAGTCCGGATGACATTCCAGTGTCGTTGCTGTATATCCTGGTGGTGTGGATCAGTGAGTTGATGTCTCACTCACTCCTGACGTACAGCTTGATGACATTTGGGGGGGTGACTGCTTAATCTACCAGTAGTTGATGTTTTGCTCACCTGGTGTCCTTACTCATTCCTCTCTGGGCCCCGCTCATGCATTGAGCCATGTGCTTACTCATCTTAGCCGCTATGATGCCTGACAGGAGCTTCAATTTTCTGCAGAGGCAGGTTATCTGGTGCGTTTTCCCACCCAAGTATCTGCTAAGTTGGATTGGACTGCTCCTTCAGGATCAGGACTGTCCTGCCTTCTGTTAGCCACTCTGCGTGAGTCCCATCCACTAGCAGCCGGTTCATTTGAGCTGCCAGGCGCGCATGGAGTGCAGTTAGCTTCTTTAGCCAGTAGGTGTGGATCATGTCAGGCCCCGGTGCTTTCCAGTTCTTCATGCTTGAGACCCTTTATTGGATATCTGCCATTGTGATGGCTACTGGTTCCTGTTCTTCTCTTCTTCTTCTCTTATTTTTGCCTCCAACCTCCTTCTCCGTGCAGGATATACAGTGGGTACAGAAAGTATTCAGACCCCTTTAAATTTTTCACTCTTTGTGTCATTGCAGCCATTTGCCAAAATCAAAAAAGTTCATTTTATTTCTCATTAATGTACACTCCGCACCCCATCTAGACAAATTTGCAAAAATTTTTACATTCCTGTTTTTTTCTGTTAAGATTGGGTGCTGAGTGTACATTAATGAGAATGAACCTTTTTAATTTTGGCAAATGGCTGCAATGACACAAAGAGTGAAAAATTTAAAGGGGTCTGAATACTTTCCGTACCCACTGTATATACCTGCTCTGAAAAGCCCCAGAGTCTGCAACACCACTGAGCAAAAGGCAGCATCAAGTCAGCAACACAATGAAGACCAAGGAGCTCTCCAAACAGTCAGGAACAAACTTTGAGGGTAGTGTAAATCAGGAAAGAAAATATCCTATGAAGCACCATTTAATCCATAATAGCAAAATGTAAAGAATATGGCGCCACAGTAAAGTTGCCAAGAGAGGGCCACCAAAACTCACAGACCAGGCAAGGAGGGCTGTAATTGGAGAAACATCCAAAAAACCAACAATAAACCTGAAGGATCTGGAGAGCTTCACAGCAAAGATTGTAGTGTCTGTCCATAGGACCACTAATAACCGTATACTCCACAGAGCTGGGCTTAATGGAAAAATGGCCAGAATAAAGCCCTTGCTTAAAATAAAAACAGGAAAGAACATGTTGAGTTTGCAAAAAGGAACGTGGGGCACTCCCCAAACATCTGGAAGAAGGTACTGTGGTCAGATGAGACTAAAATTGAGCTTTTGGCCATCAAAGAAAATGCTATGTCTGGCGCAAACCCAACACCTCTCATCACCCCCAGAACACCATCCCCACAGTGAAGCATGGTGCTGGCAGTATGCTATGGGGATGTTTTTCATCAGCAGGGCCTGGGAAACTTGTCAGAATTAAAGGAGTGATGGATGGTGATAGATACAGGGCAATTCTTGAAGAAAACCTGTTTCAGTCTGCCTGAGAGTTGAGACTGGGAAGGAGGTTTACCTTCCAGCAGGACAATGGCCCTGAACGCACTGCTAAAGCAACACTCAATTGGTTTACGGAGAAACATTTAAATGTGTTGGTGTGGCCCAGTCAAAGCCCAGACATCAATCCAATGGATCTGTCATCTGACTTAAAGATTGCTGTACACCAGCGGAAACCCATCCAACTTGAGGGAGCTGGAGCAGTTTTGCATGGAAGAATGGGCTAAAATCCGAGTAGCTAGATGTGCTAAGCTCACAGGGACATACTTAAAGAGAATTGAAAAGGTGGCTGTACAACGTATGGGGGTGAATAGTTATGCACACCCATGTTTTCTGTTATATATATGTGTGTGTGTGTGTGTGTGTGTGTGTGTGTGTGTGTGTGTACAGTACTGTGCAAATGTTTTAGACAGTAAAAACACACAGGTGATGATTTTTTGCTTCATACAAAGTGAGATAAAGGGAACCAAACCTACATCCAATCAGTATTTACAGCACTTCACGTTGCCCTTAAACCAGCAGCAGTTCTCCTGGTACTTTGCAGCACCTTGGAGAAGCTGCTGCTGTTCTTCTGTAGATTTAGCCTGTCCCAGTGTCTTCTGTCTCTTCATTTGGTCCCAGACTGACTCCACAATGCCCAGATCTGGGCTTTGTGGGGGTCAGACCATCTGCTGTAGGACTCCTGATTCTTCATGAACTGTAATGGGTACTTTATGGGCTTGTTGTCCTGCACAGTAGGATGCACTATGAATCTGGGATCAATCAGATACCTGATGATGTCGGACAAGAATCTAAGACATCTAAACTGCCTAAATCTTTTGCACTGTGCTGTATATGTAGTCTTCCATTTGGCATTTAACCTTTATGCTTTTATATTTTGACATATGTCACATTTACTGTCTGTTTTCAATGTAGACAGTAAAGGCATGATTTGTTTATCTGTTTATTATGAATTTATACTGGTGCCAGCAGTATGCCTGTCTTTACAAACATCGGACATGTCATTTGGAACACAATTCTTGAATTTCCCTTTTCCAACCCCATAAAACCAAACAACAAAAGAATAGATTCTAGCAGAGGAGAGTGGAAGGTGCAATACACAGGGATGTATTTCAGGTATGATGTGTGTTATGTAGCCTCTTCCTATATTTAGCCCACTTTGAGAAGATATATGAAACTGCAGATTGGATAATGCATTCCTGGGTATTGACTCATGGATAGCATCACCAGCCTCTCTGATGCCCTATGTTTACTGTCATCGCTAACTGTAAAGATAAATGGCACACTGTGATACATGGTAACCATACAAACAGAACATGGAGAGACTGACATGTGGGCCTACAGTCAAACCGCAGTTTAGGGCCCAGCTCCAACCTTCATATTCATGCTGCCCATCAACAAAGACTTCAGTGCTTGTCATAATGCATCACTTTTAAGTGTCTTTTAGCGGGATATGTTTTGTATGGGTGCTGTCATGATTGCACATATTCCTGATCTCATTCCATTTACACATGCATATGCACAATTAATGGTGACAATGTATACATCCCCAAACAGAAAGTGTCTGTCATGTAACAAGATGTCATAACATCATACGTCAGCTTTGTGGGTTGAATCAGCTGAGATGAGTTCAGAGATGTTGTAAATTAAAATCAGATGTCTTCTGTGGCTGGTAGAAATGTAGAACCTGCTAAATGTAATTGATCTCCTTTCTGACTCATTAATCATAGCTGGGAAAATAATGTCAAGCCCTGTGACACATCTGTCCTCAGAAGACATTTGTTGAAACAACATTTATTAGGTTCAGCTCCCTGTACATACTAAAGATTGAAACTGCAGTTATAAGTGAGCATTAATGTGCAAGGCCATACAACAACTTGTTTATGTCTCTGTCAATGTTTACACTCAGTTTATTTCTCATTTTTCTTTCATGCACTGTCTGCCTGTGTCTGCCTGGGAAATGCAATAAAGACTTTGTGGCTTTTAATAGACCCAAAGCATGATATTCTGAAACCTCAGAACCTTGTGGTGTTCTAAATGAGCTTTGGATGACAAACTACACTTGGAAAATTGTGGAGTGTTGAAAAAAAAAAAAAAATTAGTTCGCGTGAGCATTCAGGAAGTTGCTTCGTCAACTCCCAGATGCACTGTGTCAACATGTTAGGGGACTAATTGATTTAAGATTGCCTAATTGTACTCTGATTAAAGAGCAGTTTTGTTCAGTTCCTTTTTTCCTTTTGATTTTGACTTTATTTATTTGGTCTTGGCATGGACACAGCTGGGCCCAATGTGTCGACCGCTCTGTGCCGTGTGGAAATGTTTGGTGCACTTGCGTCAGTTTATTTTTCTTCCGATGCGTCCTTTTCATGTCATGGTAAGATCAGATCACAGTGGGGAGTCAGCGACTGCAGCATGTTGCAGAGAGGTCTAACATGTAACAGACAGCAGGTGGTAGATGAGGCAGAGGAAGCATTAGAGGAATCAGGAGGGGCACATTTTGATTACTGTACCTGAAATGCATGAAAGTTGAAAAATACTTAAAAGTATAATTAAAATAAATTATTGATATGCAGTTTTGAAAGTTTGTCTTAAAACAACTGTCAGGTGCCCATATGAACCTATAAAGGATAGGCAGCAAAATCCCCAGTGGTCCTTTTGTGCAAAGATGTGTTCAAACGTTTACCTGAAGTTATACAGTACCACTCATCACTTCCCTCCATTCTCTCAGCCGTCACCCTCAAGTGTCAAGCACATCCTCATGTCCAAACAACCCATAAGTTTACACTGGCACAGTCAAAGAAAACAGAGGGGTTCTTTTTGAAACTCACAAAATGGCCCTGTGGCCTTTGTTAATGCAGAAATTTTGGCAGATACCAACTGGACCATCAATTCTTACATCTCTCTCTCTCTCTCTTTCTCTCTCTCTCTCTGTCTCAGCCTGCAGACCAAAAATTAAATGCATCGGCATGAAATATTGTTACGAAGTGCAATAAAACAAAGCCTAGAATTCAGTGGGGACACCATGACTTCTGTGGCACTAATACCAGTAGATTTACACATGAACTGATTTACCCAAGTGAAAAATAAATATAATGTTTCATCCTTAAATTATACTTTTAGCATGTAAAGTGTGCTAACATTTTACGTGTGTATTTGTGCTTTTCAAAATATAATACTATGCCTTCATTTAACTATAGCTATATTTCAGTATACTTATTTAAAGTACACAATTTATGTGTTCTTGGATGTGGTAAAGTTTGCTCTTGTAAGTGGTCTAATTCGTGTGTGCAAAGTTTCACAAAAGTCATATTACATGTTTACTTAATGTATTTTGTATGCTTTTTACTGAATTCTTCTTGAATATCACTAAAATCCATTTTAGTTCCATAGGTTTTCATTTGTCAAAAATTCATAATTAATCTGCCTTGAAAATACTCATGTAAAGGATAAGTGTTAGTTTTACATGACATACCGGCAGAAATGATAAAGAGTGCCAGTTTGAATCGTCTTTCCCAAAATTGCACCAAGTAATATGACATATGCAGAGGGGGAAGTTGAACTTGGCTAACTGTTGCTGGTAGTGATTATTGAGTGGTCACGTTTTACTATTTATAGTGTTCTAGTGTTTTTCAGTTGGTTTTTTGTAAATTCTCTGTTATACTTAATACCATTACACACGAAATGTTGAGATCTTTTTGGTTTTGTTTGGTCTGTTGGACCAGGCTGAACAATATTAGCTTTAGCCTAACCACCTGCCACCAGGACACCTGCCCTGTTCTCCACTTATTCTCCTGACCGGTTATACAGAGACTGGATAGCCCTTAGCAGAGGCCCAACATCATCCATACTCCTGGAGCACTTCCCACAGGATGTCACAAGGGATGCAGTCGAATGCCTTCTCCAAGTCCACAAAGTACATGTGAACTGGTTGGGCAAATTCCCATGAACTTTCAAGCACCATGCAGAGGGTATAGAACTGGTCCAACGTTCCACAACCAGGATGAAAACTGCATTGTTCCTCCTGGATCCGAGGTTCTACTAATGGCCAGATTCTCCTCTTGAAGTATTCCTTCCACCATCTGGACAATGTCCCCAGTCAAGGTCAGCAGCTCCCCACCTCCACTGTAAACAGTGTTGGCAGAGCACTGCTTCCCCCTCCCAAGGCGCTGAATGGTTTGCCCGAATTTCCTCAAGGCCAAGCGATAGTCCTCCTCCATGGTGTCATCAAGCTCCTCCCAGACCCGAGTTTTTGCCTCTGCCACCACGCTTGGCCTGCCGGCACCCGTCAGCTGAATCAGAAGTCCCACAAGCCAGCCAGACTCAATAGGACTCCTTCGTCCTCCCTTGGGATCTGGTTGAAGCTCTAGTTGGGAACTGAAGACCTGTCCGACAAAGGGTTTGGGCAAACATTCCCCACACAACCTCACAATATGTTTAGGTCTGCCGAGTCTGTTCAGCTTAATCCTCCACCAGTTAATCTAACTCACCACCACGTAATGATGAGTTGACAGCTCAGCCCCTCTCTTCACATACGGCCGAAGGTCAGATGACACGACTACAAAGTCGGTCATCGACCTCCTAGGGTGCCCGGGTGCCATGTGCACTGATGGACACCCTTATGCTTGAACATGGGGTTCGTTATGGCCAAACTGTGACTAGCACAAATGTCCAACAACAGAACACCACACTTCTGATTGGGGAAACTGTTCCTCCCAATCATGCCTCTCCAGGTTTCATGCCCATGTGAGCATTGATTTCCCCGAGCAGAATGATGGACTCCACAGTTGGAGCACCTTCCAGCACCCTTCCCAGAGACAGAGAAAGCACATGGAAGCATTCACTGGGGAAAATTTCTAACACCTGGTGGCTGTGCTGGGGAGCGATAAGCAAGCCCATACCAGCCCACCGCCTCTCACCGGCAACTCCAGAGCAGAAGAGATTTCAGCCCCTCTCAAGTAGTTGGGTTCCAGCGCCCAGGCTGTGCGTGGTGAGTGGTACCGACTAACTCTAGTTGGTACTGCTCAACCTCCTGCACAAGCTCAGGCTCCTTTACCCCCAGTGAGGTGATATTCTATTTCCCTAGAGCCAGTTTTAGCATCCAGAGATCGGGACGTTGAGGCCCCTGCTATCGACTACTGCCCTATCCACAATGCACCAGCCTCTTATGGATCCTCCTGCAGGTAGTTGGTCCACAGAAGGGTGGCCCCACATCGCCATTTCGGGCTTTGCCCGGCTGGGCCCCAATGGGGGAGACCCAGCTACCAGGCACTTGGCTTCAAGCCCCAGTCTTGGGCCTGGGTCCAGTCATGGTCCTTGTCCTTTTCTTCATAAGGGACTTTTTGAACCACTCTTGGTCTGGCCCGTCACCTAGGACCTGTTTGGCTTGGGAGACCCTATTAGGGGCATATAGCCCCCGACAACATAGCTCATGAGGTCATCCAGACACTCAAATCACCACAGTAAGGTGGCGGTTCAGGGAGTGGTTCTTGTAAAGTACCCAATTTATTTTTTGGAAAATATTAAAAAAAAAATTCTCATAATTTCTTGTAAGAGTTTAAGCAGTGCAATATTTAATGAAGTCATTAGTGGGCTAATTTTTAATGAATTTTTATGAACTTTGTTTCAAATTTCAATCATGATTCTATTGTATTTCATACATAAAGTGAGTTCAATATTTCAAAGACATTTACTTTGACTATAGTGTGTTAGAAATACACTGTAAGTTTAATGTCGGTATATATTTTTTACGCTTGCCACAAGTATACTTGAAATATTTTAAGTATATTTTAACAGTACTGAATTATTTTGGAAAGCAAAAGTACCCAATAATACCTCGAAAATATGTACTAATTTAATGTACTACAGCAGATTTATAGTGCAGCTTCCAGTGTATTAAATGCAACTTAAGTGGTTTCATTTTGACACAACTTCAAGTATAGTGACATTTAACATTTAAAATGTAAGTGTATATATGTGTATCTAATGCTTTTAGAAAATATACAAACATAATTTTTTTCTCTTGGGTATTGATGTTTGAGTCCAGAATATCAAAGTTTAGACTCAGAGTACATTTAATGGAAGTGTTGATGACGGGACACTTGACTGACTGGTAGCCAGTCCTACAGTAAGCAGATTTGATCACAAACATTTCAAGTGATTTAAAATTAGGCATAAGCAATGTGGCCTACAAGATAAAGTATTCAGAATGGCCAAAACAGCTCAAGACTCAAAAGAGTTAGGGTCCCATTGGAGATGATTGCCTTTCTTAAATCCATACAGTGGCAGGTTTAGTAAATAAAAATAGGAGGAAAGGGTAGAATGGTTGTAAAGGACAGATAAGGACAGGAAGATCTTAAGCAAAGAATTGTTTCTTTGTAGCTTGCTCTCCAGCAGATAGAGCAGATGGAAGAGGATGTTCAATTTTTAACATTGGAAACTGAGTGTGAGATAATAAAGGCTGATCCTTTCCTCCTCTCATGCCTACCTCCTCCTTTCTCCTGCCAGGAATAATATGATTCTAAATTCTGTACACACACTTTTAGGAGGGTCTCAGAAGCCTCTGTCAACTTCATGGGGGTTTGAGAAGTCCCCCTAAAAGTATAGAGTGTAATTTTCTGGTAAACCTACAAATGTTTGCTGTACCTTCACAACTTTCCAGTGTTAGAATTAGGAGGGCTGTGTGTGACAATTCAAGTTTTTGTAACATACTGTACGTTTGTAACATGTTGATGGTTAGTGGAGTTGAAGACTTTATGGACTAAGGGTCTTCACCCAAAACAGACCAGTAGAAAGACTACCCAAACCTGATGTACATAAGCTATATTCAAAAAAGAGAGACCCAAACAGACCTGACACTAACACTAACCTGACACACTAACGAGACTAAGTAGACCAGATCTCATACAGAGAGAGATACGGGGATGTAGCGAAACAGCTTTGAAAAGGAATCCTGTACTTTTGTCTTATGATGTCATCATGTTGCTTTTGTCCTGGCTGGATGGTAACCGTTGGTTAAAAGTAGGTATAAGCTTGGGTGGAACATGGCTGGACATCATGTCCAGTGCAATAACAGCCAAAATACACATGTCTTTTTAGAGCAGTGTGTTGTTCTATGTGCCTTTACTTTCCTTCCTCTCAACAGCTCGCCTGTGTTTGTGTAACCTGTCTGCACTGTCTGCTAGGCTAACTTCAGACTAAACACAATGCAAAGTCAGGCACAGGATTTACACACACACACACGCACACACGCACCGCACACACACACACACACACACACACACACACACACACACACACACACACACACACACACACACACACGCGCGCGCGCGCACACACACACACACACACACACACACACAAAAAACTGGCAGTCCTGTTTGATCCCTGTTAAAGTCATTCAAGGGTGTTACATGTTTCCAGTTCACTTTAGCCTTATCAAAATGCCCTATTGGAAATTTTTTGGCCTTTCAGCAGCACAATGGAGTCCTATAAACACACTTGTGCATCAGGTCATACACAGAATGTGCTCATGTAGACAGATCCGTTTATTGCCAGGAGCTTGATTTAGGCCCCTTCAGTACCCCAATCAGATGCCTGCTAGGACACCCTGTCTGCTCTGTGTGCATATGCATGACCATCACATTCCTGATGCTGCTGTCATCCTTCTCATCAGAGATTTCCCGGCACATAAACTTTCACTGACACATTTGTTTATGAAACCTAATGGGCTGTTATTCCACCATGCTGCCGTCACTAACTTTATCTTTCTCTCGCTGCCTTTCCATTGAAACAGATGTGGACGAGTGTCTGGACAACAATGGTGGATGCCAGCAAGTGTGTGTCAACACCATGGGGAGCTATGAGTGTCAGTGCACAGAGGGCTTCTTCCTCAGTGACAACCAACATACCTGCATCCACCGCTCTGATGGTGAGTCCAGGACAGAGAGATAATACTGTGAGAGAGTGTAAGATATTTACTTCCAGTTTCAGTATTTAGCCAATGCAGTTTTGAATTTTCTCAAATGTTACATGTTCTGGGGTAAATGGGAATTGACATTGACATTGACATTGCTGGAATTACATTGCTGTTAATGTTGCAAAACATTTATTCAGGTGGAGTGAAACCACTGTCTTTGACTGGGTGTAATAAATGCAAATTTCAAGTTTAATGCTGATATTTAGTCTTATAATAACTATAATTCAGAATGCTGATTGTATTTTTTTGGATGTTCATGTTCAAAAGTTACTTCTGAACATATGACCCCATCTGAATGGATGGATACAAGTCAATGGGCCCCTGAGAACAGACATATCAAAACTCCCACAATCCTCCTACACAGGAGTGACAACCCACCCTTGGAAAGACGCTAAACATTTTGAGTAATGTTGTGGTTGTTTTCTAGTTCTGCAGTCTCTTTGTGGTTGTTTAATGCCTCTTTGTGGTCTTTGTAGTCATAAAGTGTAGGGCCCCCCTAACCTCTTGGGTCCCTGAGCGTGATCCCGCAGTATGAGGCACATTGCTGGGTGCATTTCTGTGTAGGTTAAAACCTTCTTAATCATATTTACTATGAGGAATGAAGAATTAAAAAAAAGATTAACTGTGGCGGTGATGTCCTGTCAGTGCATCACTTTTGGTTACAGGCTGAATCTCTCACTATACTAGTAGATCGTGCATCATGCTATTAGGTACATATATTCACAGACAGATAACTCCATTGGTTAGCTTATGACGTTTCACCTACTGGTTTATCGGTTTTTTCCCATTCTCCAACTTTTCCTCAATTTTGAATTTGGCTCTAAACATTCCCTGTAATGTTTTGCTTCGCCCCATAAGTGAAACAATGATACTCTCCTGGGGGGCTGTAAAATGGTTTGATCAAACATTTAGATGTTAGAACAATTTCACTTGCACAGTTCAGTCTCATTTTGAAATGGACCTCCCCCTTTTGACATCACTGCTCTTTGCTGTCAACTTTGCTGCCTCCTAAAAAGTCAGCACCCTTGTGTGTACCCTGTGTAGGGTTGTCACAGGGGCATGGGATTTGATGGTGCTGACATCATGGTTAGTCACCCTTCCAACCCACAGTGGCACTGACAGACTTGCTGTGATGTGTGACTTGTGACATGAATGTTTGGCATCCGTTTCATGCTCATTAGATTTCTTAAAATGCTCTGACTCCCAAGACCCTGATGTCCCCAGCCCATCATGCCTGTCACATGTAATTTATGGACTCAGCCTGGGGCAGTGAGAAGCACTAAAGGAGGGGCAGCTTTATACTACTCCCCCACACTCGTTCTCTGAGACATTCACTGAGAATAATTCTCACATACGTTTAATTGTGAATGGAGACAGTGTGGCAGTTAACTTGAAAGACATGAGAGGAGAGTCATCTGTCATCTTTGTTATGGCACGACAAGGAGGCGCTGGAAGAATATGCTGAAAGATTGAAGACTTTTTCACAGTTTTGGTGTGGTCAGTGTGAAGGTGTGTCTGGAGCCAGTGTTAGGATTCCCTGTGGAGATGCTCACAGAAAGAGGCGAAAGAGGTGTAGAAATAGAAATGTGTTTGCTCACTGGAAACCCCACAAACCAACATATAAATATATATGTCTTCATTTCCCTCTCTCTTTTTTTCTTCAGAACAGTTTCTGTTTTCCCATTGCTCACAGTTACCCTTACTTTGTGTGGTGAATAAGCACATACTGTAAAATTAAATAAATGTAGATTGAGATAGAGTTACCAGGTACCATGAACTAATTTCCATTTTCAACTATAAAATTATTTCTCTCTTAAACTTTAAAAAAAGACTCACTCTTTTGTTAACTGTGTATTTATGTAAAACCAAATAAACAGAGAAATGTTTCTTTCCAGTCAACAAAGCTCCCCTCTGTATGTGTCTACCCTCTAATGTTAAATCTAAATCTTATCAAGTTGAAAGCAGTTACTGTGTCAACATGTGTAACTCCTGCTCCTGTCAGAGGGATATTCACACAGTAAACAAGCAGTGAAGACGCTTGGAGTATATTTCTGGCAGGCTGTCCTGAGCCTTTAACCACCACCGCATAGCCCTCCACCCCATCCACACATCCTCAATCAGACACTTGTGTCCTCTCCCCTTCCTGGACAGAAATAGCAGCAGCATCCCAGTGTCCCACAGGAATCTCTTTACAATTTATTTTATTTATTTATTTTTATTTACATCTTACACATCATGGCTCGCTTCTCTGCCTTCTTTGTCTTGAATCTTCTTTTTCCCTCTTTATTTCATCGGCTCAGAACTTCTTCTTCTTCTTCTCCTTTCTCTCAGCATTTCTGCATCAGTTTCCACAGTAACCAGTATGTGGACTAGATTTTTATATGTGATGAGCTACAACTCTGTTAGTTTTGTGTGAAAAGTTATACCGATAAATGATATGCAGTTTTTAGATTAATCATCACTTATTTTTACACCAGTAGATCAGTCACTGACAAACTAAGATCAGAAGGGCTGGTGAAGTGTCTTCACTCAGCTCCTTACTTAGTTTTGTGCACTTCTGTGTGTGTTAAGTATGTGTGTACAGTCTACATAATTCGATGTTCATGGCAGGCCTTGTCCAGTAGGTAAAACTCCAAATTTCTGGCCTTGTGATATTCATCTCCCACAGCTCCTGGAGAGCTCACTACAGTAGAGCTGTATGCTTGTACGTGATGATGTGGATCCTGGCAACTGTCAGCCAGTCTGCAATAGATCTAGATCATAGTTAATCTCACCTTGACGTGCCATGTTCATCATGACATCAGCAGTAGGGAGTTTTGGACTTCAATTATAGTCTGGTGGATGCAAATGATTACACTCACCACAGTTTTGTTTGCCATTTTAGGAGAGACAGTGTGTGTTTGTTGCTTTGTATATGGTGTCAGCTCTCTGCCCATTTCTTTCTTCCTGACACTCGTTTGGGGGATAATAAACCCTAGCAACAATTGTTTGTTCCATTATGATGTGTTTCCACTGTGCCGTGCTTCACTTTGGCAGAATAGTTCCTAATTTTGAGTTAGGAAACAACTTTCCTAGCACATGTTCCTGATCTGATCAGAATATCAGAGAGCTATGACCACATGAGTCAGGTAACAACAGTGACATGCATGTACATCCATTTTGGAATTTTGGGGAGAATCAGGCCCGTCAGTGAAAGGCTTGGGTCGCTACCCTCGAAAAAGAATAGTGCTGAACCTATGTCATTAATAATTGTAGTGTAATAAAAGTGGTAATTGTCTAATTTAATGGTTCAGCTGAGATGTTCTCTGTTTCACTCATGTTTGCGATCTGCAGCAGCAATGCAGAAGTTAAGTGCAATGTGGTATTAGACACCTCAGAGTAAAGAATGTCTACTACATTTTTTAATTGTGCCTTTTAGTCCCCACCAAAACAAAGTGAAAACACTACGCTTGTAAATTTTTCTGTAAACTAAACAATTCCTGGAACCTTGGAATTGTGGATGCCACGCTTGGCACTCTGAATGTTTGGTTGCAGGTTTCTCTGTGAATGATCTGTGGAACACAATGACTAGACAATTCTTAATAGTGAATGTAGGCAGTAAAAATACACATTTTTGATCAGAAAACAAATGAGAAAGAGCCCTGATAATTTGGAAATGGTTATGGTTATGGTTATGTGGTACATTTAGAAAATTCCCCCCTTTCAAGTTTTTCCGCACAGTTTGCAAAACCATTTGGCGACTGCTAAGTATTGTGCGTTTAAGTGTAGTCTCAGGTGGTGAAATATTGGCCCTTTGTGATTTACGGGCCGAGTCGGCAACAAAAGAAATGGGCCATCAGCAACTTCTGAAAGGCTACAATTAATAATAGGGATTACTATTACACAAGGCAATGGACATGATGAGATAAAAGCATGTAAAATTATCTGAGTAGATAAAATCAAGTGTATTTTCGAAATATAGGTGATAAAAACCTGACTGCACTTCTGGCAGTGTGGGCAGTTGCCAAGTCCTGCGTGGTGGCTCTTAAAGCACTGACTCCAGCTGCAGTACACTCCTTGTGAATCTCAGTAGTCTCTCCCACGATTGTGTGGCCTACTGAACCACACTGAGAGACCCTGTAGGTTAATTAGCTGAGTAGAGTGTGACATGATGAGTCTCCAATATTGAACTTTCACAATATTCTAATTTTCTGAGATACTGAATTTTGGGTTTTCATTAGCTGTAAGTTATAATAATCAAAATTAAAAGAAACAAACACTTGAAATATATCAGTCTGTGTGTAATGAATCTATATAATATATGAGTTTCACTTTTTGAACTGAATTACTGAAATAAATTAACTTTTGATTTGACTTTTGATGATATTCTGATTTACTGATGCACTTGTATTTTGTAACAGTGGATCAGTACGTAGCAGAATATTTTTTTTATCAATTGTTAGGAACCAATGACAACAATCTCTGCTTTGTTAGAGTTGAGCTGTAAGAAATTTTGATTAGCTTTTGATCTCACCTAGGCATTCATGTAGAGAATTCAACACACCAAAGTCTGAGACCCTATTGGGCAGGTACAGCTGTGTGTCATCGGCATAGCAGTAAGAAAGAAACACTGTTTGCAAATAATATGTCCAAGAGGGAACATGTACAAGGAGAATTGGTCCTAACACTGTGAGACACTGTATCAAAGGCAGCACTAAGATCAAAGAGGATGAGAACTGAGATTTCAATTCAGTTCAATTCAATTTATTTGTATAGCTCCAAATCACAATACAAATCATCTCAAGGCACTTTACAAAAAAGAAAAACCCTACAAATCCCTTATGAGCAAGCACTTGGCGACAGTGGAGAGGAAAAAACTCCCTTTAACGGAAGAAAAAACCTCCAGCAGAACCGGGCTCAGTTTGGGCGGCCATCTGCCTCGACCGGTTGGGGTGAGTGGATAGAGGAGAGAGAAAAGAACAGCAACAATAAACAACAAATAGACACTGCAAGTTGGTGGGGCCGGTAACTGCACATCAGCGATATACAGCTCCAGGACCAGGGACACCTGCAGAAGGTACAGAGAGAGAGAGAGAGAGAGAGAGGGAGAGAGCACAAACTAGGGGAGAGAGAGAGAGCACAAGGTTAGTGACATTCAATGGTGGCATATACATGTGAGGGGGAGGAGAGGAAGAGAGGAGAAGGGAAGGGAGGGTTAGGGTAGGAGAGCTCAGTGCACCGATGGTCCTCAGGCAGTCTAGGCCTATAGCAGCATAACTAAGGGATGACAATAAAATGTCATTTGTCACTCTGAGCAGGGCAGTCTCTGCACTGTGATTCTTACAAAAGCCAGATTGGAATTTATCAAAAATGTTACCATTTTCTACTGCTAAAAACAAATGTTAAGACATTTTCTAAAATCTTAGATATACTGTAAAAGGTACAAGAACTGGGAGATGGGTCTGTAGTTTTCAAATAGTGATTAGTGACTTAGCTCAGATTTTATTAACAGAGGTTGCATGCAGGCAACTTTGAAATGACGTTCAACATAACCAGTACATAGGGATCTTTTAAAAATTGACAGCAGACAAGGTGCAACCAAATCAATAACTGTGACTAAAAACTTAGGTGGAATGACATCTGGACTGGAAGCCTGTGTCATATGTGACACAATTTTCTAATACAACGGACATAAGAGGAGTTCCCCTGAGAGCCAGTGGATATCTCCCTTAAGGTCAGTTATCTTTTTGTTCGCTATCTGGAGTAGCAGATTGTCCTCACTGGGCATAATTAGTCTGATGTTTGGGTCCAAAACAAAACGTCATTCCCTTAATTTCACTCTTGTCCACTATAGTAACATTATGCCTGTTCAGCTTTGTAACCATTACACCTATCAAAGGTTTAAAGTGAGTCAAGGTCGATGTAAATACTTAATTAGAACTCACTGGACATGTGACAAAACAAACCAGCCCAAGCAGCAGCAGCCATCTTGAATGACTTTGTGTAAATACAGGTTGCTAATAAACACTTACAGCTACATTATAGTCATTAGTGCATTATATATGTGTTACAAACCAGTAGAATCTAAATATTAGGTATATGCATATACAGGGTACTATGGATTGAGACAGAGGAAGGCAAAGAGAGCAGTAGCTTCTGGGAGTAGGTGGTGGGGGAAGTGTGTATGTTGGGGGCAAAAAAGAGAAAAATAAACAGAGATACAAACATAGTGAAGTGGACCAGTGGCGGTTGCATATGTTTATTTGGAGTTGTGTGAGGAGAGGAAGCAGACTACAGCTAAGGCACGCACACACACACCTGAAGACATGGATGCATAGACACAAACATTCACACACTGACCTCTTCATGACAGAGGAATTCTACTTTAAATAAACTATAGGAGGAAATTGGAGGTACAGGCAGCTTTTAAATGACAGCCCAGGGCCACATGGGAACTCTAAGTACAGGGAGCTCTGTCTACCTGGCTATTATCATCATTAATTACAAACATGATCAAAAGCTATCAACATTTCACCTACCTCACACTTGCACACTGAGAGCACTATATGTCTGCCAAATACTGTACATACTATACACAATATTTTTAGTTTAATATTTTTAGTTTCCATACTCCTATTATACTTAGCAGCATAATAAATACATATTTTGCTTAAAAAACACTTGTGTATACACTTAATAATTCAGAAGTAATCTTAGGCATGCTGAAATACACAGTAATTCACAGTGTCTGACTGTATGTATAATATTTGCTCAGTGGACTCTACATGTGTTTGGAAGACTCACTCTCAGACTGCATACATGTACACCAAGATTTCATTACATTAAGTGTTGTTCATATAATGTGCTTCACTCTGTTGTCATGTTATGGTAAGTGATAAATTAACAGACCCACTGAGCACACAGTGATCAGTAAAATCTGATGAGATGCAACAAGCCTCGATCAATAAAGCTGAAGTAAATGATAGAAATGATATTACACTAATGGAACTGGCATTCTGTGTTTTGTATTAACTGGTGTGTGGAGGTGAAATCCTGGGGTGTGTGTGTTTGGACGTTGTGTGGCTGCAAAGATTCACTGTAGCATCAGGGTGGGGGTCTTTGCATGCTGTTGTGTGAGCGAGTTGAACCCCGCCAAGCATCTGCCTGTTGGATTGCTGTGAAGCTGAAAGTGTTTACCTCCGCACTGCCTGCTTTTGTATGGCCAAGGCCTTGCCATGAACTTTCCTTCAAAGAGTGTTAGAGCTTTATAAGCCGATCACACATACAAGTACCCATACACACAGAGTCAGCAAAGCATTGCAGGGATGCTGAAAGTGACTAGTTCTTGCTTTATTTTATACCTATTTTGTTTAAAATTTATTCCACCATGTGATTTTCACTTTGAAAACAACTCTAATGACTGTCCAGTATCTCTCTTTCTTTCTCTCCATGAAGTATTTACCTGTGAGTGGAAAGTGGAATTCACTTTTTTCAGTGTTCTGTATATTTTCCCCTCAAAAGTTGCTTCCACTGTATTTTTAGACCAGAGTTTGTCTTTGGTCAGTGGAAATGTTTAATTCAAGGGCGTGTAGCTAACTGGCGTGTAGCTACTGCTCAGTAGCAAACACAGGAAACAAGGGGAGTGGACCTAGTAGGAACTGAAACACACACACAAACAGTCTTTCTGTAGTTGTGAGGACACTGACTGAGATAATTTTTTCTGTAGGTCCTTACCCTACCCTAACCCAAACCTGATTCTAAGCTGAACAGCCGTTTGAAGGATAGGACTTTGACAAGCAATGGTATCAGGATAAAAATAGTCCCCAAAAACAGACATGTACACACATGCTTGCACAGATTTGTTTGTTAATATGAGTTGTGTGAATCAAACACTTCACTAAAAGTTTTTTTTCTCCTTACTGTTAGCAGCTGGACTCTGTTAACATGACAGGGATCTCTAGCTTGCCTGTTCTCTGACCTCCGTAGAAAAGTTGCTGTTTCGATGCTGTAGATATTAAGTACCTCTGCTTGTATATTTAAAGGACCATACCTGCAGGTTGTAGCTCATTAACTACAGATTAAGTGACTCCTGACCATTTTCCAAAGGGACCAGTTTTTAGACACATACCTACCTTCAGGCAGCCTTTGGGTTAAGTTCACTTCATTGCTCTGTGAAAATCAACTTGTAGGGACTTGAAATTTGGTTGAAATACCTAATCCATCACATTGAACATTTTGTTGTCTTTTAGTCTTTAGCTGTTTTGTAGTGCTGAAATTTAAAGCAGCAGCTGTAATAAATCAATCATTTGGTCATTTGTTATGTATTGTTTATGCTTCAGGTTTGACTTCCAGCTGCAGTACATATGTTTTTTTCCTGTTGTTTTTTTAATGTGATGTTTTTGGTTTTGAACCAGGATGTGAGGCCAGGATGAGAGGATGAGAGAAAAGCAGTTTGATTTAAGTTGTTTGATTTGAGAGGCATAATTGAAATGTGCAATTGACTTAGCTCTATAGCCTTTTTAGTTATGTACATCCACTGCTGCAGGATGTGATCACTGAATACTGCAAGATTCTAGGTGAATGTGGGATCCTTGAAATGTAACTTTTGAGTACACCCATATACAGTATTTGCCAAATAAAAAATTCACTATAATATGTGCTCACTTTGAAATTAAACATTCTTGAAAAACTGTCAAAGGCCCAAACCCCTGTCAAACACTGCAGCTTATTCTCACTGTACAAACACTGCACTACACTCATAGTGGAAGCTGAGCGACTTTAGTTGATTGAATCGCACTAATCAGATGAGGTGGTCTGTGTCATATGGACGTTGTTCAGTTGTCAAACACTACTCTGACATATGCTTTATTAACATTAACATAAGTATTGTTACATAAACTCAACAGGAATTATTGGTTATCTATGATTGAAAGTTATTTCTTGTGTTGTAACCAGAGAAAAGCTGAGTTGATTGCTTGGTTCAATAAATGTCAGTTTGTTGCTGTACTAACTGTGTGTGTGTAGTGGTTGCTTCCATTTAGGTTTAAAGAAGAAATTGTGCAGGGTTACTAGAAAGTCCTTATTTAAAGGACTTCAATGCAACATAATGAAGAAAAGCTCTCATTGAAATTCATGTCCTAGCACCTATAGCAGTGTGCTTTGAGTAGACCAGTGAGAGAGACACAGAGCCAGCACCAGATTTCAATTAAAATGGCATTTACAACAGCATGGACGGAAAGGTGGAGGAATGGTGAAGAGGACAATTGAGGATTTCTTTTTAGTGTAATGCTTTTTTCTATACTGTGCTTTTTTCTTTTCTTTTTTCTTTTTACTGTACTTTTCTACTATACTTTTTTCTATATGTATATTTCAAAGATGTCTTATAAGTCTGGTATGAGTGGCTCAGTGAGTACCATATAGTCACAGTCCAAACATCAAACATTGGTAATTCATACATGCGTGGGTCCACACACACATATATACACACACACACACACACAGGCACTTATTATTAGACATGGGTATGTCACTGTGCTGTGGTGACATTTTTGACACATGAGCAATGTGCAAATGCACATTGCTCATGTGTGGAAACATAACAGTGAAATTATTCAGCAAATTTTAAAGGAACACTTCACCTAAGTGTGTGATGAGTAGAATAGTATAAAGGCTTTAGTGCCAATTGAAAAATGAAAAATACAAACCTCTGGGGATGTGATGTTAAAGAGAGGTTAGAGCTGATCAGATATGTGTAACTGTTCCTCATGTGTGCTGCAGGCTACATCCTCCTGGATAGGATTAGCTATTACTAACATAAAACTGGGTTCACACAGACATTTGCCCTACATTAGAACAGTTCTTGTGCCAGTGAGAAAATGAAATACAAGTCCAGTTGGAGGAACAGATACATACAGTGGGTACGGATAGTATTCAGACCCCTTTAAATTTTTCACTCTTTGTGTCATTGCAGCCATTTGCCAAAATCAAAAAAGTTCATTTTATTTCTCATTAATGTACACTCAGCACCCCATCTTGACAGAAAAAAACAGAAATGTAGAAATTTTTGCAAATTTATTAAAAAAGAAAAACTGAAATATCACATGGTCATAAGTATTCAGACCCTGTGCTCAGTATTGAGTAGAAGCACCCTTTTGAGCTAGTACAGCCATGAGTCTTCTTGGGAATGATGCAACAAGTTTTTCACACCTGGATTTGCGGATCCTCTGCCATTCGTCCTTGCAGATCCTCTCCAGTTCTGTCAGGTTGGATGGTGAACGTTGGTGGACAGCCATTTTCAGGTTTCTCCAGAGATGCTCAATTGGGTTTAGGTCAGGGCTCTGGCTGGGCCAGTCAAGAACCGTCAGAGTTGTTCCGAAGCCACTCCTTTGTTATTTTAGCTGTGTGCTTAGGGTCATTGTCCTGTTGAAAGGTGAACCTTCGGCCCAGTCTGAGGTCCTGAGCACTCTGGAAGAGGTTTTCTTCCAGGATATCTCTGTACTTGGCCACATTCATCTTTCCTTCAATTGCAACCAGTCGTCCTGTCCCTGCAGCTGAAAAACACCCCCACAACATGATGCTCCCACCACCATGTTTCACTGTAGGGATTGTATTGGGCAGGTGATGAGCAGTGCCTGGTTTTCTCCACACATACCGCTTACAATTAACGCCAAAAAGTTCAATCTTGGTCTCATCAGACCAGAGAATCTTATTTCTCATAGTCTGGGAGTCCTTCATGTGTTTTTTGGCAAACTCTATGGGGGCTTTCATGTGTCTTGCACTGAGGAGAGGCTTCTGTCGGGCCACTCTGCCATAAAGCCCCGACTGGTGGAGGGCTGCAGTGATAGTTGACTTTGTGGAACTTTCTCCCATCTCCCTACTGCATCTCTGGAGCTCAGCCACAGTGATCTTTGGGTTCTTCTTTACCTCTCTCACCAAGGCTCTTCTCCCACGATTGCTCAGTTTGGCTGGACGGCCAGGTCTAGGAAGAGTTCTGGTCATCCCAAACTTTTTCCATTTGAGGATTATGGAGGCCACTGTGCTCTTAGGAACCTTGAGTGCTGCAGAAATTCTTTTGTAACCTTGGCCAGATCTGTGCCTTGCCACAATTCTGTCTCTGAGCTCCTTGGGCAGTTCCTTCGACCTCATGATTCTCATTTGCTCTGACATGCACTGTGAGCTGTAAGGTCTTATATAGACAGGTGTGTGCCTTTCCTAATCAAGTCCAATCAGTTTAATTAAACACAGCTGGACTCCAATGAAGGAGCAGAACCATCTCAAGGAGGATCAGAAGAAATGGACAGCATGTGAGTTAAATATGAGTGTCACTGCTAAGGGTCTGAATACTTATGACCATGTGATATTTCAGTTTTTCTTTTTTAATAAATTTGCAAAAATTTCTACATTTCTGTTTTTTTCTGTCAAGATGGGGTGCTGAGTGTTTTTTGATTTTGGCAAATGGCTGCAATGACACAAAGAGTGAAAAATTCAAAGGGGTCTGAATACTTTCTGTACCCACTGTATATGTGCTTAAAGCTCATTTGACAACAAAACACAGCACAATGGTTTGTAATAGTCACAGACAGGATTGGTCAACTCAAGGAATTTATCACAGCAGCAGCATCCTAGATGACATCACATTGCAAAAATATTGTATTTTTTGTATTGTTGCTTCTGATGATTTGGATTTAAAATTTTGCAAAAAGTTAACTTCCTTTTTGCACATTAATCTACTGAAACTGGGAAATCTCCATGTCCCTGGTAAGGAGATCAGGGTGAGAGACTTATTCAGCATCACCTTGTTGTGTACTTTCTTTATTTCTCCTTCTGTCCATCTATGTTTCTTTTCTAAATTCTTCTTTCACTTTTGCTACCTCTGCCTGTATCCATCTTTCACATCATTCCTCTTCTTCTTCTTTCTCCATTATACTCTGCCAGCCAGACTTTTGGTGCTTTGGGATGTAACGCTGCAAGAATCAGGTTGTAATAACATGGCTGTGATATGCTTGGATCTCATCTGGAGTTGGAGCTCTCGAGAGAGCAAGAGTGGGAGAAAAAGATGTGTGGAGAGGTGGATAAAGAAAGGCATGAAGAGTGAAAGACAAACAGAGGATAATAAAAGAGACAGAGGAGAGACTGTGTGAGAGACAGACTATGTCCTGGGGGCTCTGGACTATGAAGATGTGTCTCAGTGTTTTATCTGGACCTGCTGGGGATCCCAGTGAGGAGCTTCAGTAGTTGTAAACCTGCTGACCCTCCCTGTGTAAACAAAACTGCACACTGAACTGCAAAGAGGAAACATCAACCCTCTCTCTGCCTTTTCGTTGCTAACTAAAGAACTTCAGTCAAAAGTGACACAGGATCCACTTCACTGTAAAGGAATATGCAGGTGTTTGCACCCTCAGTGCCATACTGATTTAAATCAGAAGTACCTTAAATTTCCCTAAGCATGTCAACATTATTTGGATTGCTTTCTCCCATTCCAGGCATCCACTCATTTCACCTCATTTCAGCAAATTTATTTACACAGACATTTTCTGTTTTTTGAAGAGCACTTTGAAAAGCATAAAGCAGCATGCCACTGAATACAATCAGAGTGCTTACAAACAATGTGTAGTCATTCTGCTTGACTCTGTAGTAGCTATGGGTTATTCAGGCCTGATAAGTGAAGCTGTCACTGAGTCGCAAGCTTCACTGCTCAGCGTCGCTACCCCACTGCCATGTCACCTGAAACATATGTGTATGTATATATATATATATATATATATATATATATATATGTATGTATGTATAAAAATGGACATGTTCCTTTAAGAATTGGCCCCTTTGATTTGGTTGTTTTGTTGGTAGTTAAAGACAGGCCCTTTTTGTTTTTGGAGAGGACCCTCTAGAGGGAACTGCACCCTAATAAGGTACTTTAAGTGCTCTTAGGACCCAATGAAGGGACATTATTCACATTGGGGACCACAGAAGGGGTATGTCTAGATGGAGCAAGTGGGGTTTTCTTGCCTCTTGTGAAATATCACAAGGGAATGCCTTGATGGAGAAATGAGACATTAGATTAACAGGGATCAGGTATAAAGTGTGAACACAGGATTGTCTTGTCAGGTCATATACCAACTACAAAATCTGACCTTGGAGAAAACTGCTTCCTATTTTGAGTTCCGGTATGAGTGTGAGGCAGGCTGTTCTTTAAAAGTTTAGTGCAAAATAAAAGGTAAAGTTTAAAAAGAACATCATGTCTAAAACTTTCATCAACATGTACTATAATAATAAAAATGCCTAGAATATGCAAGCTTTGTGAAAGAAAGCATGTACTGTGAGTGAAGACATCTAATTGTGTCATGATGACTAGACATCTGCACACTCTCAAACTGAATTTTCCAATTCTTCCCAGACCTTGCTGATATCTTTGGCTGGCTTCTCTCTCTCCCCTTGCCTCTCTGGAGAGCACTGGCCCTCCGTCCTCCGCCTTCTTGCTTCCCCCCGCCTCCTCTCTGATGACAATTTCAACACTGGCCTATTTCAGGCAGTATTTCCACAGAATGAAGCGATGGAGTGATCAGAAGAAGAGCAGGAAGGGAGTCAGTGCTAATGAGGAGATGCCTCAGATAAGCAACATAGGCTGAGAAGAGCCATCAATTAGAGCACAGAGTGGAAGAAGAGGTGCTCATGAAGAAGAGGAAATGTGTCAGGATTTTAGTGTGTGAGAAAATGGAATTTCAGAAGCATAAAACTTGCTTTTGATGGGGTCAAGTTCTCCTTTAAAATTTGCCCAATCACTAGTAAGGCACAGAAGATCCCCAAAGAGGACTTCATTCTCTAAGAATTTTTTATATCTGTACAAAATCTTATGGATGTCAATCAAATAGTTTTTGAGATACTTCAGTCTGGAACAGAGTGGTAGACCAACTTACTAACTGATGGTGAGCTGTGCTGGTACCATGGAATACAATATCATTTTGGTCTTCAGGGTCCATACATAGTCCAAGCAGGACAAAGAAAAATCAATGCAGTGCTCAAGGAGCATGTATTGACATGTCACTGGCATACATAACAGGAACAAAAAAACGATCAAAAGGTTTAAGTATTTTCTAAATCAGCTTTTATTGTGAGTAAGTGTGAGTGAGTGTTACAACAGTTTGGGTTATTTCATTTTGAAGATCTCTGTATTTGTATTTCTATCTGCACTCTTCACACTAAGTTCACCTGGGTGGGGCTAATTTAGATGATTATGTTGTATATGCAGCATTAAAGCTGCAGATGTTCTTTGACCCTTAATAAATAAAAAAAGTTTTATTTGTACTTTCATTCAAGTGCAATGAATAATCAGCTGAGTTATCTTCCTTACAATCAAATCAAATTAAGCTGCAATGCCTTTATCTCTGTTCCCCTGTACAGATGGAATGAACTGCATGAATAAGGACCATGGCTGTGCCCACATCTGCAGAGAGGCTCCAGGCAAAGGCGGAGTGTCGTGCGAGTGTCGTCCTGGCTTTGAGCTAGCCAAAAACCAGAAAGACTGTACATGTATGTTTCCCACTTGACTTCAGTGGTACCCCACACACACACACACACATTGGTGATTGCATTTTTAGGTCAACCTTTACTCTCTGATTTATATTTCAGGCTTGTTTACAATAAGTGTGCAGCTGACAGACTGTGTGTTGACAGTCCTACATGTAACCAAATGTGTAAAACATAACACTTAATGTCATGCTAAGCTTTAGTCAGTTCACTCGTCACTTTATTTTACAATTCTCAAGGCAGAAAGGCATTAACACTTTGTTTTATAGACTTGCTTTTATTGAGGTTACATACGGTTGCATGAAAGATTTAAACTATTCCTGTAATAAACATCTGTAATAGCAATGATGGACAAGTTCCAGTAGGCCTTCAGCTGTAAAATACGAGGGTGGACATTTAATACAAAAAAATCTTTTAAGTGTTTCAGGCCAAGCTGAAGGATTCAGTAGAGAGAATTCATGTCTCTACCCCCCCACCCCACCCCACCCCCCACCCCTCCATCACTCCATCCATGCTTCTCAGTCTCAATGCTGAGATCCTGCAGCCATGGAATTTAGGGCTGCTGTTTTTGAAGGGTGAAAAATAAGCTTTTAGTTATACTTTGTTTGGCAACACATCTTGTCCTGCTCCCAGATGGTGAGAGTATAAAGATTGTGAAAGCCTCTGAAAAGCTTTAATGCGTCCCCTGCTGTGGTAATATTTCATTAGCAGTGAGGGACCCAGTGCTGTGTCGGCCTATTGAGCATGGCGGCACAGGACAGCAGTAAATGAGTGATGAAAGAAATGCGCATGCACATCTTCCCTTCCTTCCTCTCTTGTGTTGCCTCTCTCTCTCTTCATTTTTATGTCTGTCCTCCATTTTATTTTTTGTTGTGTCTCCTACATCCTTCTCCACCTTCATCTCCTACCTTTTTTTTACTAGTTAGTCACCAAAGTTCCCAGGTTAAGGAATTACAGAGTTTAAAAAAGCTTCCAAAAGTCACATTGTGTATTCATGCTTGCTTTCCTTCTTCACGTCTACAAATGTAAAAATGAGACTAATTGGAAAGAGTATAGTAAAATGGTAGATGAGCAAGAATGAAAGGAAAGGTGGACAGGTGAAAGGTGTCTGGTTTAGAGACAGTGGCACTGAGACAAAGACAGGAGGCAGAGCTGGAGAGCAGAGCTAAAGATGTTGAGGTTCTCTCTGGGAGTGACGAGGATGGATAGGATCAGGAATGAGTACATCAGAGGGACAGCTCATGTTAGATGTTTTGGAGAAAAAGCCAGGGAAGCCAGATTGAGATGGTTTGGACATGTTCAGAGGAGGGAATACATTGGGAAAAGGATGCTGAGGTTGGAGCTGAAGCCTAGAGGAAGACCAAAGAGGAGGTTCTTGGATGTAGTGAAGGAGGACATGAGGATAGTTGATGTGGGTGAGGAGGATACAGAGGATAGTGTTAAATGGAGGCAGATGATTCACTGTGGTGACCCCTGAAAGGAGCAGCTGAATGGAAAAGAAGCAGAAGATAGTAAAATGTGAGATGAGGCACAGATGTCCCACATAGTTAGATGTGATCACTTACTATGTGTAATCAGTGGTGTCTATGGCTCTTGTGGCCTTGTAAAACTTATTGCTTAGCTGACAGTTTTAAGGCCAGACAACGAATGTTGGACTCTGCTAAAGGGCTGAAGTTCCTTAGTTCTCCAAAAGCAAAGAGTTTCATGCACTTGTAGTCTCCTCATTACTGTCTTCTGTTCTTTATGTTTCCTCATTCCATTTATGTTTCCTGCTAACACCTGTCACATTAAGGTCTATGTTCAGTCAAGTATTAGTTTGCTTCTTTATTACTTCTGTACTTCTGCGCAAGCTTTAAGGATTAAATGTGCATGTTGTTTTCAGTGACGTGTAACTATGGAAACGGGGGTTGCCAGCACACATGTGATGACACGGACACAGGGCCGGTATGTGGCTGCCATCAGAAATATGCCCTGCACTCAGACAGCAAGACCTGCATCGGTAAGTGATAACCATGACTGCTCCCCAGTTGTCCCACAGACAGACACATAACCTGACGCTGTCACAGCTGTGTGACTAATGTTTGTTGTGTGACAGAAGACCCTGAACATTTTCTGTGTACTACAGATGATTTCAAAGAAACAAAGTAAGCAACAAAATAATGAAGCAGTGCTGGAGGTGGTGTGTGTGTCCCCCAGCCCCCACACCCTCTCCTTGTTCCAACCTCATTTTCTTTAAACACTGAACCCAAAGAGGGAGCGAGCAGCTCAAATGGACAGACAGAGAAACATCAGCTCCACAGAATAATCTCCACCAGCTCTGCATTCAAATAAAATTAAACCACAGTGTTAATAAAGACACAGATGAGATTCTATTTTGTATGAAGTGTGTAGGTGTGCTACTGTATAAACGATCAAATGTTGCCTGATAAATTATGACTAAACTGAGTTTTGTACAAGTTTAAATCAAATCAGCTACTAAAGAGTGAGCACAAGCTTTCACTTCATTTGTTTTTGATGGGATTTTATTTTCTGTAGAAATTAAGGTGTAAAATAATGATTTTCTCTAAACTGAAAATCATTACTCACTATAGGTGTAAGATTTTTAAGACTGAACACAAGGTGAACATTCTTTTATGTACTTTTAGAGGGTATTGCAGTGATAGAAGTCTCTGAGGGAATATCACGCTTGTCAGGGCCAAGGTATGAGCAGGATTATATTTGGGCTATTGGAGAAATTATCAAGTTGTCTGGAAGAGAATGAGTGACAAATCTTCCACTCTGAGAAATGCATTCATCATGTCAAAACTCAGTTGAGTCAGAGAGCCTTGTCAGCAACCAGCAGGGAGCTCTCTGCCCCAGCAGTCAACACAAGCGTGCCTTCACATCCTGGCTTTCAGATACAGGATATTCATTTTCATCCTGCTTTTTCTCTCATCAGTTGAGAATAAGGTGTTCCAGGTAAGTGGAGCTGTTTATTTTGTTTTCCCCACCTGATAGAAACATTACAAATATTTCTCAGAGCCTGGAAGCAATTTTCACTTCTTTGATTGTAGCCAGTCCACTGCAGCTTGTTCCAGTCAGATTAGTTGTAGTTTGAGTTTTTTATAAATTGTCTGTTATCCATGAAACATTAACAGATATGTTATTCATAATTTGTGCACACACAATTTGTAATTTATTCCCTTAAATCAGTGTTCAGAAATGTGGAATTTGTTCACTCAAACTACCCTATTGGCCTGAACATAAGGCAGCTTTGATTATAAGAAGAAATAATTTTCCAACAGCTGTTTATCAGAAAAAGAGGACAGGAAGCTCTTTGACAGATTCTGTTGGGAATGTTTCCTGAGATACCTTCGATTCAAGTAGAAGAGAGTTTCTTCATATGAAACATGAACTATTAAGAAATAAATCCACCTTAGTGTTTCCTGTCTCTCTGTTACAGTCTCACACTCTCTCCTGGCAGAATCATTTTCTCTGACCGTTTACTGTGTTTTTGAGATGATCATCTGTGACAACTGTCATTTTTGACATTTGGATTTTCTGCCAGATTAATTTCTGCAGTAAATATGTCAGGAGATCCTATGATTTACTTCTCATGAATTTCTTTCATCTGCAGCAGAAAAAAATGTTACTGCAGCAGTGACATCCTCCCGGAGGTTAAACTTCAACATTAAGCTACAAGCAACCCATTATGGAATGGTTGGCTCTCTATGGTCTTTAGCTGATACTCTTGGATACTCTTTAAGACACAAGGCTATGTAACCCTCATGTACTGTTTGGGATGTTTTCATCCATCAGGAGTCATTTTTCACTCTTAATTTGGCCATAACTTTCACTATATTTCAGCAAATGGAATGTTTTTGGTGACAAACCTTA